>NW_025110353.1:523154-874936 GCF_011392965.1 Frieseomelitta varia
GCAATAGTGCATATCATTCAATACCACAAGTGCAAAAAGGAAAAAGTATATAAAACTCCGAAAATTATCCAGGGCGGAAGATGTAAGTGTAAAGTCGCTCGAGAACAACCTCGAAGAAAAAAGAGCAAAGCATGTTGAAGAAACAAAAAAAATGGGACAAAAGAAAATAAAACAATAGACGCAACAAGTAGTGCCACTACAACAATAAACACCGGACCGTACGACACGGAATTGGAAAAAATACGCCTAACTTTAAAACAAAGAAAGCTCTGCAGAAGGCTAAACCTACCATCGGCAATTACATCGAAAAGAATGAAAAAAAAAAAAAAAAAAAAAAAAAAAAAAAAAAACAAAAAACAAAAGAGTGAAAAGAAAAACACGAAGGGTGAAAGATCCAGATTCTCCCGACCGCTTGGTCTCTTCGAGACACACTGCCATCGAGATAAAGGAGAAAATCCTTCAGCGCCTCTCCGCGACGTTACGATCTTTCCAACGATTAGAAATTTCGACCGAAAATCGACGACCGTGAGGCACGTCATACTTCTCTCCTCCGAGTAGCCTCCTATCCGCTCGTTGCGAGACGCGAGGGTACTCTATAGCGAACGAGGCTGCGTTCCAATACGTCTAAGGAAGCGGTAAATCGTCGTCGGCGGTCCTTGTTCAGGTCGTCGTCGACCCTTTACTCCGTCACCCTTCTCCTCCAGTTTTTCTTCTTCGCCGCTCACGGCCTTTCTTCTCCTCCTAAAAAGGCCGAAGCTACGAAACGAGCCAGTCTTTTCCCTCTCCTCCTTGTCCCTCCCACCCCGCCTCCCGATTCCCGTCTCACGATCTCTCCTCGTCTTGCTCCGCGCGCGGCGGTGGTAGCTCATCGCGTTCATTTCCTCCCTCTGTGTTTCTCACCCCATAACCCGGCGGAACAAGCCAGCCATCCAACCAACCAGCTAGCCAACCAGCCAGCCAGCCAGCCAGCCAGCCAGCCAGCCAGCCAGCCAGCCAGCCAGCCCGGGGAAAGCCCGAAGAAAAACGGATCGAGGCGAAAGTACTCGAGAATCTCGACGGAATCTTAAGCGGCCCGTAAAATTCATCTCGAATCGCTTAATTCTCTTTCGACGGTCCCGCCGTCGAACTTTTCTCTACCTCCCGCGTCGGCCTTTCGCCGGGGTCACAATTAACGCCGCGCGGCGTATCGTGCTCGGTTCTCAGGCTCCGTTCCACCAAGACCGCCGCTGCTGCGCCGTCCTTCGAATTTTTCATCCCCCTCTTTTCTTTTTTTTCTTTTTCATCCCATTCCGTCTCACGGAATCTCGTTGCCGGAACCCCTGTTAAGAGGTGGCGCGTTACAAAAGCTCTCGACCGAGAGTCGTATTGTCTCGACTGCGTCGCGCAGGAGTTTCTCCTCTCCTTCTCCTTTCGCTCCCGCGCCCGTTGTTCCCCGTTGCTCCTTCGCCATCTTCCCCGCCCGCGCCGCGCCGTTTCACGTGGCCGTCCAGTGAAACGCCAACAGCACACGGAGCAACGCTCTCCTAAGCGCCCCTTTATGCCAGGATATAAATCGTCGAATCCTTAACCGGTTCGAGAAAAGGGATCCGGCCGTAAGAAACGTCGAAATCCTTCGCCTTCTTCTAGCCGTTCTTTCGCCCCTTTCGTGCCTCGGGGAGATACGCGGCACCGATGTGTCCGGAGGGGCACCGGAAGAAGGACGACCGTTCAGCCGGCGGTGATTCGACGTGTCGCGTGACTTTGCCTCCACCGGCCGTCGTAAATCGTTCGAGGCCTGTTTCTCTTTCACGATGAAAGAGCGTCCGGGGCTCTTCAATTATGAGATACTTTTTCTCGCGATTCCGCGTTCGTGTATGATCGTTGTATCACCTCGGGCTCGCCGTATCGAGTCCTCTCTCGTATCGCCTCGTGTCTCTCGAACAAGCACCCGTGTATACGTGCCGTTTCAGAGAAATCTTTGCCTCTTTTCGAAACGGAAGCGCTCATTAACGACGGCCACCAACACGTAGACGAGATCGTTGCCAGAGAGTATCCAGAGGATCCGGGGATCGTAGCACGAAACGCTTAAACCGATTTATTCCGCGTTTACACACAACCGATCGCACGCACGCACGCACACGCGCACGCGCGAACGTCGGCCCCTGACGATTCGGGCCCGAAAAATAATTAACAGGATCATTCGGTGCTTCAGAAAGTAATTAATTACTTTCGCCGAACGGAGCGAGTGGGAGGGGTGGCGAGCGGTAGCCGCGTCACGTCAAGCTCGCAGTCCACTAACAGCGTGTTCTGCGGAACCGAACGATAAATCACTCCAAGATTCAGCTACTTCGACGCAGCCCGGCTGTCGCTAAACCGCACATTTACCCGCACTTACTGACGGTCGCTCGGCTCGTCGCCTAAAATTTCGCGACGAAAATCTCCACGCTAGGTTATACACGACGCGGCCATAAATCTATCAGAGATAGCGTCGCCTCGAGTTTCGTCGCGATCGATTTTTCAAAATGTGTCTCAAAGCGAGACGAAGCGTCGGGAACGCGAGCAAATTACCAGGGCAAATTTCTTTGCGGAAGGGAGACACGAAGCGATAGAGCACACACCGGCACGCGGTGTGTAGCTACGCGTCGCGACGTAATATCGATCATCGACGATAATTCCCGACTTCCTTTATCGCCTATCCACCATCCCGAGGCGGACACGCTTCCACCCTCTCGTCGCTTCTTCCCTCTTCGATCTTCCCCGATCATCCGAAGTCTCGTGTTACTCCTCGACGCCGCGAAACAGCTTATACGAATAAGTGAGCAGAGTGGCGGTTTCTCTGTCTCCGTGTGAAGAAGACACCGTGCGAAGAGAAGAGGCGACGACACCGTCAACCGCAAGAACGCCTTGGCAACAGATTCGCTGTGAAACGGTCGACCATTCAATATTTTCAAAAACCAATTTCGCGTTAGGCTGTTTGCCCTGGCGTGTTCTGGCGGTGGAACGAGCCGAGGGGTCGCTCGGGATATCGCGAGCACGTGTGCTTAACCACGTAGAACATATACGAGCGTGGAAAGGGTGAGTCTGAGTAAACGCAACGATACCGTTTCCCAGCGATATCCGCGTCAGACGTTGATAATAACGCTGAAGCGTCTCTCGTTATGCATCTTGCGAAAACCGATCCCGACGTCGAATCACGGACGACGATTCTCTTCGATTTGCCACCCAGACGACAATCTGATTATTAACACTATGGCAGGCCGGTGATGTTTCGCATGATCGGCGCCAGTGTGGTCGACATTTTTTTGTGAAAGTCACATGGAATGAGGATAGAAACTAAAGCAACTTTGTTGTTGCATTATCGTGAAGTTCTACAGATTTGTAAAATAAATAATAAAAGTAATATTTTAAACATATGTTTAATAATTTTCTTCCACGTGGTAGGATTCGAAACATTTCCCTACATATAAGGATAGCTTACAAAATTCTTTGGGATAGTCGTAATATACCAAAGATATTTCTTTTAAAATGTTGCGATCAACATCCCCTTTTATGGCGCCAAACAGAGTTACTTTGCTAAAGCTAAAGTTTCTGGCGACGCGTAATACAAAGGATTGTTACTTCATGCAGATACTAAAATTGAAAATGTAAAAATTCTGCTACTTTTTTTTAATGAAAAGAACCATCGTTAGAACTTTCAGTGTCTCCTTTGACAGAATATAATGTATAAAAATTGAAATCGCAAGTGACGCGAAAGTGCCAACCATTTCACAAATGACACATAATCGCGATGGCAGCTTGTACAGTGTTACTCCATTCGACATTCAATTTTCAAAAAAAAGAAAAAAAAAGTTTAAAGATAACCTGTTTCTTTTTATCGCAAGGCGTCATCTCCCGAAGGTGGAAACAAAAGCCACGGGTGGTAACAGGCGTCAGGAACGAACTCGAGCAAACGGGGTAACAGATATTCAAGGCGGGTGGAGGACGGCGATAGACGATAATCCGCGATGATTCGTTATTTTTGCCGGTTGGTGGATCGCTTCGGAGGAGAAACGTTCGGCGATAGCGCAACGATAGCAGCAGCAGCAGCAGCATCCATTCCTGGCCATTTAAAGCGGAGCCGGTGCAAATACGCGCGCGTACGTACACGAGCTGGTTGTTCGTCGTAAGGGCCGTTGCTGGCGTTGGCGTGCCTGGGGACCGTTGCGGATGTCCCCCCCGCTTCCCACCGCTCCACCCCCGTCGAATATTCAATCGGATGCATTACCGAGGCCACGGGGGTGGGTCTCTCGATGTAATCCTCCGGCGCCAGCGGGTTTCGCCTCTGTGCGTGCCGGAGATGCGGCAGCGCGCTCGTGGCTGATCGCCCCTCGCCCTTCGCGTTTGTGCATGCCACTGTGCCTGCTGCGTATGTGTGCTGGTGAACGCGCGCGATCTCGCGTCCCTGCGCCGCTCCACCGTGCAAGCTGAATAGACAGCCGGTGTCGGTGCATTCATCGAACCGCTGCTTTTAGCGCGACACCGGGGCCTGTATCGCCAGCCCGCCGACGCCAACGCTTACGTAATTGTCGTCGACGGTTATATTGCGCGAAGAAGCTCGCCAAGACGTCGGCGCGCGTAATTTACTGGAAGCTGGCCGATCGTGGGATCCGCCGCTGATCGCTACGCGGTGATTTTAATGATCTGTCGGCGAGCGAACGAGAGAGAGAGAGAGAGAGAAAGAGGATATCCTTCGAGAGAGTTGGCGAAGGGGAATGCGACGTTTTCATTGTTTAACCAGTTCGATCTTCCTTTAATCTTCTGACGTATCTCGATGGAAAATTTAAATACGAACTTGAATCTCTGTCATTCCTAAAAAAAAACCCTCTTAGAAATTTGTCCTGACATTTTATCTACCTGTTAATCGAGTTTCTTTATGTTAACGATTATTCATTGATTTTTCGATAGTCAATAGTTATCAGTCACAAGAAATCATGGAACTTAAGAATTACGACTAGTTGGGAAAACTTTCCAAAGACAATGCAGAACATCTTTTGTCTGTATATTTTTCATAATATTCCGTTGCATAATGATGATTGTTATCACACTTTAAATTAATTCATTTCGTGAAGAGTATTAGTTTACAAGTAATTATATTAAGCTTGGTAGCTTGATAAATAGGCGCATACAGTCTCGCGTTTCCAAAGTGAAAATTCCAGAGAGAAAATAATCGGTAAAACACTGGTAGCGTTTAAAGGGGCATTAATTCGTTCCCTCGACGGGCGGTGCTTGATAAAAAGATATTTGCGTTCGTTAGTTTTGTTACGTCGCTCATTTTTAATTAGTCTTAATTATTGCACAATCAGAATGATCTCTTCTCCCCCAATGAGATAACAACGTGGCCTTCGCAGGCACTCTTCTCAGACACACGTAACGCATATGCATCGCACTGTAATTTCGGGACACCGTGCACTAGCAGCCGCTCAGCCACTTTATTGAACAATTAGAATAGCTATAATACAGCGTCGCTGACATAATTCCACGCAGCAGGTTTCTCCATGGTACTTAGAGGTGCTCCCGAAGTGCATTTTGTAGACTATACGAGGAAGCGTATGCGAGAAAGCGTAAGCGAGCGCGCGCCCGTGCATCCATCGAACGGCTGCTTTTAGCATCTGGCGTGCAACTAAACCGCCCGTCCATGAGCAGTTACGAAATTATTGTTGGTAATTGCGATAAGAAGCGCGCGCCCGTCCGTCTTTCCACGGTAATTTTCGAAACGTTGACAAGGATACGAGCGAACGTCTCGAAGAACCTTGGCGAGAACGACTGCTCTCTGCCTCTTCTCCCGTGAAAACCTGCCCTGTGAAACTATCTTCTCTTCCATTAACACGTGCTCTTTATCTGCACGACGGTGACAACAGTCAGAGCTGAATGGTCATCAGTGGTCATATTTCGAAGAATCGTTCTTTAATCGATGAAACACGCGAGAGATTCAGACGACTGTCTGAAAAACCTTCCGGATTCTTACGATTGTCGATACGTTTTACTTGTCGAAGGATTAAGTCGTCTAGAAATTTCACTGTCGAAAATAAGCAAGAAACTAGACGCGAGTAGGTACACATCTGGGCGTACTCGAGCGTCTCGAGGAATATAATCCTCGCGTGTACAGAAGGATCGAAGGAGAATTACCCGTAGGATATCCTGGTTCGCAAAGTGCAGCGTTAAGGGAGATATTCTTCCTGGCAGGCAATTTTCTTTCACCGTTGGTTAGTTGGTTGGTTGGTTCCCGAGAACAGCGCCAATACGGCCGAGTTTTCTCCTTGCACTTTATTAAAAAATTAAAGAAGCCCATAATGCTATAGTTACGATGCGATTCGATGCAACAGCTTCTCCTCGCCGTAACTCGCATACTACGCCGATGGAAGCGCCTGCTGAATGACCGCTTTTAACGCTCTTACCAAACGACCTGCTGGTCAAGAAACTATCTTAAATAAATCACGTTTAATTGCTGCAAAAGCATACGCATTTCGCTCACGAAAGCAGCGAGATATTCCTTCAGTCCGATTCTAGTTCAACGTTTACGGCCAAAGATCGAGGTCTGGCTGACGCAGGTTCGCTAAATGTCAGCCCTGTCCGCCAACACACACGAGTATCGATAAACCGACTAACCGGCCTTTGTCGGATCTAGGTAGTCGGACACTATTGACAAACCAGAGAATATCCAGCATAGAACTGAGAGTTAGCCGAGTTTAGCTAGAGATAGACGAGCGCGAGGAGAAGGTTATATCGAGAATCGCGATCGAATACGTGCCGACGTTACACTTTTGTTCGCCTGTGGAAACGACGAGCGAAAAGAAGAAAAAAAAAAAGAAGCCGAGCAACTGGTAATTTAACCAGTGTCAAGAGAGCGGATAGAAAAGTCGGGCCAGACAGCGCGAGGAAAAGTTCATCTTTGGCGCGTTGCTCCGCCACCTCGAAAATTCCCGACTGTTTTATATGAAACTTTCCTCCCCTCCCCGGAGGATATGAGGAATTTAAGGATGTCAGACCGTTCCGCCAGTAAACACGCTTGAAATAAACGTAACCAGCGTGCACGCGGTACACGCTCCTGGAGCGGAAGGGAAAAAGGAAGAGTAGACCTCCTCGTAGCAGTCATAATTCTCGCAAGCCTAGGCGGAGAGAACTCAGCCACCGGGGAAAGCGTTGAGGGAGGAAAGGAGCAAAACGAGAAGAAGAAAAAATCCTAAACCGTATCACTTACCGCCTCGACGAAGGACGCAGTTGCGGGGATTAGGAAACGGTTTTTCTTTCGAACGGAGCCGGCAAGCACTCACCGAGCTTTTCGTCCGTTTTCCACGCCGGTGTTTTACGGCCGTGGAGCACGAGCGTGTGGCCAACGAGGTACGGCCGCGCAGAAGTGAAACATCCAATGTTTTCTCGTACGTGTACCTTGGCGCGAAACACGTTGGCCAGATGGAAAGAAAGAATGAAGGAAAAGATCTTCTCTTCGCTGAGAGGATGGAGGAACGGAGGAGCAGCTAAGCCGTCGAGATACATGTACTCTGGCTACCCTCGCTTCCGAACGGGAATCCAAAAGCATTAGCCGCTTCGTAAGTAGCTGTTCGCACACGCGGCTACTGCCGAGCTTCGTTCGGAACTTCTCGCGCGTACGAGAGGCCTTTGCAGGTGACGCGTCCTACAGTCAGGCCCAATAAACGTACAAATGGAATGTGAAGGACGCGCCGTATCGTCAGGCCCGTAAAATTACCTTTGCCCAACGACACAAATGACCTATCCCTCGAATCACATAATTGGAAAGGCCGACACTGCAAAAAATCTCACGTTAATAAAGTAGGAAAAAATGCGGAACAAATTTCTCCTCATTATCCTGAACAAATACCGTGAACCATATGACATATGAACCATATGACACGCCAGTCAGAGAACTACGCCACGCATTCGGGATACATCAGGGACTCAATGGAATCAGCCTACGACACTAAACACTACAACTCATTAATCAGAAATTGGAAACTGTGACATCGTGCCATTTGAAATAAAAAGCAGACTACCAAAGCGTCCACAATTTAACCATGTAGATCAATGCATCGTATACAAGAAGAACCCGACGAAGCAGGTTTTTTGCCAATTTTCCTGCTACCCTAAACATTAATCAAACTAAACAAATGATCAGATAAATAATGGCAAGCACATCTCTCATGTTAAATACAGGTAACAGAGTAACACTATCCGAGGCACCGCAAGAGGACAACACAGGTTAAGGCAAAAAGAAAAAAAGAAAAATTTTCCTACTCGCTACCAGTCTATTTTTCGCGCAATCGCTCCGACATCACTTCTTCGCATCCGTCATTACTATCCTCACCGCGGTTCCTGCTTAATTATTCGCGCATATCAGCCGAATAAAATTCAACGTCGATATCAACAACCTATCGATTCGAGTTCCCTTCGGAGACACCGTGACGCGCGTTCTCACGCGTTCGCCGATTCCTATAAAATTAGAATTTCAAACGACGACCTGGAAACACACTCGACCGCGGGCTGTTCCCTTTCGTCTTGCCAGCGCCAACGTCAATACGCCCGACAAACTTTATACCCGCCGAGTTCGCCGCTTTTCCATGTTTCGTACGTACAATCGTCGAAAGATCCCTATATGCGTGTAGATCTCGTTGAAAAAGCAGCCTGGCGCAGACGCACTCTCTGTTTCTTTGCTACTCGCTCCACGGATTGTCAACGCCACTCGAGGACTTTGCATTGCGAAAAACGGTCACCGATAGATTTAACCTCTTGCGCTGGAATGACATGCCACGCACGTTGAGAATTTTTTGTTCCAAAATTGTAATATTTTCTCAGTTTCAAGTATATTTAAATACAACCCAGGTAAAATAAAGTAATAAACTTGTTACTTCTTCATAATTCCTATCTATAGTGATATCATACCGACAAGTTCAAAAAGGAAGACGAATTATTGTATACGGTTTGGTCACTCGTTATGGTCCGCAATCAGTTGCCAGCGCAAGTAGTTAAAATCAGCTGATTATGATTCTCTGACAGACAAAGAATTGTCTTCTCGGATTTCTTCTCGGCGTGAAGGCATCTATCGTCTTAAATTTAATGCCGGGCGCATTATACTGTCAATCTTGCTCGTCGATCATTTATTTTATAGGATTAAAATACAATCGTGTGATTTTTCACGTATTGAATCAGGGATAATAATAATAATCGACTCATACTTGAAAATGATTGGCTATCAATAGATTCGCGAGCAGCGGAGGGTTGTTCTTCAGTCACACTGAAAGAATCATTGCAACTAAGATTTCGATTACGTCCACCGAAACATAGTCCACCAATCACGGGATCAAACTTCGATTCCAAGTACATTTCGTCAGACGTGGAAGGAAAATCGGTGTTTGTGAATTCACGCTGTTACTTTCGACTTAGAGACCCCGAGGAATATTATCCAGGAAGAAAGGGAGAGGATTGCGGGTGTTCGTACCGCGCCATATTGCTCCGCGGCTGCCGAAGATTTATGTTTTAATAATTATTGTGACATTGGCGCTCGCGTGCGTAAAGCCAATCAAGGCAGGTGTGTGTACGAGCTCTGCAGGCGGACGGATGGACGGACGGACGAGGCCGACAGATCGACAGACAGGGAGCCAGAGTGTGCGAGCGAGATATCAGGGCCCCGAACGTGGTGGAACAAGGAGATCCCGCGTGGATGCGAGAAGCCACCTCCGAGGGGGATGCCCCCTTCACCAAGATGGCCTCCTCGCATTCCTCCACCACCGAGCTGCGGCTGCTCCCGCCTCTTTGCCTCCTCGTCGTTCACCAGCCCGCGCTCACGCGCTGCTTCGTGTAGGCGAGCAACTAGCTAATACCCGATCGGCCGTTCTCGCTGGCCACGTAGCGCTCTTTAAATTAAAAACTCGTCGCTGGATCGCGCGTTTCTTCATGAAAATCACTCGACATTCTTCCAACGTGATTTGACCTGACATTTGAGTTATTTGAGTCGTCTGAGCTGCAGTATCTCGAAAGCTCAGTCTTGAGCTTGATTTGATTTGTTTTGCGTCGAGTTCGAGTCGTTTATAGCAAATTATAAATTGATTAAACAGTCGTTGCTATTCTCGAGTTTCGACGAGTCGGACGAACAAAAGTGGAGACTGCACGCGAGGTATCTAACGAGATTTCTTTCTCTCTCTCTCGATAGATCTCGCTAGATCGTAGACGCAGCGTGAGGCAATCCAGTTTCGAGGAACGCTATCGCCTCGCCACGGACAGCTGATCCAGCCGATCTGAAATCATCGGTTATTCGTGCGCGGCGTCGCCGACCGACATCTCGCGTCGATCATCGAACTTTCCACGCGGAAGTGAAACGGACACCGCGGTGTGTGCAGCTGGGTGCAGACGGCTTCTGATAAAAAAAAGTCCGTATTAGCGTCGAGACGCGGACACTCTTGAGTTACCTGCGGCTAGCCGCAAGCGACTGGCAAACGAGGGAGACTCGGGCGCGCCGATCTCTCAGTCAGTCACAACGCGAAACAATCTCTGTTTCTATTGTAGCTCGCGGAAAAAACGCGCGACATGGGCACGCCTCTTAATTAGCGAGCACCAAAGGGGGTGATTCTCTTTCTCTTTCTCGATGACTTACGGCGTTGGAAACGTTGGGAAAACGCTAGCCAGCGTGAGAAGGTTTATCGTTCTCGGTAAAGAAGTCGCCACGTTGCTCTCCCACCGTTCGTGTAACTCGTCCATTATCTGACGTTACATCGCGGACGTCCAGGGAAATTGAGACGCCTGCCGCGATCAGACGTTTCGTCCGTGCCACGGCCACGCGTGCTTTTGTGCTGCCTGACCGTAACGATTTCATTCGTTCTCGCCTAACCTCTCCTATGATAGCTCGGAAGATAATCGCGTATAGTTGGCCGCGGGGCTTCCTAAGGACAATCGAGGACAGATCGTTCCTCCGCGGATGAATTTATTAACGACAACGTTCCGGAATGCCGTCACGTGGCTTCTGTAAACATCGTTTACTACAGGAGCGGATCGTCAGGCCGCCGGGAACGTTAGCTTTTGAATTTTAAGTTTAATTGATGGTGTGGTTACTCGGACGAATCTCGGCGATAACATCAGGGACGGGCGAAGAAAGTTCGGCTGGTTCAACCGGCAGCGACAGCGACGGCAGGTTTTTGTTTAAGAAACGGTGAGACCGAGGATGTTAGAATGCTCAGGATTGAAATACAGGAACGACGGGAACGATTTCATTTAAGCCTCGTCGACAAGGCTTCTTAATGAAATTACACGTGAGAGCGACGAGGCAACGACAAGAAATTAACGACACGAAACTTATCGAAATCCCCCGGAGTCTGGTGTTGACGTTGAATTAGGATGGCCAGACCTAGGGAATTCGGGTCACCGAACGTTGGACTTTACTCACTCAGTAAAAAAAAGAAAAAACAAAAATACACCGTGAGAATACACACCGTGGAGAAACTTTAATCCGACGTGATTGGGCTTAACCGATAGTCGACTAGCAAAGCTAGGTTCTCTCTTGTCAGCTGCGTCGAGTCCGCGGCTTCTGAAAATTTCCGTCGCTTGCATTCGCTTGTTTTCCGATAAAAAGAAAAAAAAAAAAAAAGGGGAAGAAAGAAAAAAGTTCGCCCCATAAAGCGGCGTCGATGGAACACAGTAAAATTTTCTATAAAATTTGATTCCTCCGGCCTGCATCGGCTATTACAGCAAATTTCATCGAGCGAAAGGCGCGCGCGGCTATCTCTCCCGCGTGTACTTATTACTTTTAACGACTCCTTTGCCCCCTCACCCTCGCGCGCCGTATACATCCACGATCATAAATGGCTATTAACATTACAGCTTTTATTACTGTCAAAGTAAATTACATCAGACTGATGCATGGACGCGGCGGAAATTCGGTCCGCAACCGATGAGAATTCCGCCGGCTCGTTGCGTCAACTTTTTCATCCATTGTTTCGTCCCTCTTCTTTTTTGTTTCTCCCCACCGGATTCATATATGTATATATGAATGTATGTAATCACTCACAGTAACTGGTCGTTGCAAGATAATATGGTCGCCGCTTAATTATATTCAGCGGATCCTCCTCGGTTAACCGATTGCAATTTTTCTTCATATCGTACGACCGCTACTGGTCTCACCACGCGTATATAGCATTTCAATAAAAGAAAAAGGATAGTTTCGTCCAGTGATATCGCTGGTCAGACAGCCACATCCAGATGCTGTCTAGAATCCAGATAAATGACACTCCCCGCGTTTTCTCTCTCTCTCTCTCTCTCTCTCTCTCTCTCTCTCTCTCTCTCTTTCTTCCTTAGATCATTTAAGGACGTCAAGCCGCGCGAAAGCATCTGCGATGGGGGGTTCATCGTGACGCGATCCGCTGCGTTTCACGCATTCTCGCGTGCGGCCTTTCCCGTGATGTCCGCCGTTTCACGTTCGCACGTTTCTCTCCGCCTTTGTACACCGTGGACGAAGGCGCTAATGGCGATCGTCTCGCGTTCTTGCCGGTTGGCCGGTTTCTACCGACTCGACTTCACTTCTCCGTCTCTCTTTTTCTCTCATTTTCGCACGCACGTTCTCGTCCTTTCCCTCCCTCCCTCCTTCCCACCGGAAAGGGAGTATTCTTCCTCGGCGGCGCGTTCCCCTCTCGCGCCCGGCAGACCGAAAGCGAGAAGGGTGTTCCTCTCGAAGTACTCTCCGGTCGTTATCTCGAGGAAAACTCCCTTTTTCTCGCCCGAGACCGGAGAAATTCTAGCGTGCAGCTCGATTGCCGAGGAGCGCGAGGAAGAAAGCCGGGAGGATAAGAGGGAACGAGCGTCGACGAGGCTGAGAGGCAGTAGCGGCGAGGCAGAGAGGAAGCGGAAAAGGGCAGAAACGCAGCCAAGAGAGTTGCACGAGCAACGTGGCTCGAAGAGAAATTGCTTCGTTTCCGAATCCGCTGTGTGTGTTCTGGCTTGATTGGCCTCCGCCGCTACCCGTTCGTTCCTTTAGCTACATCAGCCACCCCTGTGCAACGCCACCCAGCTTTGGCGCCAGCGTCCTCTCCCTCTCTCTCTCTCTCTCTCTCTCTCCTCGTCGACGCTGCGCTCATCGCCTTGCCGTCCGCCACTTTGGCCCGACCATTTTTTCGGAGAGGGTCGCGCAAAAAGTGAAAAAGAAGTAATGTCAGCCCATTTTCACGAACGTGCCACCTACTTTCCGATTAGTCGTGCGTGGGTCACGCGGTTAACTGGTGGAGGGCACCGATCGAGGGCAGAGAGAAATCGTTTCTCGATTCGAGAGTTTCCTCAAACTCGCCAGTGGGAGGGGAAAAAATTCTGAAACGATAGTGATTTGCATCGATATCCAGATCCGAGCGTGAGTGTTCATCCGATGAAATTCACCGACGTTCCCTCGTTGGACAAAGATCGTTCGTTGCTTCCCTGCGGATTATGAACTCGCCGGTTTGTTTTTTCCTTTCTCTACTCTTCCTTCCTCTCGTTGTTATCACGGCCAGGTGTAATTACACAAGCAATCTCGGACGACGATAAACGTGGCAACATCAATTACGACACTTTATCTACGCAATTACCAGCCGGACGATGAAACGTTTCGCGTATACGAGAGCCGGGCTCGCTCTCCCGCGTTAATTGCATCGGTTAAACACCGAAGCGATTCTTCGGCGGTTTACGCACGGTGTTTCCTCCCGCGGATGCACTCTTTTCCATCCAAGCCAGACAAACGGACCAACAACAACAACAATAACAGCAACGCTCGTCCCGTACCGATCTAGACGAGGCTAATTAAATCGATCGATCGATATCTCGCGCGAGCTCTAGACACGTTCGTATCTAATAACGCGTCGGCCGCTGCTTTCCGCCAGTCACGCTTCATCCCTAATGCAGACGAATCCTTTGACCGTCGATACACTCGCGGAATAATTAGAGATAAACCGAATTTATTCCCCGCGACCTAATTACCCGCGGCTCGTTTAATTAATGGCCGGCCACGAGTCATGACCGCCATTGTTACGCGCCACCTAACAAACTGCGCCCGTAAATGTCCGTTACGCTGTTATTGATACGCGTCTGAATCGCTCAACTGGACTCTTAACCGTGACGAGGATGATGCCTCGTGCAAATCTCGTTTGCCAATACCCGCCATTATTCCCAATATACGCGCGTTATTCGTATCGTTAAAAATTGCAGCAATCGACGGTGGTCGATGTCGATCTTAATCGGTATTTTTCAACCGAGAGCCTATTAGATCCCGCGTAAAGGAACGACACTTGCAGTTTTCAGAGGATTTCATTCTACGTTGCAACCATGGTCGAGGATTACGTTACAATGTCTCTGGTCTGTTTGATGGAAAAGAGCGCACTCTTTTATATTTATGTCTTTTGGCACATCGGAGAGAGAGGGAAATGAGCGTAAATAAACTACTGGAATTCGCCTTGTGAATAATTGTTTAGAATTTAGGAAGACTGTTACTTAGCAGTGAGTCAATATTAACCCTCGGACAGCCGACTTCGGGTCACTTTTGACCCATGGCTGAATTTTTTCTGTACTTGCTTTGCACCTAACATTTTTACCTAATAATGTTTACATTATTTAATCATAACTTTATAATTTATTTCAGACTATTATATTATAATATATTTTACACGATTAATTTATAACTTTTTTACCTAATAATTACATTTACATTATTTTTATATAATGCTTCAGCCAAAATTTCCAGAAACATCTGTCTTTGAAATATTTTTCTTCTTCGCTACGCACAAGTTCTGGGTCAACGGTGACCCGGTGTCGGCTACGCGGGGATTAATATATCAAGGCTGGTCAGTCGTTCAACAATGTTCAGCTAAGCTAGCGTACAAATTTTAAAGTTTTTAATGGAATAATTACGATTGTTTTTCCTCCGAGATACTCGTCAAGGGTTTACAAGGGAAAATTGCAACATAGAACGTACGCACAAGTACTTACGTAGTCTATCTAAACGATTTTCCAGTTGATTTACAAAAACCGTAACGCCGGGTGTTAGAAATCCTGACGTTACAGGACACACGAGTGCAAAGCAAATAAATAATCGGACGACGCGATTTCGCGAATATGCAACCGCGTATATTGTTACGTGCCGTCTAACAAATCATATCAACGTGCGGCTGACGCTAGCTGCAATTACCGATATCGCGTCACGACTAGATGGAGCCGCTTTGTACCGTCACGCCGCTCGTTCCGGAAGCAATCAATTTGTCACTACGAGCCTCGATCGTTGATCCGCCATCGACGAATGAATAATGCATCGTCCCGTTGAAAAACGTCCCGTCGTATTTTCATAAGGCACACGGCCGAGTTTACACGCGTCCGGCCGTTGTTCGGATCACCTTGCTTCTTGTTACGAAACGCGGCAACGAAAAGGAGGGGGAAAAACCTGCCAGCCTGTTTTTAAACGATGTTTATATACCGATGAAATCGCGGTTTGCCTCGATCGAATTAATTGCTTCCTGCTCTTACGATACCCCTTTTATCTCGATGGCGCGCTCGATCGCGAGACACCGTCGAGAACTCGTCGTAGCTATTTGCAACCTGTCGACTACTTCTACGACCAAGTTCTTCGATTTTCACGAAACTACACGTTCGAGAACGCTCGAGAACCGTACCGGAATGAAGCGGGAACGACGACAAGATCCGCCGGTTTGATTAACTGGTCGCAAAGGAAACGGCAAAGACGGGGACCGGCGAAATCGTGAAGCAAACGAGAAAGAAGCGCCAGGCGAAAGCGAGAAAAGCGTCGATGGTGATAAAAGGCAGCAGACAGGCCGTGGCTGCAGACGAGCGAGGAAACAGGAGCACGATAGCGTGAAAAAAAAGTGGCGCGATAAAAGGGGCCGTGGTAACGACGAAGAAGCGGCGCGGCGGCGAGCAGGAGAAAAAAAAAAAAAGGCCATCGCGTGGACGCGAGGGAGTCTCGCGTCGTCGTCAGAGGAACATCGAGGTCTCGAGAACCCCGAGACAGACGGTCGACGGCTCGTGAATGTTTCAGCCGGTGGAAAAAAACAAATTCCCTTTCCGCTTTCGCCTTCTTCCTCGCTCACCTTTTATCTCCGACTCGCTTCAACTCTTGACACCGTCCAGGGACCATTATGGCTCGCGCGAGAGCCAAATCTCCCCCCCCCCCCCCGTTCGGATGATTAGGCCGGCCACGTGCCAGTTTTCCGGCTACTCCAAGAGCCAAGGGCCAAAGGGAAGCCTTTGATCGGCCGAAACTTCCGAGAGTCATCGAAGGGCGTTGTTAATGGCGGCGCGTTTCATCTCAACCCTCGATCTCGTCCGGATTTCGTGATTTGCTGGGACACACGCGCTTCCGGGCAAGAATTATGGACCCCGGTGGAATCGTGCTTTATCGACACCCGTGCTCGATACAACGAGCGTTACCGACTTGAATCGCGGTTCGCGATTCAGTTTCGTCACATCGATGAAAGTGAAAATGAAAATGAAATTCACGGATGCTGAAATGGCACAGAGTATTTTTGATAGAATTATTCGACGACGAATGTGCGATCGCAGAATTCGATTATCGTAGGGAGTATATTACACGGTAGTAAAACGAGCAATATAATAAGAGAGATAGAGGGGTCGAGGATGAATGTACGAGGCAGGAAACAGAGAGAAGACACTCGATGCTCTTCGACTACACACGAACCCCTGGTCCAACAACCGGGGGCCTGTTGTAATGCTTCATGGGGGCGAGGCCCCATGTCCGTGCGGGAACATCGATATATCAATCCGATGGCCCGTGGATTGTGAATCTCCGGTCTCTCGCCGCTCCTCCCTTTCGTTTGGGAAATCAAGCACCGTCATAAACTACCTTCGGACCGGTTCGAGGTCAACGCAGTCTCCGTTTCGTTTCGAGGATCGTCGTCTCTCCCCCTCCCGGCAAGAAAAATATTTCCTTTCGCCAACTTTCCACGCCAAATGGTACCGTTGACCGTATACCTTCGTTCGCCAATGCGTGTATCAAGCTGCCCGTTGTTCCTTACCCACGATGCATTATTATCCTCGAATCAAACGATAATTTCTTCATCGAACTCACGAGAGATCGTTGAAGGACTCCAACTTCAATCCTCACCGTGAATGTTTTAAACTCGTTAAATTAAACAGTTTCGCAAAGTAGTCGAGCTCCCGGAATGAATCTTTCAAGATTTCAATTTCAACGCGAATATTCCCTTAAACGAAACGTGGCATTATCAATTCATCTTGAGTACTTATCTTCTGATTTTTCCCAAGGTTCACCGGGAGGAGCAGGCTGCTACTGCGAGTGCCAGGTTGATCGCCCATCCGTGTTTCATCCACGGTCTCGCGCGCGCTAAAGCCGTGTTTCCGTTTTATTATGCGGCGTCGCGACGCTCGCGTAATTTATCGCGACACGGCCCAATGTATTTTAGGCATTTTACACGAGAGCTCTCTCGGCCGACGCCGACTCTTCACGCTGGTCGATCGCTCGATCGGGCCGCCGCGCCGCTGTTTATTTACCGTCGACACCGACCAGCGAGAGGTTATTAATTATCGTTTGACACGCGTCAGCGCGAGAGAAAGGGCTGTTCGCGCTCTCGCAATTAGTCGGCACCGCGATACGTGCTCGCGGGCGAATCGGCGCAAAGGCATCGCCGTTTAAAGTGCACGTACTCTTTTTTTTTTTCTTCCTCGATCGACAATTTGTCGTCGAATTACTCCGTAATGTGAATAATGTATGAGTAATTGAATCGGAGACTCGCGAGGCGAGCCAACATTTAACTTGAGAACGTGAATCTCGTTAATGAAGATTAGTTCATTAATATTATACATATTAATAGCAAAATTATCTAAAAGCTGAGTCCATTAAGAATCGAATTATACTCGTTGGAGCAAGAAGATTAGACATTTCCAATTTAACGATGATTGCATTAGATTCGACGTTTATTTTATTCTAGCATGTCATCGAATCGAAGAATCGAGTGCCTAATTTTAATGTTAAATCGTTCAAAACGAGATACGTAGGATCAATTCTAAATTCACGTAAGCACGACCAGAAACAGTTCTGGCATAACAATCGGGTAGGCATGATAAGTCGGTCATATCCGCTCGCAACCGAAATTCGTTTTTAAATTTCTCTCGCAGCACACGTATCTCGAAAATTCGATTTCTCCCTCGAGCAGCGTCTTTTTGTTTTAGCTCTCTCTCGCTTTACTCAATGTTCCACGTTTCTTTCGCCATTTTTATTCAATTGACTGCCGACACTTTGACCGATCCGTTCGTTGCAAACTCTGCGCGAAATAGCCTCCGCTTCAGCGTTGACGGTAGCTCGGCGCTCGATTACGTTCGATTCGTTAACGTTCGATACGAGCCTGCCCTTTACCACGATTTCGTCCATCTACTTTGATTTGGAATTAGCGAGTGGTCCAGTTTCGTAATTCCCGTGTCGAGCACCGGAGAACGCGATCATCCTCCCCTCTTCGTAATCGCTCAGCTGGACAAAAACTCTGCCAATCGAATTGAATCGGTCCGATCGGACGAAAGGCGACTACTTGCTGCTGCATGCACGAGCCAATCATTGAAACGAAATACGTACTTGCACCGTTGGATTTGTAATATATTCATAACGGAACGTTTTATCCGCGTCCGATAATAATGTCCAATATTAAATAGAAAAGAAATCCTAGATACCGCGGGAGCATACGTTGATATTGATTTATCTGTGTGTAAAAGTTTCAATAAATAAAATGTTGCAACATTATATAATATAATATAATTTACATTTAATGATATACACCTTATCGACAGAGTCACAGCTGATTTCTTATTGCTGAGATGGGAAGAAAATGTTGCTAATTTTTTACTTAATTTAATAGAGAAGTGAACATTTTTTGCTTGAAACTAACAAAAATAAAAGATTGTATTTAAATTTTACGAAAAGGTCAAACTTTGCGAAAAGGTCAAACTTTGCGAAAAATAAAACATATGTTTCACAATTGTCATTATTAGTTTCCACGTCCTCCCGATGTTATTTCCGAGTGTGTATTCCACTTTCTTGATGCATCACTGTTAAAATTTCAAATTTTACAATAATAAATATTAGGCTTGAAAACACACGACGTCATCCGTGGATGAGATGTTGATAATTATAATTTACAATACAATCTAATTCTCTTAAAGTATCGCTTCTGTCGCGCAAAGGGAGCAATCTATCTATCCAAAAACTTTTGCACGCCGTTACACTTCCAGATAGCCCACTCTCGACAACCCGAACAAGTTTTGTAGGATTATTTATCCCAAAACTTGGACCAAAGAGACACTCCACTACCACCGTGTAGAAAAACAGCTTCCACCCTTGGTCATTAAGCGTTCACCAAAGTTGGACTGTTTCTCGTCAATGTACGACCGCAACTCTCAAACTCTGTTCCGATGACTCGAGTGCCACAGTCCTTCCGCCTCCTCGCGTGAGTGTGGTGCTTAGTGTTGGAAAAGGACGAAGCCTGTGACTTTAACCAGGGATCCATCGATGCGATCCACTCGATAGTCTGACGCTCGACAGACGAGCGAGGGCGCGACAGAAGAGAGTTCTATTTTCCATGGCGTGTGTGTCGCGACGGAGTTGTATGTACATCGGTTCCGCGAATGGGTCGTACATCACGGGAGGAGGAATAAGGCGGGAAAAGAAACGGGGCTCGAGGAGGAGGGCGAGAAAACGGTGAAAGGGAATGGCAAACGAGAAACACGGGGGAAAGGAGGACAGAGAGGAGAGAGGGTGGGGATTGGGAAGGCGGAAGGGCTTAAATCAATAAATTTCAAAAGCCAAAGCCGCCGCCTTACCGTTATAACTCTCGTGGCCGAGTACCTTTGCCTCGCGTATGTGCCATCAGAGGAGACAAAGGGACTTGCACTCGAGCAGTCAATGCTGCTGGGACCAAGGCGAGCGGCAAAAGCCAGGGGAAGGGGGGAAGAACCCAGAAGAGGACGAAAGGGTCCCGAAGGTGCGAGGAACGCCGCAAAAGAGATTGATGTTATTCGATTTTCGAATTCGAGATAAGTTAAGGAACAGCCAAGGTGCGCGGTGCTATCGCGCGCGGATCGTAAAATTGTTTCGTCCTGCCGTGTATGTGTGCCGCTCCTTCCGTACGACGGGGAACGCGCGACTTTCGACCTCTCGACGACGGTCGCGATCTATGACGCGCGAAACTTCGTGGTAATCTCGCGTTTGCTCAACGAGCGGGAATTTTTCAGTGGGAAAAAAAAAAAACGAGAGAAGCCGCGATTGAAAATGGCGCCAGATCCCAGCGACCCGTTTTTGTCTCGGTTATTCCGCGATTTTAAGGCCCCAATTAAACGCCTGGCAATGGTTCGCAACGATGCGTTTAACGCAAACTTCAATCGTCGTGGATCATGATTCTTTTTCTTCTTCTTTCTCGAAGGAATTACGGCTTTACGACGGGAATTTATCTCTCATTGTGAATCATTTTCGTGATATGAATCGCACGTAAGAATTTACGAGTCGTTAAACACTTTAGTAAAACTCCAGTTCGATGTAACCGTTCTTCTTTGAAACGTTGCTCTCGCACACGCACGCACAGCTAACCGCGAGGCGGTGATTCACCATCCAGCGTCCGCGGGGCTCGCGATATAAATTCTAAATTTTTTTTTATCAGTTGGCCACGAGAGAGGGAGAGTTGAATATTGGCGGTCCTCTTTCTCTCCGTCTTGCCGTCCCGCTAGAGCAGAGAGAAACGCCGCTCCGGTTAGTACGCGTGCGTATTTCACTCGTAGCCGAGCTATTCGTAATTAGAAAGCCATTCAGAAGTACGCGCACCCACTCTACGCTGATGGATACAGACCATATCTCACGCGGCTCGGATGCTGCCGCTGTGTTGCTGCCCGCTGTACGGCCTTTCATCTCGGCAAGTACGGCCGGAGAGCGTTAAAAGTAAAGCCACCAATCTCGTTGATTTTTCATTGTGACCGTGAAGCCTAGCAAAACGTCCGGTGTTTTTCTTTTTTTCTTTCCTCCTTTTTTTTTTTTTTTTTTTTTTGATTAACCTCTATCGCGATAGAGCCGGCTGGCTACAGAGAACAGTTTTCGCTGTCAGATAGTAGAGACGTGGATCGAATTTCGACGAGAGCAGCGCTCGGCTGTTTCGCTGGTTGGCGGAAAGAATTTTTCTCGCACAAGGAGGACAAAAGAAACTGGCGGCACAGCGAAGGAGAGAAAGTCAGAGGAGAAGATGGAGAAGAGGAAATAGAGAGAGAACCGATCGGATCGATCGAATGGCGCAACAACGGGAACGGATTCGATCGTGTACGCCGCTCACGGAAATTCATAATTACGGTTAGACAATAAAAGAGAGCGGTGGAGGGGCGTGGCGAAACGATCGAACGAGCGAGAGAGAAAGAGAGAGAGAGAGAGAGAGGGAGAGGGGGAATTGTGGAATGCGTTTAATAAACGTTGATCGCAGAAAATTGGCGAGGGGCCCAAAGTCGAAACAGCCTCACGAGCCGCGCGCCGCACGTTACGTGAGTCACTTTCACGCCTCGGGGGAATTGCCGCTCCCAATTA
Source organism: Frieseomelitta varia (assembly GCF_011392965.1). Classification (NCBI taxonomy): domain Eukaryota; kingdom Metazoa; phylum Arthropoda; class Insecta; order Hymenoptera; family Apidae; genus Frieseomelitta; species Frieseomelitta varia. The sequence goes on from NW_025110353.1 coordinate 544,723, forward strand.
ATTCGCTATTCGAAGGAATGTTTCATTAAGGCGTTTATTAATGCTGTCTTATTTCTATTAACACCGTTGACCTTCGCCACTGGGAAAGTCTGTCTTGATCCTCCTGAGAACGCACGAACGCGCACCGAGCCGCGCTGAAAAATTACGAAACCCGACAAGGCCGGATTAATCGTCGTAAATTACTATAATACCGCGCCGAGCGAAATTACACGCGTACTGCCACGAATAATCGAGCAATATTGAAAACTCGTTTACTTCCGGCTGTCGCTCGCGAGCTCCTCGACTTTTATCTTCTTTTCACTATCTTCTCGCCGTTTTTCTCTCTCTCTCTTCTATCTTTTGGCTTCCATCGTTCTCTCCTTTCTTCTTCTAGCAAATTCTCCGTCCTTTCTCGATTCTTTTCCACGTTTTCGTACGAATCGTTCTCTTTCCGCTTCGTCGACATTTGCGAGATAATGTCACTGGAATGTCATTAATTCTAGACGGTTCCCTTTTAAAGTTTCAAAAGTTCGAACGACGAAGAAAAATCGTGGCATATTTCACGTGGCTTTTTTTCCCCCTCGTTCCCCGTCGTTCTCAAACGAAAGACGTCCTTTCCCACCTTACGCCTCGGAAGAGGCGTGAAAGAAATAGAAATGCGAAAGCAAGAAACTCTGAACGTCGGTGACGTCGTGACTTTCTCGCGTACACCCCAACTTCGTTATTCATGCCCCTACCCACCCACCCACCTCCCCTTTTCACCCCCTCCCCATTCTTCCATTCGCGGATCATATATTTTTCACCTGGCGTTTCCTTCGCTTTCGCAACGCCCTCAGATATCGTTGTTAAATAATCAAGCGAACGATCTACGCGCTCTTTTCGTTTGCCCATCTTTGTATCTTCCCGTTTGTATTCCCTTCTTCTTTTCTGTATCTTCTTTCCCCCTCGCCTCCTCTTCCTTCAATTTGTTCCTCCACTGCATCTGCATTGCGATTCTTATTTTTCTCCTTCTCTTTCGACGCTATTCGTCTCGTTCCATCCAGCCTCTTCTCACCTCGCCGCCAACTTCACTCAGTTTACCATCTTGCTCCTTCTATCCCTCGCGTCTGCTCTTCAATTCACGCCACTTCTCTTCTCTTCTCTTCTCTTCTCTTCTTCGCTTCAGCCGTCCCCTTTCGCTCCCTCCTCCTCTACTTCTTTTCGTTTCCTTCCTTTTGTCACCCTTCCGCCAGCTCGAATCGAACACGAGGCTCGTGAAGTTTAACGACCAGGCTAAACTGTTCGTGATAATTCTTTCTGTCTGCCGCGGGTACTGCACCGACCGCGACAAGCGTGTACACGCTTGTCAACATGCCGAGCTCGTCGCGCATATCGGCAGGTGGGTGGATAAGTAGGTGCGTTACGCGGCACGCAGACAAAGGCAACACGACGCAGTCTCGCTCTTTCTCTTTCTCTCCTGTCAACGCAGGCCTGCACGTTTACCAGGTGGTCCGCGTGGAACTTCGATCGATCCAGCCAGGTAGATTCCACGCTGCCCAGTAGACTTGTTTATTATCTACCCGATTGCGGGTTTCCATGCGTTCGTGCAAATTTTTAAAGATGCCAGCGCGAGAGTATTGAACACTCTTGCGCTCTGAATCATGATTTGGTTTATGTAATATTTCCGTTGGACGTCCCTTTGAGTGTTTCCGTTCCGAAGTTATCGTTGCGAGAACTCGTGAAAATCTGAGAGATGTTTGTTAACGCAAAAGTATCAAACATTCGCCACCCGCGAGTTATGTTCGCTGTCTCTGAGAAACAATTGGCGTCAATCGTTTTATCGATGTTTTAATTTCTCTGTTTTTAGATGATTTACAGTAGAGCAATTAAACGATTCTGATTGGCTAGAACAAACTAGTCTGTTTTAACAAAGACAGACTCGCAGGTTCGCCCGCGCAACAGAAACAGATTATAGAATTTTCAACACGCACAGAAACGGTATAGTTTCATCAGTTAATCAACGTCGTCGCGATACGTTACAATATCAAGAGTCATACCTTTCAATTTGAATCTCTAAAGTTTTTCGCAACTCGCATTTAACTAGAAAAATTTCACTCTCGGTTGGACAGAACATGTTCACAGTCCAGTGCCGTGAGATTACACATATTACTGAATATCCAAAAAGTCAAACTCCACAGTAACAGCCACGAGTAAGTGCAACATTACACATCATACGTCGTTGTGTAACAACACAAAGTTTTTTCACATTGCTTGTCTTCGCACGGAGATGAATGTAATACGTAATTACTGCTATCCCGTACCATTACGCATTAGTCTGATTCCAAAGCTGTTCGAAAATCAAGAACAAAAATATCTCGACGACTGGAAATTTCAACTCTGTCGAGCACGAGATCATTCGTTCGATAGAATTTTTGCGGCAAAAATCCTCGCAGCGAAATTCACCCCTTTAATCTTCGCCCGGCGGTGGAATGTCGATTTCCATCGAATTTGGTTATTCGTGCTGGCCGTCGGTGCTCCATACCGCTCCCCAGGTATGTAACGCAACGTTGATCGACAACGTATAACAGAGCAGCTAAATTTCGTTAATGATGAACGGCCCTTCACGCGATGGTTCATGGAAAATTTCGATCGGCGTTTGAACGTGGCAAATATCGAGGAATGCCACCGTTTCGCCCGGCAAAAGGCAACGCGTCTTGTATAATTAATATCGACGCAAATGAATACCGTTCTTCGTTAATTGATTCCGTTGTACAGTTTAAAAGTGAATAATATTTATCGCGCAATTAATTAACCTTGTGTTTACGAGAGCTCGCAGCACAAACGAAAGTTTGTACGTACCGTGCCGTGATACGTTTCAGCAAGAATTTTCGAATTTCACACGGCCTTGGAACATTTCTACCATCGATTCTACGCGGGACACGTAAAATTTCCATTCATCTCCGTTCGTCTGCAATTACTCTCGTTGCTTTTCGCCATCGCCGCCATCGGTATACAATAACCTCGTCTATAACAACGGAATATACGCATTAACCGTCGTGGCAATAAACAGAGATAGGAATAAAGAGGAGCTATCAACTGCGTTCCTCCCTTGATATAGCGCGGAGAATATTTCAGGCGTGCAAATGTTAGTTATGCACGCAACATTGCTCACAATTTGATCGTACCGTTCGATCAACGACGTCTTCCATCCACCCTCCGCGCTACGTATAGCAGACACGGACAGATTAAGGCTGCCAATCGATCAAGACGTTTCCCAGACGGGGGTTGATTCCTCGAAATGGCAAGATCGCGATACGCAGCGAGCGAGAAAGAAACGCAACACACGTTAAACAGGATGCCGCTGAGAACGGTCGCGAGCGTCGATAAATTGACGTTCGCCTTCCCGTTAGAGAAAATCGATGGTCTCGAGACACTCCCCTACGAGTACACTTCCAAGCACGCTTTTCGATTCCCAGACGTTTCCAATTTTCTCTTTCGTTTCCTCTTTACACTATTTACAACCCTGGAAGAGTTTGTTCGATCGTCCGATCGGTAGACGCGCGCCAGAGAGATTCTCAGCCTCGAAATATCTACGTACGTACGTACATACGTTCGCTCGAGATCGTACAAAGGGCACGTACGTACCGTTAATCTCGATGGCGACAATTTCATCATTGTTTGCCATCGATCCATCGCCCCGAGCGTTAAGCACAGTGTCCCGATCGCATTAGCACGCGCGCATTGCGATAATCTCGCGGTCGATCGGCCTCGCTATTTCGCGATTTCCACGCGCGTCAATTCCGGCATCCGCGCGCCGCGTCCACGCCGATGGAAACGTTTATCTCCGTCGAAAGCATATTAAGCAGCGAAAACAAGCCCGATTACGCTCAATGCGCGAGCGTATTATCCCGCTAAGCGATTCTCCGATTCGGTCGATTTCCGTGAACGGGCAAGTTCTACCAGAGTGTTTACCGGTCACCCTGTATACAAACCAACCGACCGATAGTTGCACTGGTATGCACTTAAGCTACAATGCTCCTAGGTACATTGTGTCTCTCACGTAAGCGTTAATACCGGCACAAGAGCGGCGGCGGCGGTGGTGGTTGGCTGGCGAGAGGCCGGAGGGGCAGAGTGCGTTGAACAGCGCTATAAAGAGGAAGATCTATAGAGGGACGGAGACGAACGGCGTAGTAGAGAGAAGGACAGCAGAAACAGAAGGACCAAGGAGCATGCCAGAACCAAAGAGAAGGCAATAGGGAGACGAGGAGAGGCGTAAGCCGAGCCCGATGCATCTCGGTTGCTTGCAGAGGATCGCTATGCCGCGACATTGATCCCATTTGCTGGTCTCTGCCCGAACGGTGGTACCGTGTAACCTTTCACGCGTGTGTCTGGCGAGCCAACATCCTAATCGTGAGTAACGATTACTCGTAAAATCCAAAATGAGAGGGAAACACTCGGACGTGACGACAACGCGGGTAAGAAGGAGGGAAGGCAAGGTTAGGCCGCCCTCGAAACTACCGGCCATGACCAAGAGAACATCCGGAGACCGGCAGTTTTCGTCGAGAAGGTAACAAGATGGGCGTAACAAGTACGCGGCGGTCGTGTTCGCGCTCGGCGAGGGATGGATTCGTTTGATTTCGAAGCGCACGTCGCAACCGCGAGTCGCTCGCAAGTTTCACGGTTACTCGCTCCGCTGCTATGTGCATGCACTGTCTCGAGTATCGCGCGAGTTCTGCACTCGTAGGAAACGAGCGTGCGAGCAGAGGCGAGCAGAGGCGAGCAGAGGCGAGCAGAAACTGCATTAGCCGCGGTGTTTTCCAAACGGAGGCGGCGCTTTTGCGTCAGCTTCCGTCAGCTCCTCTTCTGAAGTATCCGAGGCTTGGCACGAGATATACAGAAAGTCGGGAATAAAAATCGACGTGTCTGCACGCGAACGCGGCGGGGACGCGGCGCCGCCGGTGTGGATATATACGATGAAGAGGGTGGTTGAAGGGGAAGGGGTGGGGCTCCGGGTGCTTCGGATTTGCGGCAGAGAGCTTCGACGAGGCTCTTTCTATCCATTACGATCAGGTGGGGGGGAAAGGCCGCCGGTGAAAAGTGTTTTAAAGGGAAACGTCGAAGCGCGGCACGGATCGTGCGACCGCGCGCTCCACGTATGCATTTTATATCCATAAGATTTTTATGGTTTTAATGACGCTCTCTCGCGCTCGGCAGGATTTAAACTGCTTTTAAATTCCGTGCGCCGCGGCTTAAGCCGGGAAATCTTTTTCCTTCTTCTTCCTTTTTTTTTCTTTTCTTTTTTTCCCTCGTCACATTTCTTTTTATCCTGCCTCTTCCTTCTTTCTCTTCCTCGTCCTTCCCTCGTCCCCCCCCCCCTGCTTCTTTCTGTTTTTTATTCACCATTGGCGAAGGTAATGTAACCGCTCGACCACCAGAAAACAGATGGAATTGTTTATGGCTTTTAACGAAAATGCAGAGAGGGATGGAGAGAGAAGGAGCGCGGAAGAGGTAAAAAGGTTCCCCTGTTTACGACGCGGCGTTCTTTATAAACCTATCGAAGGAATTAACGCGCGGCGCCGCGGATTTAAGTTTCATGCTGCTCGTCGAGATTACTCGTTTCTCCGTATTAATTCGCCGAAAGAGAATTCCCCGGAGAGGGGGAGGAGTGCCTGCCCCTCTCTCTCTTTCTCTCTCTCTCTCTCTCTCTCTCTCTCTCTCTCTCTCTCTCTCTCTCTCTCTCTCTCATGTGTACGTTGGCGCGAGTCGCCACGATGGCTAAACCAACGTTATACGAACGCCCGAACAGCGACAGGCTCGTCGTTTTATTCTCTTTATCCTCCTATGTCAAACACAACACGCGTAATTCAGAGATTATTATAGACGCGCATGTACGACATTTCGACGGACGTATCTCTGGGATAAGGACGTTCATTGTTAAGAAAACGACGCACAACGATTAAGGCAAGGAGAATCGATCGTGTATGCACGACGTACTCGGCCATCAGCTCGAAGGATGTGGTATTCAATTATGCAACGATCATCATCCTCATTCTGTGGTTCGCCGCGCTCCATTTCACTTTCGAGGGGCCGAGACAGCCCTAAACACAGGGGTTGAATCACGCACGGATGCCGTGCGTTTCTCTCTTGCCATGGATCCGTCTGATCAAGTTACGTCTACACGCCGATCTCATCTCGCGATATTATGACTACGGTTCTATGCGTTACCAGCGAACAAACAGCGAACGTCGAAAATTATGAAAAGCCTCCCTGGCAAGACGAAGGCAGACTCCAACTATAATTAATATTTAGCGTTCGGTCAGTCAAGGAAGTAACTTTTTGACAGGAGGAGAAAATAAAGAAGCACAGATACCGCTCGCTTTCCACGCTACATCGTCAATTCCTTTTCGCCTTGGTACCCTTGAAACGCGAGGGTCGACACGTTACGAGCCTATTTCCCTGAAATGTTTACGGAGGCGGCCGATGCGCCCGCCTGTGTCTCCTATACATAATGCATTCGGCATATAAGAACGTTTCACGTGTTCCTCAGCGAGTAACAGGATTTAGAGCGGTAAAGAGATGAGGACACGAGGATAGCGGAAAAGAGGACGAGAATCGATATATATCGGCCCCGGGCAAATTATTCATGCCGGTACACGAGTCACCAGTGTGGGCCTATTTCTTTCGGTGCAAAAACGGGATCAAAGATACACCCCGGCGCTGCATGCGAATTCGATTAACCCTATTTCGCGGGCGGCTCCTCGAAATCCTCCGCAGCCCACCTCCTCCTCCTCCTCCCCGATGCTATCTGCCCAACTGTCTGTCTGACGTATCTACCGGTGTCCCCGTGGCTTTCCTACTCGTTTGTTTGCGCTGCAAGGCAGTTCGACAGCGATCGAAGTCGTCGTCCAACCGGGTGAATATACCCGAGCCCGGGGGCCCCTGCCTCCAGAGCTGCTGCTATTGAAAAATGTCGCATTCCACTGAAGAATTTACAGTGCGCTTGACGTCACATCGATATCACCAGGGATGAACAGTTATTGATATTCCTTGTCGAACGTTATTTCGTTTCATTCTCCTCTTTATCCGATGTATCCACGTTGGAATGGTTAGCCCCGTGGACTGTGGATTTCGACTTTGGCTCGATCAATAACTAAAGGTCATCCTTGTCTCGCTCAGCTATAAATACATTCCACCAGGAGCTGCATGCAGGCTCGCGTCACAAGCTCCAGATAATTCCTGTTGAAACTTTGTCACGCTTCCGTGCTGATCTAAGAAACCTCGTTTCACTTGAATACGCTTATTGTTACAACGGGACACTTCTCTCTCTCTCTCTCTATGTCTCTATCTCTGTCTCTCGCCTCCTCTCCCATTTGTCATCGCGACAAAAAGGAGTTCGATTCTCGAACACGATTTAATTCGCTACTTAGCTTATCAATTTGCAGAAAACGACTAGAAACGCTGTCGATATTTTCGCGAGGCATTTTTGACATCGTCGAGACTTCCGATTCAACTGTCTCGTGGAAATTCAAAATTCTTCCGGAAGCGATCGCGTCAGGATTTAAGAGTTTTGCTCGTCGGCGAGAAAGGCGTCTTGGAGAAGAGACGCGCTTCGGTCTTTAACCCAAAAACGTCCAACGCATTAGAGGGCGATAATCGAAAATCAATAAGGGCGATAAAAAGCGTAAGGAAACCGCTTGCCTGTGCGCGCGAGAGACTTCTTGCATAATAAATCTCACTCTCTCCCTCTCTCTCTCTCTCTCTCTCTCTCTCTCTCTCTCATTCTCTGTCTTATCCTCGGACTTCTCCCGAGATCGTGTAAGTACACGTCGTCCTCGATACCTGAGAAAAGTCCAGCGCGAAAACCAGCTCGTCCAACTGCTGCAACAAGGCCTCTGTCGCGAGGCACGAAATTATGTGTAACCAACGAAAATACGCATATCGCGATGCGAAACTGTCGCGCGAACATCACTTGTCATTCTTTTTCTAATGACAATAAAAATAGCTAGAGCAGAAGTTGCTGCTCTTCGAACGAATCTGTCATCAAAGTAATTCTTGAAACGTCGAGCGAAGGAAAAACACGGGGTAGCAGGCTGGCAGCGTAAACGGGACGACCGGAGTATATCTACAGGATCAACAAACAGCGGCAAAATCCCAACATCTGGCAATCTGTTTGCCGGATGGTAGTACGCGAGTAGAAGATAGAATTGTCGTTTCCTAGCGAGCTACCCCCGAGGCAGATTCCCAGATCTTGGTTATTCCGAGCGAAGTGTAGCGTAATAATGATTCCGGTCGGACTACGGAGTTCCGGTGGAATACTTCAACCGGTATCGCGCAAAACCTGTCTTAATATTCGAACGAAATATCGAACGAAGCGGTGCGGAACGCGCGAGCGTTCGTGAAACAAAACGTGTACGTATCTCGTCTCGAAACGAACCAAGGTTAATTAACACCTAAGTCAGGAAGAGAGACATCGAGAGATCCAACGAGAGGAGCTAGCTGTAATTGTTAATCTTCCTGCTTGATGCTCCGCCGGATAATCGAACGTCTTACGGTCGATCGAGGATTATTCAAATCGATTCGACAATAACGGGGCTGACAGTGCTCACGACGGATCACGACGATACGCTTTTGAGGATCAGACGAGGACCGAGCTCCCTCGAGGGGCCTATCGAAACGCACGTGCGCGTACGTCGCTAAATATACGTACATACACGGGCGCATACGTCAGATACATATGCATATATCGCGACGTGTCGGACCCCTTTGGCATGAATATGTCGCTATCTCGGCGCCGGTGGACAGGTATACCTAACCACGATACACAAACGTGGTCGAGCAATAATCCGTTTCATCTTGCGGTCAAACGATCGGTCGTCGCGGTATAATGTGAAAGCTGCACGATCTTCCTCATATATATATAATATATATATATATATACCCATGTGACCCTTCTTTCTTTCTTCCTTTCTCATCATTTCTTCCCATATGCACGTAGACTTCGCTCGCATACCAGCCACGCGAACACGATGCTCCTCGATAGTTGCAGCGTTCCATTTCGATCTTCTCCCGATTTTTCCAGCTGGCAGGAACACGTTGCCGCGAACTTGGTAATCGTAATCGTAATTCGATGGGTTGCACGTTTCGTGAACTCGCCGGCGAAACGTTTGCTTCTCTTTTGGCACGATGCTCCGACGTTTATCGGAGAAAGAGAAACGTGTGGCAAGAAATCGGCCCGAAGAAAGCGCATGGTAGTCGACTTGGAGGAAGCCAAGTGACTGGTCCCGTTCTCACGTTCAAGCGGAAGATAAGACTGCCTATCGTCCGTTGAGAACGATCGTACGAGTTCAATTATGATGATACCGGGTTATCGGTGTAATAACGTTGAAGCCGTGATTTCGTTCATTTGCGCTTTTCTATTCGTTGAATCGCTTAAACACACGTGCTTAGACTGAACCCTGACTGAACCCTGATCGCGTTGATTCGAACTCGACCCCGTCGATACTTACTCCTTTTCTCGTTATTGAAAGTCGCAACGCTATTTATAATGAACTATAAAGAGCACGTTCTCGCCAGGAACGGCCCTCGCTGCGCTATTTATAATACGCAATGCTCGAGGCCAGCATTCCACGATATACTGCTATTCTAAGGCAATCAATTTTTCTTTCCCCGTCATCGATGCGAGTAAGAGGAACGCTCGAGGTGGTGGAAACACCTCGGCGGCGTAGGTTCGAGAAAGAGAGAGAGAGAGAGAGAAGCGAGTCACGTAGCCGTCGTTGCCGGTATCGGGCAACGAGATAATGAAAAGAATACAGAGTTCGGCGTTCCGTGGCTTAATGTACCCGAAGAAATAAACGGGGCAGTGGTATATATCAAAACGCAGACAGCCGGCACGGCTGTAAATGATATAAATAAAATCAACCTGGGAATACCGTGGCTATTTATCATCCAGCTAAAATGCCTTAGCCTCCTTGCCCCCACTTGGCCCCATTAATAACGCGAGGAAAACTCATTTTCGTTTGGTTGAACACTGTGTGCTCGACTTACACCTAACCGTGGGCCCGGTGAAACGACGCGGTGCAGCTATCGCAGTGTCGTTTCGTGGGAACAGCCCCAGTTTTCGAACCCGGAATCTTAAGATCCCGAACGATTCCGCGCTGCCGCGGCGAACCTCCGCTGTATTATTGATTTACAGCGGATAGTCGAAGCGGGGCCGGAATAATTCCGCCTCGATCGGAATGGAAAGTGGGTAATTGACGAGATTGGCAAGTGATAAAACGTAGCTTTAGAGTGGATCAGAGATGCCGCTGTTTCTCGCGGTAATGTTCCCTAGCTTTGTTGCGCTCGTCCGACTGATCGTTCGAATCTGACAGTTATCGTCCTGTCACAAAGAACAGAGGCTTTTCCCGTCTTCGTTCTGATTTAATTAAAACGACGCTTGATCCTTCCAGCAGCGTTTCGTTTATCTGTTCGTCGACAGTTTGATAATACCACGTATCGTGCGTACGTACATATATGGTTGACGCTATCCATCCCGATCGTGAGTGTGCCGAGAAGGAGCACGCGTTCGACTTTCTCGCGCGATACTTTAATATTCCAGTTAAGGAGCGCAAATCTAGTTTTGAAGCGTCTGCTGAATAAACCATTGGTACGATCAATCCCTTCCTCTCAGCTCACGGGGTCCACCGCAGACCGCATCAATAATGGACAATGTATAAACAGACGCACAGCGGGTGGATAAATCGAGGAAAAAAGCATGCAATAGGGGGAGGGGGGGAACCCTCTTCCTTTCGCGCGTTGCGTAAACATACACGCGGTGAACAAAAATTGAGAACACCGTCACGACCGGCTCTCTGCTGCCCACCCTCGGGGAAGGACGCTAGCGCGTTTAAACAAATATTTTCCCTTGGAAACGTTGCTGCCTGCTCTCTCTCTCTCTCTCTCTCTCTCTCTCTCCGGGGCCGGCTTGGCCGATCTTCTTTAAATATTTCTACCGGATAAATACATCCGTCCGTGGGACACGGAGACGACTGTAAATCACCCGTTCCGCCTATCGATCTTCGTCGATCTCCGTCAATCCCGGCGATCCGCGGCTGAGAACCGCTGCTGCCGCCGCATCGCCCGTACGCCGTACGCGCTATCGAGATGAGAGATCCAACCGTGATTGAAGACCGATGGCTCGGTCATAGGTGCTGCTTCCAACGAAAAAACACACACACATTTACGAAGAGAATGCACAGCTCCTACAAGGATTTGACCGGCTTCCCGTTGTCGATTCCCGACCTGTTCTGGGAATCTGTTCGTTGCAGCCTTAACACATTGTGGACGGAAGACGCGGATTCTTAACTGTTGCGGACGGGAGACGAGAATTCTCGTTGCGGACTGGAGACACGACCCAGGCAACGAAGATAATTATGTATATTATATATTATAATATATAATATATAATATTGTATTATAATTATATATTATATAAGATAATTATATATATTATAATGTTATATAATTTCTCAAGAAGTAGGGAAATTGCACTAACATACTACACCAAGAAACGTACTAGAGGTATTTTTATTTCATTTAATAAAATACCTCTAAAATGAAAAAATAATTAATAATTTAAATTACTAATAAAATAACACACTTGTTAAATGTATATACATTCTCTTGAACCCTTTCAATCATATATTGAATAATTCAAAAAATACGAGAAAATACAGGCTATATGTTTATCAGAGCATACCGTCCTCAGTGTGTTAACTTGTTTGAATATCGCATCGGATACCAACCTTGGAGAACCTCGAAATTTGGTGAATAGCAATCTGAATATACAAGTACACGGTCTTTCGAGAAATGTGGGTTAAGCATCCGCTCTCTGAGAACGTTTTGTCAAAGCACGTTTGAAACGCGGCAAATTTGCAACGGCAGTGGAGGGGGGGAAGGGGTTCGTTGATTTTCAATTCCTCGCGGAACAACGGCGACAGAGCGCAAAGAAGCAGAGACCTTCTGCGAGGAAAACAACTTGTTAATCGCGTGATTTAGGGAGGCAGCTGCAACCGTAGCCGCACGACTTTTCGCCAGGTGAAATTCGGTTCGACGCGTTCCCACGGAATCCCATGCGTTCGCATGGTCCGCGATCTTTATTAAAATTCATACCCGGCTCCGCGCGCCTGCGTCATTAATTATTCGGCCATGTTAAATCAGACTCCCCATTGGCCCTGTTAATAAATAACCGGGGCAACACTAGCAACGAGCTAGCGCCGTGCACCGCAAGAAATAGTTCTCGCGCCTCTATTTATCACGTCGCGCGTCCGCCGTGTATCCGAAATGGCGGAAAACCGGACCAGTCCGCCGCCAAATTTTAACCTGCCTTCTCCGAAGCTATCGTCCGAACAATTATTCAGATAACGGCACAAACTGGTGCTCCTCTGGTGGATTCCTAGATAGCGTTCTCCGCGGTGATTGACCGCCTGTATCGCGTCGGTTGCGCGAAAAAAGAAGAAAAAAAAAAATGAAAAAAAAAAGGAAAAAAAACACACGGGGTTTATTATTAGCCGACTGGTCGGCATCGTGATTGCACGGTGCTCATGCGCTCCGCTCGCTCGCTTGCTCGCTTGCTCGCTCGCTCGTGCACACCAAAGACGAAGAAAAAGGAAAGGAGTTACATGTGGGTCTCGCGTACGCTTATGCTCGCGCTATCGAGACGAAAGATCCGAGCGTGATTGAAGACCGATGGCCCGGCCATAGGTACTTACGTACGGGAGAAGTTGCGTCGTTGCGAGGGAAGAGGGGAAAGTCGGACGGCAAGGGGAAGAAAAAGAAGAAGGCGAACGGAAGGGTAGAACGGACGAGAATGCGACCGGTAAATCGTATCGTGATACAGCAAATCCACGCCACGGAACGTGGGCGACCGTGCTTCATTTGCGTGCTGGCGTGCGTGTGCGTGCGTGCGTGCATGGATGCATGCGTGTGTCGTTAGGCGAACGCGCGTGACACCGCGCCACCTTCGAATCTCTCTCGCGTGAAAGAAAATCTCGTGTTTCTTTCTCGTTTTCGTTCTTCGAGTCGAGATGACACGGTGGCGCGATGGCGCGTCTCTCGAAGGATACTCGCGACGATTGAATGAATCAGGCCGAGTGTTATACAAGTCAAGCATGGGCGTGTATAACGCGAGAGAACGCGAAGTTTCGCAGAGTTTGAGAAGGTAGTAGGGAAAGTCTGGATAACGACAAAGAGCGTGGACTGAATGGGAGGATTAGAGAAAATCGTAGATATTTCGGCAGGCCTAAGCCCTCTTATTACTGTTATCGCAAGGGATAATGCGGATGACGAGAGGACTTACGTCTACTTGTTACGAGCTAACACGGCCTCTTCAATTATTGATAGTTTAGTCGAGTAGCTAATTTCTGCCAAGTTTCAACCGTTACCCTTGAAAACTGTTTAGGATATTATCTTAGGTTATAGTTATCGAGATGAACGTGCTTGCAACACGTTCACGTGCTCCGAGAACTAACAAGTACCATTATCGCGGATAATTCGATAAAATAATATACCTGCCTAAAATGGAAAAGAAGAACGCGAAGAACATCTGAAATGACAGCAAACAGACTGGCTGTGGTTCGACCATATTTCTTCATAAAGAGCAACGAAAACAAGTAGAATATCGTTTGGCCAAATATTTGGACTGTCGGGCACAAGACACGTACATACGTTAGTAATCCTACAAGTTTATCCTCCTTTTCCGTTTGTGATTTTTGTGCTTCGTTCCAACGTTTGACGATTGCGTTTAGTCAGAGTTTCAGACGCGATAAGCTTCGTTTTCTTCGATATGAACATCAGGCACCGAGAGATTGTTTATTTGAACGTCGCGTCGCGTCGTGTAGACGGGTTGTCAGTTTCGCTCGAGCGTTTGAAGAGGACTCGGGATTCGAGAGTGATGAAAAGTGGTGCCAGTTTCCCCCGCTATTTATATTCCCTCGTTTTTGTAGTTTATTTCTGGCTGAAGGTTGGCTACCAAGTGTACCTTCGGTTATTTAACTTTTCGCTGGCTTCGTAATGTAATCAACGGAGTTGAGCCGCCGGAATTTGTTACCACTTTCACCCTTACTCCGAAAATTCCCAAACACCGTTATATCTCGCGTTTTTTTTTCTCCTCCCTCTTTAGTCGCATACACGCTCGGTAATAACTTCTCTAATAACGTGCACACAGTCGCGTTCGCAATGTACAAACGTTTAATAATGGATGTAATTTCCTTTCTTTTCAGGTAAATCCCTTGAGATTTTCTACGTTAGTTAGCAAGAGACACGCAGATTACAACGCACATGGCACGGTAATGTAAGCATTGTAGCACGAACGCCGGAAACAATGTAGATACGTATCGTCGAATCACGTATATTCACTGCCATATAGTTCCGTATAGTTCGCGCAGGTACATATATCGCGTCGTAGCTGACATCATCAACTGTATAATTCAACCTTATTCCTACCTAGATCCGCTGCACCGAAAATTTCGCTAATTGCCCAACGCTTTTCAACGTTATTCAATTTGCGTAGATTTCACAGTTTCAAAAAAAATAAATAAATAAATAAACAACGGATCGTTGCGCGAGGTTACGTTACACGAAACTCGGTTGAACTGCAAATATTGATAGATATAGAGGAAGGTAAAACAAAAAAAAAAAAAAAATACAACCCCGGCAGCACTGCATCGATCAGCTATTAGTTTCAAAATTACTATTCACGTAAGGGAACAATTAAATTTTAGGATAGATAACAGCAGAACGCTACCGCGTTTAATGTAATTTCCATCTATCAAAATTTGATCCCGTCGCGACGGTCTTGCAACGCGTACGAAAAATTGAATTTTTCAGCGAGCATCGTCACTCGGTCACTCTGATTTTTAACGATCGCCGACTGAACGTTCCGGAGACAGCCAAAAATTTTTTTAATATGCCGGTGCGCGTTCTGTATGTTATTTGGGATGAATTTTTTTTTTTTTTTTTAAGATTTTCCGATCCGATCGCCACGCGAACCACATTCGTTTATTTTCGATCAAACAATTTCGGAATGTTTGTGAAAATATTATTCACTTTCCCAGAGGGAAACGATAAGTTGTAAGAAATATACATTATTGATTAGAACTATCATTGTAGAAGTTTTACAAATAATTGCACAATTTTTGTTATCTCGAAACACTGGAACAATCGAAGCTGTCAGTATGATTGAACTTCCGTTTTTCATAAGTGTTTGAAAGATATTCTCATCAAAATCAACATTAATTTCTGTTTGAACAGAAACGTAATTGCGAGTTCATTTATTTTAATTATCGTTTGAATTGCAACGATATATTTGGAATATTTTATTAAAATATTTTGATACGGTTGTTCCAATGTCAATAGATACTTTGATTAGCTTGTTTATATTAATATTTCAATATAACCAAAACAAATATACATACATGTATATTTATATTCACGAGAAAGTGTCGATTTATAATCTATCTACTCGCTCGTGTATCATTTTTATAAAAATTCCTCAGAACTCGATTTATCTCTTCTCCTGTATCATCTGCCTGTCGGAATTTAAATAATACTAAATAAATAAAAATTACAACTGTACGCACGGCGATCGCGTACACTCGATTTTTGCCAGTGACACGAACGAGCAAAGAGGAACAGGAAGAGAAAGAGAAAGAGAGAGAGAGAGAGAGAGAGAGAGAGAGAGACCAGAGTCTAGTCTTACTTTTTGTCGCGCGACGTAAAACACGGCTGACCGCGGCCGCGCGCCGTAGAAATTTCGTTCGTCCGTTGTTTCATATCGGCCGCTACGCGTGATTTATACTTTTAGTTTCTGTTTTACGGTCGTCCAAGTTTGTTGCTCGTGAAAAATAAAATCCGTGATATATTGCTTAATATGGCCGGGGCTTGAAGCATCGCCAACGGCGTCCGACTTCCGGGGCGTAATCCATTTCCACCATTTCTTGTAAACGATTCGAAACTATCTCGAAGAATCGATCTAATCCGCCGGTTATTTCCTCGTGGCTGTTTCTTCCAACTCCGATTCGTTACGCGAGATCATTGATGATGATTTCTTTTGCAAGAACCATCCGGAGGATAATTTCGCACGGCTCTTACGCACGTTGAAACAGGCGCGTCGTTGATGGAAAATTACGCGCGTAATTTCGCAAAATTATTTACCAAGCTCGTTATCGTTCTACCGGAACCGAAGTAGTTCCAGTAATGCTTTATTTTGCGTTGCGAGGAAAGAAGGAAAGAAAGAAAGAAAGAAAGAAAGAAAGAAAAAATAAAACTCTCCTCATCTGGATTCGTAAGCCGCTTTATTCGCGGTTTCGCACGTACGCGAGAAGTACAAAACTACGTGTTATCGAGCAGCTATAACGTCTAATGCACGTATCAGGTTCTTCATTCGCCGTGCATCAACCTCGAAGCGGAGAGAGAACGGTCACGTAGATCGTTTCGTGTTTCTCGTCGCGGTTTACCTTGTTGCGCACACTCCTGGTACCCCGTAGAGCTTATCATCGTCGCGAAATTGTTGCCCGAGATGACAAACATTAATACACCGCGTTGATAAGCCGAACAAACGACACCATTAATCAGAAGTTTTTCCCCGTACGATTCGCGGATCATTCATCGCGATACGTTTGTTTTTGCGGGCACGCAATAAATCAGATTCGCTGTAAGCGATGCACGCGGCAGAGAGCCAACCGAGAGCCAACCGAGAGCCATCGTTTCTAAACGACCGTCCGATTCGAGATCCCGCTATAGAATTTCCCCTCCCCCTTCCGCCACACTTCAGGTCGCGACTTTCTATTTTCCCGCCGCGATTTTTGCCATAGTAAATCTGTCGTTGCGTTTCAACGAGCCAACGTTTAATCTGTTTAATCCATTTTGAGAGTGTCCGCGTGCTCTCTGACGCCTCTCGCGAACAACGCTCACGAGGCAATCGATCTCTTTGATCTACGACGTAGCAGCGAGAGGGATCTAATTTATGGCACCCTCGAGTACCTGTTCTTTCTTTTCCTAGATTGGAAACGCCGAATTATCGTCGCGCACTTTGAGTCCTCTTTCTCTCTCTCTCTCTCTCTCTCTCTCTCTCTCTCTCTCTCTCTCTCTCCGAGTGGAATTTCCTGCAAGTATCAAAAGTGCAATGACGGGGAAGACACAAAACAAATCGATCATTGATTTACTAAACATTAAATATTTATACTTCAGTATGAGACGGGGCGGTGAAGATATTCGCAGGGTCAAAATATTCTAGTAAGAACTGTAGAGTACAAATATTACTCGTTTGTAATGTGAAAACACTAAATGAAATTTGCAAACACACACTGTGAAATTTTTAACTCTATCTGAAACGGAACACTATGATTGTTTCTGAAACATTGTCGAATAATGTCCACCCAAATATTTATGCCTCACAGCTCTTATTTTAGAAAAAGAAAAATGGGGTACTCCACTCACCAAGCTCTCGATTGAACACAAAGATCTCCTCAAGTATCGGTGTTACGGTACGTTGGACGCGTCCGATATAGGAATCCTCGTATCTCCGTAGACGTCGCGGACGAAATTTCCGCGACGTGCTCTGGGTATTTTCGCCTAGATGGTTCACCGAATCGTAGTTGGCTCGCCAGGACGAAAGGAACGATGTTAATCGCGATATAAGTTCTGGCCAGCAGTGGCAGAACCGCCCGTTTAACGAGAAGAAATTGAAAATTAGCCGTAAACGGGCTCATTAGCCTGGCAACGGAATAAATCGCACGGTCGCTTTGATCGGGGCACGATTAGCTCATAACATTGGTAATTACCATCGGGATCGAGCGTGGAACGAGCCTCCGCTTATTGTCCGGCATTGTCGCGACGTTACAGTTTATTACGGCCACGTTCCTCCGCGTTACAGAGGTCACAGACAAATTTCGGCCTGGCCGTTGCGTTTTGTATAAACGCGCGTTGCGGTCGCCGGCTGGAGGTGGGAGCATAGTTGCCGCTATAATGCTCGACGATAGCCCGGGAAATAGTAGCGGCGTAATAGTGGACGCGGTGCCAGATTGCCGGGAAAATTAATTACGTAGCGCGCGTTTAGCTCGCGCAATGAGAGCGGAGCATCGCCGCCGTAATTGCATATTGCAGCGGGCGCGTATACGTGCCTAAGAAGTTATTTAATTCATTAGTTCGATGAAATACAGGCCGGCGTGTTAGAGCGTCGTAGGTTCGCCCCTGTCAAGCGATTTTCGCGTCCGTTTCACGCGCCGTTCCATACCATTTCTTTGACAGCCGATTCTCTGACCCAACGAGAAGAAACAGTTCTATTAACGCAGCGTTTTTTGGTCTCGTCAAATATTTACCGCACTCTTCAGACGGGAATTATGATTTTCATTGGACAAGCGACAGATTGAACTAAATTTAGTTACTAATCCGGGCAAATAGATTCTCAACGTTCGTGCCGAGTATAATGGCAGACGTTTATACATCTGTGGTGGAATTTAATTTATTAGCCAGCGACTGAATACGTCTTCTACTCGTTTAAAGATTGCAGATCGTCGGTGCGATGAATTAGACATTTTCTGTTCAATTCTGTCAGAAGAAGAAGACGAGCAATCGAAAATAACTCTCGTCGAAATGGCGAATGTTAAAAGAGGACGGAAAGGCGAGAAGCGAATGAAAAGAAAGAAATGAAGGCAGCTCGATTAATTCCGGCACGTGAATTAAACGATCCGATTGAATATTTTTCGGATAATTTATCCGGTGGCAATTATTTCGCGGCACGTACGGGTTAATTCCTCGGCGTCGCGAGGCAATATCCTTCGGGCTTTTTTCTTTTTCTCTTCTTTCCTTTTTTTCGCCTGGCTAAGAACTAATATCCTGGCTCGCGGTGTCGCGACAATCGTAGCTCTTTCCAACGCGTTCCTCGCGCCCCGGCACAATGTTAGCCGCGCGCCTTAAGTGGCCGATAAAGCACGAAACCCGACGGCCCCGAGTGGCCTCCGTGTGTACACAGCCTCGGCACAAACATAGTCTCTCGCGTGAGAAGCCACGCGTACTCTCCTCTTCTCTCCTCTTGAAAACCCGCCCTTTCTCGAGGGATTGCTCGGCAGCCGGTGGTAGCTTCTTCTGCGTTAACGCGATTCCCGGGCTCCTTTTTATTTCGTCTCGAGTCTCGAGTCGTCCGTACGCTCGTACGCTGTGTATCGTCCGACGATTTTCGAACAAATAACGGAGAGCCACGTAAATAAGAGTGAACGACGGGCCAAGGGAACGGTAATAAAGAAGGAAAAAAAAAAGGGAGGAAAGAAAGAAAGAAAGACCCTGGCGGAAGGACGCGAGAATGAATGGACAGCTTCTAGAGGGGAAAACGTAATTATTCGCGGGCTTGATGGAAAAGAAAGTGGAAGAAAAGGTGAGAAAAGAAAGGACGTGGAGGAACGAAAGTAACGTTAGGGAATATGGCCGTTACTTGAGGGTTTTGCGGAATGAACGAATGGACCCGGTGCGAGGAGTTTGGCGAACGTGCGAGGATAAGGCGGGAGACGAACGTCGAGCTGGGAGAGATCAGCGTGCAGCCAAGAATGAAAAAGGGGAAATGACGGCCGAAAGGAAGAGGAGAGAAACTCCTCGCGGGACTCGTATTCGCGGGGAACGCACATGGTGCAACTCGGTCTTTCGGTGTTTCTCTGAAAAATTTACTAGCTTAAACAGCCGTTCAACTGTCGTGGTAAGAACCAAGTGCCGTAGACATCGCGACACCCCGTACATCCCTCCATAATTTTCCAACAGGTTCTACGTGGTTGGTGCCACTCGAATTCGTGGCTGTTTTCTCGGAGACCGCGGGCTTCTTCTCGTTTTCGAGAGGTTAAAAAATCATGATGGTCTTCTCGAGTAACACCTAGCGACCTTGCGAGAGCCTAATTCAGTCTTGCAGAACTTGGTCGATACCACCATTCCGAGGGATAACTCGGCGCAAGCCTGATCGTTGTTAATGACTTTATTAAACGGTTACCGGCATTATGTCGTTAATGGTCCGCATTGGGCTTCGTTTATCCGACATTAATTAGCGACGTCATTATCGTTTTCAGGCTACCATATTTACAGCTGGCGTGCAGCTGCATTTTTATTGGCGCGTTTCTCTCACGCGGGATTTCTCGACACACGCACACACGCGGTGTAAATTGCGGCGAATGGGCGCGCGGATTCTTAACAGCCGAGCTCTTATACTTCCCATTTACGGGTGACGCCATCGCTGTAAATTGCCGATCGATAGGATTATACGAACGTGTAATTAAGGCCGCCGCTTACGAGCCGTACGTGCGGAGGCTTTACGCGGCGAATTAGTTTGGCAAGTACCAAGGTGAAACGCATCGAGAAACCCCGGCCACGCTCTAGGCTTCAGAGAAGCAAATAGAATCGCGATAAAGTGGACGAGATATGAAACTAGTTTTTCAAAGGCGCGGCTACGATTTGTCGGGGCACCGGGTGCCGGCTGCCACGCGCTCCCGTTTTCTTTTCGTCCCGTTTTAATGGCCGCGCGCGTAATTCGTTCGCGCCGAGGTGTTACCAAAAAGAAGTTAAACTCGTTAGCCAGGACCGTAGCGTACAGCCACGGATATTATAAAAGGACGCGTCGCGCGATTGTTAAGCCGCGTGCACAAGCTCGCAATAAAATCGTTCTATTAGCCCGCCTGTTACGTCGCTTGAGATTAAAACGCGTCGAGAAACAAACGCGTTTCAGGTGTGAACGGTGTTTAGATTTTTGCGTAAAGTACCTTGCGCGTACATCGTGTGTCGCTCGTTGGCTATAGCAAATGAGATATTGTATCGAATGGTGGTCAATACTGTACGTGTACAACTGTCAAGATTTAAATCTTGTCTCTCTGCTATTACGTCTAATACGTGACAAAAATTCTGTCATCTAAAAATTGTCACTGTACACGAACGACTTTCATGTACAAAGCTTAAATTTCATATTCCAATTAGATTGTCACGCTTATACTAAAGTTCAGCATCTGCCGAGCATAATTCTTTCGCATTGTTTATATGTTTATTTGGCAATATTAAATAACGACGAGTCGAAGCTGGATTAATATCTTTAACACGTGTCACATGAAATCAAATATAATATTACATGTAACAAGCGTAAGTTATTTTAAATGAAAATATTTTTTTCTAAATAGATGTCATTATATACCATATATATACATATATATATATATATATATATATATATTCCTGGTATATATTATATTTTATATAGAATTATATATATATATATATATATATTATATAAATAAATTCTATATATTCTCCTATAATTTTATATGTATAGAATATCTTCTATATATTCTACGTATATAAACATATGTACTGATGTTGAATCTATTTATACGTGACTTATTTGTATTAGGTTAATTTCATCCTAGTGTCGCTCGTTGGGGACGCCAATTCAGCAGTCTGGCATTTAACTACGATAGTTTCCAACTTTTCATTTTTCAACCCGTACGTCGAGCAGAAAGCTTCTCGTTCCGTAACTCTATCAGTTTCGCGCAGTCCGGCGAAACAAAGGGAAAAAAGGGATATTAAAATAACTGGCGCGGGCCACGGGAGGGAAACAAACAACGCGAACAATTCTACGAGAACAACGGGAGGTTAAGATCGAATCCAGCAGGGGATGGGGGTGGCGTAACGCGTGGCGCTGGTAAATTAGCAACGAACACGAAAATTGCATTATTTCTGCAAACCGTGCAACGTGAAAAGGTTCGCGGCGACGTTGGTTGGCGGTTAGCAGCGAGCTACAAACGGACGGTGGAGAACGATCGAGGGTGGTACGAAGTGAATCGCGCCGCGGCGTATTTCGACGTGTCGGTCGTGTGTCGTTTCGGCCGCGTGCAGCAGGCAAATATTTGAAATTCGTCGCGCGTACGTCGACGTGTGTTGCTCGTCGATCGGTTCTCTCTCTGCAGTGCCGTGTTTGTACCCGTAACCTCGTCACACCTCGAGACGCCCGAGAAGCGTCTTAAAAATCATCGCCAGAAAGTCTCTCGCCAAACTCTCCGACCGAGACGTTGAAATTTCCGAATTTTCAGCCCGGTTGACGCGTCGTTCCTTGAAACGTAAGATTCGGACGTCGTTCGATCACGGTGCGCGCGAATTTCAAAGTGACGTTTTTCGGCACTTATCCGGTCTGGGCGAAGCGTCGCGACTCATTGGTTATTAAAGGCACTTAGAGACTTGAACGAACCGGCGGGGCACAATCACAGGTAAAAGCGGCGAATTTAGTGAACGACGGAAGCCATAAAATATTCGTCGTTTTAATGGAATATGCAGCCGTTCTTGAAAATAAATAAAAAAAAAAAAACCTCTGAAACGTTAATGCCGATTAAATTTGCAAACTCGCGGTCCAACCGCGCCGCGGATTTCGAATCGGACGGACACCGCCGAAGTGTCCGTGAAAAGTGGATGGATAGTGGATGGAAAGTCTCTCAAGCTACGTGTGGCAGGTCGCGGTATTTATTAATAAATCATCGATAAATTCGCGCGAGGAACGCCAGGGAATGAAGAAAAATTACGGTGAAACGAAGACGGGGGCTCTGGTGGGGGCTGCAATTTGCACGCATTGCGACGTTTCGGCCGGAGAGTGCCCGCCACAGAAACTCTCCTCGCTCGTTCCATGTTTCTCGTTCCTCTTTCCTTTTTTCGCTCGTCGTTCCGTCGCAACGAACCCCGGATGCAGGCTTCTACGTCTGGCCGCCGGAATGCGCCGGAATTCCGCGGAGGCTGCGTCCGACGAGATAAATTTTATTTAACTCTGCTGCTTGATGAGCGCCCCAGTAAAAGAGAACGAATTCAGGTGGCGAGAAAACCGGCGGGGAAATGGAACGGGCCAGAAAGAAAGTAGGAGGGGAAAGATGGCGGCGAAAAATAAGGAAGCGGAAGGCGGGACCACCCCGGCAGAGGAAATCGTCGTGTTTTCCACTTTTCTCCGATTTTCGCCGCTGAAGCTGTCGATATGTATCGGACGAAAAAGCAAACAAAGAAAGAGAGAAAAGGGAAGAAAGGGAACGAAACGTGCCACGACCGAGAGTTTAAAAATCGAGGAACCAATCTCTTTTTCGCCTCGTTCTCTGCTATTTACGAATTAAAGTGGCGTCATGCCATCTCGAAACTCGTTCGAGAGAAATTCCTATATCGAGTTCCAGTGTTCGAACGTCGAACGTGGGTGTTCGAATTGCTTTCGGCTCGATGGACCGAACGCCGTGAGTCAATAGCGGTTCCTAACGATTTCTTCATATACCTCGAGAGGGAAGAACTCGGAAATCGTGACTCGGATACTTCCTCTTCCTTCTTCGACGGAGCGCGCGTACAATTTTTGAAGATGCTGCGCTGGAATATCTCGAAGACGCAAGAGTATGTTACGTATGTACATGGGGAACGGTTCGTTCGTTCCGACTCTTTGGTAATTGCACGACGACACCGAACGAACAGCATCTTCGTTCCCGGTCGTAAGCGGCAGATGTTATTAACGAAGCCTAGCCGATCTCATTGTACCTCCGGAGACCGGCGAGAATTTATGATTTTCATATCACACCTGCGGCAACCGGAGCTCTCTCATTCGCAAACTCTATTGGAATATTAATTGCTCGAAAGGAGAATGAGGTTTCTTCGAGGAGATACCGATCGTTTTGATCCTCCCCGACTTGTCAAATTATTGGATTACTTAATGCCAGAATAGTACCCTGAAGAACCTTCGAAAGCTTAATACGCGATAAAAGTCTCGCACGCGTAATTTATTCTACGTAATTTAGTGAGACGACGTTTGCATACGGTGGCTAATGGCGATCAGACGGATGACTCGTAAGAAAGCTCCATAAAGAAAGTTTTCGTTTCGTTTCTTTTCCTTGGAACTCGCGCAAACGAGGAGCGTAACCAGAGCGAAAGTCTTTGGCTTGTGCCAAAACGAGTCTGAAAGGACCTAAAATATGTAGATATCGTATCTAGTAATATTTACGTGCTTCTTTATCTCTCTTGGTGTACGCCTGGCCGGTTAAACAAAAGATGCAACGATGTAACGTTTCTAAAGCGCGATCTCAGCGACGATAATCGACTCCATGGACATAAACGACGTAAACGTTTTCCACTCCGTTTTCTCTTGCGCTCAACTCTACCAGAAACGTATTCGTCTTCGCCTATCTCTTAATAATCTTTCTGTCGAATCGGTAGTAGAAGAAAGAGACATTGTTTGCCTGAGTGTCACGTGGTGTTTGCTTTTAAGAGAGTTTCCATTCGAAAAATACACTTTATCAGATGAATTTTATCTTTCTCAGATTTATTGTACTTTTCGAGTGATGAAATCGGTCGCGTTTTTTCTTCCTTTTTTTTCTTTTCTTTTTTCTTTTTTTTTTGCTTCATCCGACAAATGGCCGCAGTTAAAAATGGCAAAATTGAACACGGGAATATTAAATATCGTGGGAAATATCAATCGATGAGGGGAGAATTCATCGTACGAATCGAAAGCGTGAATGGCTTTTCACGCAGCGTTTTCATTGTTCATTCCACCCGTAGTAACATCCATCCGATCGCTTTGACTCTCGATCGTTCTTTTTTTTTTTTTTTTCTTTATTTGTCCAATTAGAGAGTCTCATTCTCGAAATAATTTGATATTTGGCGATTAAATCGGCGACACTAGGACGGCGCGAGCCCCGTTCACCGGGCCGCCCACGTTCCTTGTCGAATGTTTGGAAATTAAATTAATCGCGGTTATTAAATTATTAGAGACGTATCGATCCGGGCCGCTGCCGCTCGTTAATCATCCGTCCGTCCAATTAGCGGCGCCGTTCGTCATGCAATCTTCGCCGGAGAGATTAGAGAAAATGTCGATTCCGACCAGCGGCGAAATAAAGTGATCTGTCCCTCTCGGGCGCGCAACTATCCACGAGGAAAATCGGCAAGAAATCGAAACCACCGAAACTCTTCCGTATATATTCCCCGAACTGTTGCCAACAAACTGCCAGGAAAATTTAATCCTTTTCCGCGTCGATGCTCCCGCGAAAACACCGAGGATTCACCGAGGGCCGAGTCCGGCGACCACGAAAGTAGATAGCAGAGATCGAGGCTGGTGGGTTAAGTCGAGGTAAGCGCGAGCGACTAAGGAAAGCTCGGCTCGTGTAATACTCGAAGATACAAGCTTCGAGTCCGGGAGGGACTTGCTGGGTGGGTCGAAAGTAGAACGAGGAGGAGAGAGAGAGGATCGGGGAATCGTGTTTCCTCTCGGGGATGAGATTATTCGCTGTGTTAAATGCTTGGCTCAAAATTGAGTGGCCCGTCGTTCCCGTTCGTACCGGCGAAGAAAGAGATGCGCCAGGAAGAACCTAAACCCGGGGGTAAAAGTGGCGCGAGGAAGTTACGTAGCGAAACGAAGCTTCATCTTTGTTTAGCGGCTTGAAGAGAACCCGGGTGAATCATAAGGGCGAGCTTTAAAGCGCGGTCATTTCTTAAACTGTGCTCATACCCGTGGAAACTTTCGTCCTCTCTCTCTCTCTCTCTCTCTCGCCTGTCCTCTTCTTCTTCTCCCTCGTTACTCTCGTTCGCTCGTTCCTTTTCCCTTGCTCTTCGCCTCTTTGGCGTCTGTTCCGCAGGTAGACGAGACGAAGAAGAAGAACACGGAGGTGAAGCAACGAAGAGTTAACTCGGGACTATAAAACTTGGTAGACGTTGTTAATGTTTCATTTACATAAATGACAGCCCTGAATCTAACGCGACTTAACGTGATTTTCGCGCGTTCGCGCAAACACATCGCACGAGGAAAGAAAGTTGGGGCCTGGGTCGGCGGAGCGGGAGAGGAGGAGGGGAAACAAGAGAAGAAGAAGCAGAGCGTTTACGTTTCATCTTGGCGCGTCGTCGTCTAGTCTGGCCTAAATATATCGATTCAACGAGCTCGCACGGTTCGTACGATTAATTATCGTGACTGGTTGCCTCGAACTTAACCGCCTAACGATCGTGATCGCGTGCGAATTATAATCGAATTCCGCGCAGGTCCGCACGGCTAGCTGGCTGGCCGGCTCGGCTCGGCTCGGCACTCTCGCGTAGTCGTTGAGCGAAAGGGAAAAAAGAAGAAAATAAACGGGCGGAGAAAGGGCCGAGGCCTAACGTTTTCGTGTGTGTCCCGGTTGTTTTTTGCGCGCTCCGTCGAATCGTCCGATTTAAATTTAATCCGCCGGGCTTTAATCGTCCGATCTTAATTTATGAATATCCCCGATAAGAACTGGCGGGCGAAAGAGGGACTCGCGCGTGATTTACGATCCGAATTCGTACCGTGATTTGCAAGAAATCGATAATATATGGAAGACACAGAAGGAGAAGTCGTCGATTCTCTCCGATGGAAGGAAGCGTGGGGAAGCGGCAAGGGCCTGGGGCACGCACTCCGGCCGATTCGCCACACTATGCCGCGCTGCGATTCTGCGCGCGCGTCCTTATGCCAGAAGGATCAGAGACCCGAACCTGTCTGGAACACCGGCGGCCACCTGCCACCTGCACGTCCTTGCTCGGTCGGGCCCTCGCCGCTTGGGAAAATACTTCAAAACTTCCAGGGACACGGTCTTCTCTCTTTCTCTCTCGGCGGATAATTCCAGCCGGCGTGCCCCAACGTTCCTCGACTTCGTTAATTCGTCTTCGTATTTTGCGTGTTACTCCTATTTTCTCCCGGACGTGTTTCCATCTCCGTCGGAAATAAAATTTCGTCGCGGAGAGAGTAACAGCCGAGTGAACTTTGGTCTTCGCAGACGAATTCAAACTCTCCAAGGATCACCCAAAATCCTAAATAACGCCTCTCCTCTGTTGTTTTCCGAAGTGAACTTTTCGATTTTGATCCGTGAAAGAAACACTGCGCGATTGTGTGTCGTACTCGGGACGTGGACGAGAGATTGTCGTTAAAATTGAACGTAATCTTCAGCCAGTGGCTCGGAACGTTCTTCGAATACCAGATATTACCTCGGAACAATTATTCACCGTCAAGCCGACTCGCAGTTGTCGCGCGGCCGCCACAAGATGCAGGTTGAGCGTCGTCGAAGGCCCGGAAATGCTGGCTGGCTAGTGTTTCGGCTCGAGATAATAACTCGTCCGGCGAGATGACTAGGCGCCACTCGGTATCCAAGAATGCCGCTGCTCGTCCGGCCGAGTTGTTCCTTCTCTCTAACGCGGGTAAACGAGAGATAAGCGTGATTATTGCGGCGAGAAAGTGGTGAACGATCGACGGAGTCAAATGGTCGGCGATGCGTCGTTACGACATCGCCCCGTGTATTGCCAGGTATATATCGAGATAAAACGGTGCGCGATAACGTTTTCGAAGAAGTACCCGAAGAGACGACGACCAGATTCACTGGGAAATTCAGACGATCAAGCCAGATACTGTCAAATTAGATATCTCTCAACGGAGATTTCACTTAACGAGAAGACGTAAAAGGAGACGTTCCGAACGCAGATCTCATCCGAAATTAAATTTCAAGAAGATCTATTGAAATTTCAAACGGTCGCCGTCAATTTTCATCTCGCTTCCGCTGTTTTCAAGGGTTGTTGAGCAACTTCTCGACACCGTGTAGAGGGCAATGAAAATAAAACAATCAAATACTCGCGAAACGATCGCGCAGTTTGCCCGACAATTATAAGACGATCGTCCTCAGCTACAAGTTCGAAGCTATTGGGAACCCTTCTACTCTCTCTCTCTCTCTCTCTCTCTCTCTGCCTCTTCGATTCCGTCGTTCTCTGTCCTCTCGAGGCCATGGAGGTAGAGCCGCGAGGTCTATATTGCAGTTAATCTATGTTCCGATTGTATCTGTTCATTGGGTTACGAAGTACCCAGGCACGGGCCCTCGGACATTAACTGCCGTTGTTACTGCCTGCAACGATCGCAGATACCAGCAGTTTCACCGCGTTCGCCCCCGTGTCGTGTGTGTTTGCATGGGAGCGGGCTGCAGAGTAGCCTGATCGATAGAATGGAATAGAATACCGGGGAAGATCACGACGCCAGTGTAAGAAGACGAAAAGAATAAGGGTTGCTACGATAACGATGAATTTAACGCGACGAGCGCATGCGCACCCTCTTTATCAGCCAACTTGTACGACTGGAATCTGCCTTTTTTCTCTCCTCTCCCCACGCCCTCCCCTCTCTCCCCGGCTTCCCTTCTCTCCAGCCCTTCCTTCTTTTTTCTTTTTCTTTTTTTCTTTTTTCTTTTTAATCCTGCGAGCGTGGATTAGTGGTATTCCTCGCCGTTAATTAAAACCGCATCGATATGCAAACTGGCAATCGTTGTACCATTCTCCGCTCTCCTAGGGGGAAAGACTCCGTAGATTACCCATCTTTTTCGGACGATGGAAAATAATTGCAACGTGCAAATGAGAAATTCCGATAGAACCTTTCGATGAAGCGTAATGAAACCCGACGCGATCGTTCGTTGAATCTCGATGCCGATCTCTTCGATCTGGTATATATAGTTTTGCATGAATTTGTAATTATAATCGCGTTCTACGTTCGGGCCGGTGAAATTAAAATGTAGATTTTCAATATTTGCTTCTTGGCTTTCGACACTGCGATACATATTTCTTCGCGACGAGTAAAGCATCGCAAAAAACGAGAGAGAAAGAGAAGAGAGAAAATAGGGAATGAAAATGCAAAGAATAATATAGAGAAGACGGGGACATGGACGATACCTCGGATTTTCGCTCGGATATCGGGTAGCATCTATCACGGCAGCGCAGCTACTAAGTAATCGAGTTGGAATCGAAGTTACAGGCGCCGTGGGATGTGCGCGATTTTCGAAATCCGTGGTCGCTCTCTCGCCGAGTCGTAATTCGTCGGACGTCTGGGATTTCCCTTGAACTGGAGAGCACGTCAGCTCGCAGCAAGACGGACGATTAATTACTACGCGACTCGTCCGACTGCGGTGGCGGTAATAGAGGCGTGCCAGCGACGCGAGCTTCGGGTCACAGGTACGACTTGTACACTAGTTCCCCAAACTTCTGAACCCTCCCCTCGTCCTCTCCTCGTCCTGGAACGTTGTTCCACGTAGCCCAGGCGCAAACTAGCGGCAGCATCATGGAACGTACGTGCGCCAACTCCTCAGATCAGATACGCGTTATCAGTTTTACGGAATTAACCATTCCTAACTACCGGCAGGTTACACCGCCGCCGCCGCCGCCGCCACGAATTTCTTCGATATTTCACAGTCGCGACCAAGTTGTTGAAGCATTCGAGTATCGAGTCGTGGAAATGATAATTCACCAGTTCACAGTTCGCGAATATCGGAATATCGCGAAATTCCCTCGAGCGAATCCGTGTTACGGGTCATTTCACGTTGAAAATTTTAAGAGACTCGAGAAATCTTCGCGCGCCTCTCGTTCGTAATTAATCCGCGTACTCGGTTCTTGCTCGTCAAAATCTCGCTCGATGGCCGAGTAATCTCCCACGGTAATACGTTATCGCCGTGGAACCTCGGGATCATCCGTTGGAACGACCACAACCGCGCCGAATCTATCGCCGAACTCAAACCCCTACCCTCGTTCCTCGGATCTCGCTGAAACTTCGGCGATACAACTCCGGCGAGCAGGGAAAGAGACAGAAGGGACGCGGGAGAAGGGGCGGAGAATAGTTGAAAATTAGCGGTGAACGCGAAGCGGTGCTTCACAGGCGTCGTATGGAAAGCCTCGCGCGGGTAAGGAGCGCCTAACGGTTAATTAGAAATTCTCGGTGGTAATCGGCGGCTCTCGGGGTGGACTACCGATCGATGGCGGTCAACTAGGCTTATTGTAGGACCCACGCCAGACCTCTGTTCCCTCTGTTCACGACGCGGCGCACGTCTCCTGTGACTTTATCGACGACGAGAGTCTACCGCGTGTGTCCGCTTTATCGAAAAACGAGCCGATACCTGGCCCCGGCCTCTGTTGCACCGGCCAGCACCAACTGCCTTTTCGCTGCCAGTGGTTTCTTCGTCTGTCCGATTAATGAAAATGCCCGATAAAGCGATAGACAGGCCAGCTATTACGGTCGTTTCCGGGCGAGATTAGAGAACACGCGAGAGGCTCGCGAGACGAAAGCGAGCTAAGCCTGGAAACGGTGTCAGCGGCGAAGCTCGAAGCGGGAGAAACGGGGGAGGGAAAAAAGAAACAGTCTAGGTCCTTTTGTGCCCGGAGAACGATATCGAGTATCAGAGAACGGCTGCCTCTGAATCGTGACGGTCCCTCTTACAGCCACTGCTGACACATTTTTCCCTGGGATAAAGGGAAATAGGGATGATAATTCTCTGGATCTCAGCGTGCATCGTTGCTCTTTGAAATCGCTGCAATCTGGGTATTTTTAGCAACGAGGGGGGAAGAGAATAAAAGAAGAAAAAGGAAAATAATCTGAAAAAAGAAAGAAAGTTGAAAAGTAGAGAAGGAAAAAGGAATAGGGAAAAATGATGGCAAGAGAGAAAAGACACGCGAGTTTACAGGTACAATAACACGTGTGCGACTTTTGTTCGACAAAGAATGTACAATGACCGTGCTCGCACAAAGGGACAATGCGATTAATTGCAATATCATTAATTAAGTATAGAGAGGAGACCAGTTTTTATCAGTTTCTCTTACGGATGACCAATCTGGGACGAGTCCTCCACTCCGGAGGACCATCTCTCCTCCTCTCGGTTTCCTTTATCCTTTTCTCTTTTTCTACTGCCCCTTCCCCCTTCTCCCACCCCGTCCTCCCCGTCCTCCCCGTCCTCCCTGCCTGTGCAGGAACGGCCGACTGAGCACCTTATCTCTCCAAAAGATTTCTCGGCTTTAATTGCGCTAGTCAGAGAGTCCCTTTAGTTCCGTCGACCGTGGCGGTGAAGGAGTCCGCCGATGTCGTTGCTGGCCTTTCACCTATCTCCTATCGTCCCGCTTGTCTCCTTTTTCATCCGACCGGACTCCCGGGCTTCGTTTTAATGGTGTATTTAGATGTTTCGTCGACCGAATCGTCGCATTGTCGTCGATGTGTCTTGAAAGAGAGACTTTCGAGAGGAATCGATGGAGGCCGAAGAAGAACGAGAGAAAAAGAAGAAAAAAATGAAAGAGAAAGAATCGAGAAATGAGAAGCGAGGCTAGCTCGCGATCGACGCGAGATAAACGGAGCTTTTACCGTGGCCCGATCAATTACCGCAAACGGGATGCTCGAAACGTGGAAAAACTCTGTAATCCCCCGGTGATTTCAGATGGCAAAACGCAATCGTAACCGGGGACCAGTCGAACGCTCGCTGGGCGTCGGAGTCTCGTGTTTATGTTAATTGAGGGAACAAAAGGGACGCGTATTTTATGCTGGTCGCGTGTTATGACTCGCGTGGCTAGCTTTCCCTCGATCTCCTTCCTTTTTTCCTCTCGTCCTGCATCCAGTTCTCTCTTCTTCTTCCTGTATTCCTCTCTCTCTCTCTCTCTCTCTCTCTCTCTCTCTCTTTTCTTTTTTCTTTTTGTTTTCCACAGCCACATCGCTCTTGTGCTAGCCTGTTTATACACCGGACACGCTTCCCCGCGAAATGGAAGTGCTTATGAATTACGCGCACGCTGGGAATACGGATGGAACGAAATTTCTGATGGAAGTTGGAAAACACAAGGAGCAACTTCGTGCCACCGCGTACCGGGAATCGCTCGCGTATCGTGAATTTATATAAATTCTATAAAACTTACCGCCCACGATCCGACACTCGATAGCAGCCGGGCTACAGCGACCATGCTTCCTCCCCGTCTCGGTTTTTGTCTATGAATAATACCTGTCCTGCGGGAGCTGCAATTTTCTTCATAGCCGGAGAAAACTGTTGAAATTCTACCGGTTATTTCGACTTTGTTTTCGTTTGTACGAGCGATCTACTAAGAATCTTCAAGAATGAAAAAAAAAAGGAAGGAAAATGTTGGACTAATTAATTTTTAATTAAGGAGAATAGAACAACGCGTCGTATCGGACGCGCACGTCTGACTTCTACGGGGTGACACTACTGTTCGGATATCCCACGACGCAATTGGGAATATCTAGCGGGCAATCGTGATCGCGAGTCCTCCTGGAATCCGTGGAAAACGGAAAACGTTCGCAACGCGACGATGACGTGAAATGGAAAGGGGGCCCCGACGAATTCGTACTCTCCATAATTCATAGCCGGTCCGCGGGTAAATTGACCGTGTTCCGTGGAAAGGGGGCGGAAAGGGGGGGGGGCGCGCAACGAAACCAACGAACGCGAATTTATCGACGTGCAGTTCATTAGGTTCTGAATCATTGAATTTCAGAACCGGGCGTAATAGATATTGTCCACACGAGAGAGGGCCCGCGACAAATGAACGAAAAAGTATCGCGCATAATTCAGCGAGTTCTCGTCCTTCGTCTCGTGCCGCGCTCTCCCTGAATCGTCCCTCTCGCCAATGGATTCACAGACACACTGCGCTTTCTTACCTTCTTCTTCTTCTTCTTCTTCTTTTTCTTCTTCCTCGTGGCTTTGTGTGTGTGTGTGTGTGTGTGTGTGTGTGTGTGTGTGTGTGTGTGTGTGTGTGTGTGTGTGTGTGTGTGTGTGTGTGTGTGCGCGTGCGCGCGCGCGCGCGCTACCGAGTGAGGTGAAGAGAGACAGTGCCAGAGTGTAAAGAGGGAAAGGGAAAGAAGAAGACGAAACGTCCGAGCTTAATCCACGCTAATTAAATCGCGCACGTAAAAGAGAAGCGCTTTGCCTTGGCGCGTTCGTGACTCGCGAAAATAAAAACAGCAATGTCGATAGAGAGGCAGAAAAGGGAGAGTGAAACGCGCGGTGAGCGGAGCGAGGCCGTTCGAAAGAGGACGGGGGCGCGCATGCATAAATTATTCCCGAAACTGCACGACGATCGAGCGAGAACGAGCTCCGATATGAATCGCGTTAATCGTGCTAATGGAAATTGATTTGTCGTCCCAGATGCACGAACCTTCTGGGTAGGTGGCGTTCTCGCCTCTCGTCTCGCTGCCAACTTCCGCTCGTAGTCGCGACGTTTTGACAAAACGAACGATTATTTCGCATGTATGTAATATATGTTCCAACGACCATCTCGTTGAAACCGGACTGTAAAGAACTAAAAGGAACGTGCTTGTCGAAGTGACAAGCACCAACAAGCCGGATAAATTTATCGGTGATCGAGAACGGGCCTCGGTTTGAAACGTCCTCGTGTTCCTGTTCCGGTTGAGAGATGACGCTACGCTCGTATGTACGTTACGCTCTCGAATTTCTGATTCACGTGTCGGCGTTTTCGTAGCCCCGATTACCGATTACACGGAATTGTCGTTGCTCCCTCGACCGTAATTAGCCGACTTTGTTTCCATACGATTTCGCGATAATTAATCGCAGTCCTATGTACATCATTCGCGTCCCCATTTCGAAGTTGTTCCGTTCCGGACGCGTTAATCAGAGCCCGTGAAGTAAGTCCGTTCGCGAACAGAGTCGGAAGATTAACCGTGCGTTTAACCAGCTGCCGCTGGAAATTTCGTGTTTAATCTCGTACCTCTCCGCGGGCGG
The DNA here is from genome assembly GCF_011392965.1 of Frieseomelitta varia. Taxonomy (NCBI): domain Eukaryota; kingdom Metazoa; phylum Arthropoda; class Insecta; order Hymenoptera; family Apidae; genus Frieseomelitta; species Frieseomelitta varia. The sequence goes on from NW_025110353.1 coordinate 578,208, forward strand.
ACGAATGTTTTCATACCACCTCGGTCCGTAAAACAGGATTAAAAAACGGACGTCGGCGAGAAATTCCGCGTTTGAAAAAACGCGATTCCATCGTCAATTGTTTCTTTGTGAAACGGCATTTATTCGTGACTCGGCGGAGAGGAATTCAGAAAGACAGGAAGTAGACGGGTTTCTTGTAGCGTTGAAAAAACAGAAACAAAACAAAAAAACAGAAAGAGAGATAGGAACGATCGTTGTACACCGTCGCCGCTCGAATCTAATTGATCGACAGGTTGGTTGCAGGCAGTTTTCTCGCTGGAACCGATTTGCAGTACCGGCGCAACACGCAGCCGGTCGTCGTGGACGCGTCACGATCGTTCGTGCACGAAGACAGACGGTCCACGTCGACCCTACCGTGATTTTCCGAATCATCAGAAGGGTGTGAAGCATACATAATGCATCAGAGAGGCATTATGCGAAGGCGTGTACGACTCTCGCTGGCGGGTCTGCCATTACAGATGTACCTACGTATGCAAATGAAAAGGCCGTCCCCTTGCCTGCGTCTCTGCGACTGACCCAAATATGGAATTTTAGCCGGCACGGCCGGTAACGAGGTACGCCAGTCCCCTGGTTTTGTGCCGTATTCGTTATCGATCTTAATACGGGATCGCTTTCGCCTACCTTCCTGTGGCGTGTCACGACTTGTAAACGCGACAGATTTCGCTTGTTCACCGCACCGACAAGCTGACCGTCAAAAGTCAAGTAGCTTCTCGGTATTAATGAACAGCTGCCGCTAGAACAGCTTGCCACACGCGGTCACACCTATACGAGTCACTCGCGTTTATTTGCTTCTGCCTCTTGTTACTTGCATTTTCGACATCAGTTTCCAGCGCATCGCCACTCGATATTGCGAATACCCGTGCGACGCTGGTTCTTCACGGCTCTTCGCTTGTTAGTCTCGCGTTTCGCCCCTCCCCCTATCCAAAACTGCTAATTAATTCGGGTGAAAATGATGTTACAACGAATAAATTTCCCGCGCCAGTCATTCCAGCCTTCGCGATGGAGGCGAGAGAAAGAAGAAAAAAGTGGCAGCGAAAGAAAAGAGAGGAGGCATCGTGTTCTCTGGTCTCGTTTGCCTCCAGCGCCGCTTTCAGCTCGCTGTTACCAGCCGACTAGTCCCGAGAATATTTATTTTCATTATTTAACCATCTTGTCGGCAAATAACTGGCCAGGGATTCCCGCAATATTGGCGATAACTGCTCTTACCGGCTCCAAATACCGAAATAACTGTCGAATACATTGCCATGAGCCGCGTCTGGCGCGGGTTATCGTTGAATTTTTAACGGGACAGTCATTTCCATCGATCCGTTTTCTCTCTCTCTCTCTTTCTCTCTTTCACTCTGGTCGGGTTGCACGGCAGCGCCGGGCATTTTCGTGAGTGTCGAACGCGTTCGATTCGACCGGTCGATCAACCAACGGAAATACGATTGCGCCCGAATTCCGAAATAATCTATGACGATGATGGAATTGCCAGCCGTCTCGGGGTCGTATGGAAAATCAGCCCCGCCAGAAATTCTGACGCAAACACGAAAAACTGACCGCGTTTCCGCCGGAATGATCGCCGTTGGCGCGGCACCGTGCGATATAAAATGAATTGCGCGTATTATTTCGCGTCGGGGAAATCCACCTCTCGCTTCCCCCCTCGTATGACGTTTCGCGATCAGATTTTCCGTTGATTGCCGAGAGAACTGAAACGAAAATTGTTCCCGTCGAGCGAGGGAAGATGAAAACCCGCCGGGAGGTGTGTACACGGCAAACAACGGAACCGTTCGATTCGAAAGTCATATTGCATTATCGTGCAAGTCCTGACAATTCTTCCGCTCGTTTCGCGACGAAGCTTTAATCAAATTGATTTCCTCGCGAATAAAGTGAATTAAACGATCCTTCGGAAGTGTGACTTCAACTTGCCGCTTCCTTTCCTTTGAAAGTCGCCAATGGGTCACTCCGTTCTGCGAAGCAAAACCCAACTTTCTTTCATTGCGGAGACGACCGTGGTTTCTCCCACGCGACCATGCTCTCCCCCATGTCGGAGACGAAAATGCTTCCGGTACGATCGGCGAGGAGATCGCGAAGGTGGTTCGATTTCGCAAGTATAATGTCGCCTTACGTAAACCACAGCCAGAATGCGTGTACGCGGATGCTTCACGCACGATGCACACAGGCAACGAGAGGAACGAGAAAGGGATCGTGCATACAACGAGAACCGAGAGGGATCGTACGATTCCGGAGGCACAGCATTCGTTGCAACGAATCGTTGCACGATCGGCAGACGACAACGACGACGACGACGACGAGAACGATGAGGACGACGACGAAGTGCAACGAAGGCGGAGCCGACTGCTTGCGGTTTATATGCTCGGAGAACAAGCGACGAGGCAACCGACACGGAAGGCCTTGTCCGCCGAGACTACCTAACTGCATCGTGCCCACGCGTTCCCCAGGACCGAGAAAAAACGAGCAAGGAAAAAGTCGTGCCAAGGTTCCCGGCGCTGCACGAACACACTACTAAATGCATTTCGCATTTACTAATCTCTCCTTTAAGTTTCAGACGCTATCGACGATGTTTCATATTTCGATTCGCGAGTCTTCTATTTCGGTGAAATTTGGATACCCGTGGAAATCTGAGAAATCTGTGTTAGCACTCGAAACTATTGAACATTTTTTTTTTAGATGACTTACAGCAGAGCAATTAAACGACTCGTCCTTTAAATCTAATTGGCTAGATCGAACTAGCCCGTTTTAACAAAAACAGGCTCGTGGGCGACCGCGCAATCAGAAACGGCCTAATTTTCATTTCGAGCAGATATAATCAGTTATAATTTTCAAGTCGTAAAGAATCTAAAGAATTATACCTCTCAATCTGAATCTCTAAAGTTTCTCGCGAAGTTGATTACAAAAATTTCACTTTCGGTTGGACAAGTTTACAAGTCCAGTACTGTGAGATTACACATATCATTAAATATCCAGAAACCAGAATTCAGCCGCGAGTAAGCGCAACGTTATACATATGTTCGTTCTAACAATCTGTTTAAATCGACAGGCAAAAAATGAAGTTGATTGGTTTGATTTCCGAAAAATTATAAACCTGTCAGAATGTAGCTGATAAGAAACGTATTACGTATGCACACGTATATATAATTACGTACACATACGTAATATCATGTATGATATCAGAATAAAAGCTTTTTCCTTCGATCGAACAACTCGGCCCATCGAGATTCTCACGGCGCGCACGGCCGTGCTAAGCGTGTCCTACGCTTGCCAACGCAACCTGAAAACGAAGTAGTCGTGTCAAGGTCTTGGCGGGACTTGGCGAAAGTGCATGGCAAACAAACAAGCCGCGTTCTCCGCTTCTGCGTTGCACGTTTCATCGGCCTTCTTCTTGCTAGGCGAAGAATTTTCCCGGAGCACGAAAATCTCGGCTGTCTCCGGTTGCCTTGGTAAACGTTCGTTTCACGGAGGAGCGAACCTGTGAGCGAATTAAATCGTCGCTACACGCCACGCTACGTGTTTTTTTTTTTTTTTTTTTTTTTTTTGGTTCTCTGCCTCTCTGCCCGTGGATTTCTGTTTTCATTTTTCATCTCTCCCTCGACTGTGTTCCTATCCAATATAACCGCTTTCAAATATCACCTCCGGAAATCAGATTCAAGTTTCTAAACCAAGCGTGACTAATTGGACTTGTACGCGTCTGTTATAATAAATTGTAAGTTGACACATTCCCGTGTACCTTATCTATCAAACGTTTCGTTGCACTCACGACGTAGCAACGTATAAAAAGCGTATAAAACGACGGTGGAAAATGTAAATCGTGGCTTCAAGCGCCTCGCCTTTTCATTGAACTTAAATTCTCTCCTCGATAAAAATGGTGTTCGGATTTTTTTCAATAGCTTCGTTGCCGGGGTCCGACAATCAGCATCCGAACGAAATTACAGTTCGTCCCTGTATCGACCCCCTCCGCTGCTTCGATCGCTTGCGCCGCCACGCAATTATATTAAACTACCATTACAGCTTTTTGTTTAGCGTGTAGACGTGTACGTGTGTTGCACGCGTAAGGATACGCGCGGAAGAAAGAGAGACGGGACAGGGAAGATAGGAGAGACAAGGAGGAACGAACGCACGCACACCGTTGAAAAGGGAAAAGCAGAGTAAAGGTCGTAAAAGAAGCGCGCTATAGAATGGCATAATTGCGTCTTTAGCGTGCCTTAAAGCGCACGCTCACGGCGTTTCGAAGGCTAGACCAAGTTCTTTCAACCTTACACCTCCTTCCCGCCTTTATTTCTTACTCGTTTTCTCGTCCCCTCTCGTTTCCCCCTTTCGTGCACATCTTCGATCCACATCGTTTGCACACGTTTCTTTTTGAAAAATCGAGCGATGTCCTGGCGATTCAACTCGCTCAAGTGAACAATGACGCTCACCCCAATGTCACACGTTTAAACGATCAAATCTCCATCTCTCCGAAGCCAGTTAACGTTCGCAGTTATTCGTGGCTAACAATTGATCCGGTTAATCGTAATTTTATACAAGATGTTTCAGCTCGACGAGGTTCTCGATTGAGTTCTAACGAAACAAATTTAGCGCGCTGACACGAGGGCCAGGAAGAAAAGGGGGAATAGGAACGAAGATTAGTTCCGCTCTTGATGGTTTCCTTTTTCCTTTCTACCTCTTCGTTCCTCCTTTCCTTGCCAACTCAACAAGTTAAATTTATCGAATTTCGCCCTCGAAAATACTCGAGGCTTGATTTTTTTTCCAAGGCAAAGCTGCCGCGTGACATTCTTTGTTCTTCCCCTCGCCCATCGTTTCACCACCACGGGTGAACGTAATAATAAATCGCAATGACGGCGAACTACGCACGACTGTCGATAATTTATTGCGTCAATGCGCGATGAGATCGTTCATGCTTCTTCTCCTTCTTCTTCTTCTTCTTCTTCCTCTTCTTCGTGGTTTACCTTCTCAATCGTCTCTGTGCGTCTTCTGCCGCGACGTTGCTCGTATTCATCGCGACGAGCGACACCGCCGCGAGAGACTATTCGCGAGTTGTCTCCGATGATGCACGGCCACGATAATGTAACAACGCTTACCATCAAACATAATTAACCTTTTCGACTGGTGTACACCGCCGTGACCCGGGCTCGCGTTCGCGAGGATCGATAAACTCGGCGAGTATCTACGGTTTGCGTCACTCACGATTATCTTCGGATGCGAATTTAATGGCGAAATTCGAATTCCTTGTTCGGCGAAGGTTCGCGGTGCGAGACTTGCGATTCAAGTGGAGAGACACGCAAGAGAGGGGTAACGGACTTTTCCAGAGATTCACGGCGTTTGCGAATGGTAAATACAACTTGAGAAAGGTTATTCGTTGGATCGCGGTTAAGGAACCCGATTCGACGATGTTTTAATATGTATATAGAAACGGGTATAACAGTGATCGAAAGGGAGATGATTTCGAGAAGTTTCGAGACGAAACTTGGCAATAAAACCGGTGGGGAGAGGGAAGGAGTGGATGAAGAACTTTCCAAGTAGAAATGGTTGACGTTCAAGGGCGTGATCGCTTTTCGAATTGAAAAAAAACGTGCCGGACAAGTATGAAGCGACTTAAAGATTGCGTGTAGCCTTGAAAAGAATCGTAAAACTTCCAGACGGAAACTATCAAGTGCCCTCGACGTGTTTGACGACAATCTCGGATTTCCGATAGAGGCCAACGTACACGGGTAGGGCTTCGTTCGGATACTTTTCAAGTAAACAGCACGCGAGAAACGCTCGTAAAAATCTAGCCATTAAAGCGTTTATCTTTCGCGGAATTTAACCAAAAAAAAAAAAAGAAAAAGAAAAAGAAAGAAAAGGCAGTAGGAACGGAATGAAAAATATTTTTTTTCTTCCGCCTGGGATACACACACGGGCGTAATCGAAGCGGGGAAGGAGGAATCCACTTAACATTATTCTTTTTTCAGGGTTCGTTCGTTGCATAGCGAGAGAAATTAGCGAACGGCCTCGCTATGATTAAAGTGGAAAAATGGGAATTCACGGTGTGTGTATGTGTGCACGGTGGTAGAGAAAGCACATCGAAAACATTATGGCTGTAGTGCATGCACGCTGATTCGATCTGGCGCCGCGCCTTCGCACGAACTAATAATTAGACACCTTTATGCAATTCCACCCTCGCTGCTAACCGCGCGACAATCCCCTGCAGCATTTGCCTTCTTCAATAACGAAATGAATTTAATGCCGGGAATAGTTTCCCCGTTGTTTCTAGCTTAGGAAACTTCAGAAAAATAAATCATTAATCCATGCTCTTGTTTCCACCACGGTGTACCTGATTTTCTTATCAACTTCTATATTTCATTCCCGTAGTATTAAACTTTTATAGCCATATGAAAGTACCTACTGCTGAATGATATGGAATTTAATATAGTTGACCTAATTAAGTAGTATTTAAATGCTAAATGATTTTATAGTCCCTGTAAATTCCCGAGCAAGCTTACGTACATATTTAATGCTACTCCTTGGTGAGCAGCACTAATATATCAAAGAGGCAATCAACCCTTACGAAACCTTCATCTAACAAACCGCAGAACAAGAGAATTCGCGAAAATGTTTCGTTAACGCAATACCGATCTATAACACGAAATTTCAACCTCACCTTGTGTCTCTTTCGTCCTTTTTTTTTCGCGTCAATTGAACATGAATTCGACGCAAGGATCAACAGTAGGTCCCAGAGTTTTTCCCCTTTTCTTTTTTTCTTTCCTTTTTGCGCGAGGCTCGTCCCATTATCTAACAGCTGCCTGAAAGTCAGAGCCTCGCAATTTTGTGCGCCGCAGTGGCTCAGCGCTTTTTTATGTGACCAGCAAACCTGTCCTTAGCCCGTACCTCTTCTCGTGGTTGTATCGCCACTCCCCTCATTTTTCTATGACCGATTAAGCGGTCCCGTGTATCGAGCTGATGAAATTATACAGGCATAACGTACACCCTAATGGTGTTTCATCACTTATTACAAGTACTAATTTGACTTGGACCGTGCAATTTCGTTGAGCGAACTCGTCGCACTTAAGACACATTGCTGAGACGTAATGCTTCCAAGCTGCTACCTGAACCAGCTGCAACACCCAATCTTGTGTACAGTCTGCCGATTTGCTTTTATTTGTTATTTGAGAGAGGACTGCTGGAGCATTACAAAGAAGGAAAGTGAACGAGTATTGTACTGCGAATTTATCAAAAATTCGTCGCAACTAGTTGTCCAAATCTATCTATGCAATCCTAAGTGATTTCGTCATAGTCACGATCATTTCCACTATCTTGCTAATTTGAAATCAATATCAGACAGTCAGTACCGTAGTATCTAGCTTGATCAAAATCTATATTCAAACGATAGTTGTTTTTACGGGAAATTCTTATCTCGAGTGGCCTTGATCCTCGCATCAAAGCTTGGCTGGAGAATGGGATGAAGAAGCAGCATTAAACGATCCATTGCCGGCTAGCAGATGTTTGACGACAATCGCGGTTCGTAACTTGCTTGATTATCACGACCCGTTCGCTAATCAACAAACGGACTGGTTTGAACACAGCCGCAAAGCTTCCTCCCTACAAGCAAGACTGCGTCGTCGATACAACCGCCCCGATACAACCGAGTCATGCGTTCGCGTTCGAACGAAAGAAACCTGAATAAAATTTGCTATTCGATCGTTCGACGTTTAATGCGCCCCGAATTTTACGATTTTGCTCTGGTCGTTGACGATCACTGCAAACGCCACGGAAACGGGACGTAAATCCTCACGCACGCGGCGGCAGACCGGCGGACCCGGCGGATTCGATTAGCGTGCGTGGTGAAATACAGGCGAACTCCCACAGATATTAGAAGAGGTTCTCGCGATTCGCAAAGTTTCGAGCGCGTGTTCGTGTGCGACACGGGAAACGAGCAGCCATGCTTCACGGCGCATTGTTCCGAGCGGTGAAGGATCACGCAGGGGCCCCCTTTGTATTCCGACGAGGCACCCCGAGCATAACTTTTCTCGGGAAGACTTCGCGCTTGTAATGTCGGCCCCGCGACGAAACACCGTGTCCCGGGGAACTTTCCGCCGGTTGCAAGTCTCTCCCAAAGCGGTACGCGACCGAAACAATGGCACTCGAAAGGGTTTGCGTCCCAGACGTAACATCTGTTAGACGGGATTCCGAGCCGCGGACACACTTCCGTGATTAATCGACGCTTGGAACGATCGATTCTGCGTGGCAAGATCGGCCGCTCGACGCCGGAAACGATCTACGAGGGTACGTTACGATGTTGCGCTAATTAGGATGCATTTATTAAATCAATCGTGTACACTCGTTATTTATTAACGACACCGCTTGCTCGGGCGGAATTCTCGCGAGGGATTTATCGATAACCCGTAACGAGCACGCGGGCCAGGAAGCGTGTCGGTTCCTGGGAACGGCGAGAGGAAAGAAAAAAAAAAAAAAAAAGAAAAGAAATAGAGGGAAAGAAAAGAAAAGAAAGCCAGCCACTTTGGTACACAAATTACGGGAATATCGATAGCATCGTTAGTGGAGGGCAATTGCAATCTTAACTAGCTGCTCCGAACGAGATTCCTTATGCGTTTATCAAATTACTCCGGCCAACAGTCTTATAACGGTGCTTTCGCATTTGGAGTAGTTACCGAGATTCTTGGCAGATTTTTGCAGCGGTAATGCAGCCACCGAGCGATTAATCAACCCGAGTAACAGTCCGTTTCGTTTGAGAACAATTTCCAGCTGGTACGTACACCGTGGTGTATAATGGTGTACTTGATGGCGCAGAGAAACGTAAGAAATATTTACGTACGTCTCGGACGCAAATTCTTCCAGAGATTTTTCAACGAGGAACTGTTCCGGCCAATGGAACCGTTCTTAAAAGTCGCGCGACGGAAAACACGCGTCGTCAAAGAGTTAAGAAGACGCGGACGAGGAGAAGTATACCTGTGTACATACAAAGGGACGAGGAAGACAACGGGAAAGGAGACGGAGAAAGCCGTCGTGGAGGCGTGTCCGTGTGTAAAGTCCACCGGGAGAAGACTTCTGGCGTGGGCTAGGCGAACGAGCAGCCTTTGCCGCATAATGGATGACTTCCTAACGACACTTTAAGATAGTTCTCTCTCCTCGTCGTTCGGTGTTTTTCTACCATAGTGAGATACTCGACTCTCCTCCGCGGTGTGTTGCTCGCTGGGGGATTTATCCAGAGGCGAAGAGACGAAGAAAGCAAGGAATAATAGATTTTTTTGCCAATTCCGCCGTCTGTGTTTCACTTATCAGCTGCAATAACGATCTAAACGCGAGATGTTGTTAAAGACTCCGAGACTCTGAGACGCCGCAAGAACATTCGCCTCCTCTGCTTACCGATTGACGACTCTCCCTGACGAGAATACGTATATATATATATATGTATGTATATATGTATATATGTATATATATATATATATATATATATATACGGGATGTTTCGTAACTTGTGGGACCCACTTCAGGATTGTATGCCTAAAAATAATGAAAAAAAGTTATATAAATATATGTCCTATCTGTCTTCGTTTATGAGATATAATGAATTTTCTGTTTTAATTACTTTTACAAAAGATGCTCGAAATGACCACCTTGCAATTGAAGACAAGCCTGCACGCGTCTTGTCATTCATCTGGTTACTCTCTCTATCATTTCTAATCAGCTTCCGAAGTGGATCCCACAAGTTACGAAACACCCTGTATATATATATATATACCGTCGCGTTATAGAATTTTCGCGAAAAGTTCCTCGGAGCTAAATTTCCAAACGAGATCCTCGAAATGTGAATCTACATGTAGAGGCGCTTCTCGGGAAATTTGAAAACGCCACCGTGAAAGTTCCGAGCATGTTCGGCCACGAACAAAGAAGCCGACGAGTAATGATTTATGGTTTCGCTGTACGCGGATTAACGAGAACGTAGAGCTCACGGGGGAATAGTGGAAATTTATGGAAGCGACCGTGCCGGAACGCAAAAGACAACGATTTTCTTTGAACTTTCTCACGCAGGTATTTCCTACTTGGCGCCCTGTGCTCCCTCATGGCAGAATAATGGCTAGTGGAAAGTGAAAGAATTGCGCGAAAGGCCAACAAGCTCGGTTAATACGAGCACGAAACTCCGCTGGGACATTAAGAACTTTCTTTCCAATTTCACGATTCCTTTTTTTACAGCCGAACGGGACGAGCAATGTTGTTTATTGAAAGAACGTGCGAAGCTTAATCTCGTTACGTGGATTTGGAAATATCCGATGTCATCCGGGACGACGAACGTTTATCTTGCAATTAATTGTCAAACACGAAACGCGACGTACGTGTTTGACTCCAGTAAGTTTTCGAGGTTAGATATTTAACCGTTTGAACTCGATTTGTTTTCAATCTTGCTGCGCGCCCACTTGTATTTATTTTAAGGCAAAGTTCAATGTTTTCTTAAATTTATTGTTATGTAATTTAATTTTTTAAAGCGTAGTAACTTTTAAAACAGTTTCTAAATTTTTATTGTCTATACGAGTTCGAAGGAATTAATTCCGAACTAACCTTGAGCTTTCATAGTCAAACGTTCGTTCGTCCTTCCTGGACGAACTAGAGATCGACTGTGAGTGTATAACCAGTTCAGTGTTTCCAAGACAATTTGTTTCAACGTCTGGCGAAACAGTTCTAACCAGGCTTTTGTCTCGCGATTTAACGTTTGACGAAGGCTTGAGAAACGCGGGAATCCAAGGATCAAAAGATATTTTCATTCGATTATAAAATATGCAGTCAGCACGTTGCCGCCTGTTTGCATGGTTTTAAGCAGTCTGACACATATCCACCACGGAATTGGGAGAGGGGGCGAGGGAGAAGGGAGAAACGCTCAAACAGAATTTCAGGAAACCTGTCTACCCTTTTCCCGTATTTTCGAGAAATCCATGGATTTGCAATGTTGCATTCATTTGCCTGGATTTTCCATGCCGCAGTTCCCGACGTGTTTAGTTCCCTTCGTTAGTCCGCGAAATATTTGATGCGTCTTGATGTTAGAGTTTTAATCAGAATTACAGCAAGAGCGTTGTGTTCGTTTCTGTGTGATACGTTCGAACGAAATTATAATTCGTTGAGTAACTTGTTCAACTTGAAAGGCTTTAGAAAATTGGCCCATGAAACTGAAGACGAAGAATCTTACTTGTCGGCAAGGCAGAAGCCTGATAACGGGCCTCTTTTGTTTTATGTGGTTAGCGACGCCGCCCCATCTGGGGGAACGATATATTTGAATTGATGTTCAATTGTTATTAGAGAGTGCACGCGGTGTAAAGTAAAATAAAAAGCAATTATAATATTCCGTGAATGCGTAAGTCCCTGCGTATATTAATCTTGTCCTCGACATTACTCTCCGTCTGGGGTCGTGCGTTTCTCTCAGGAAGTTCCTCGTAGTAATCGCGTCGCAAGAAGACGATTCGTACTTACTCGATTCGTTGGTTCCCGGCACGCGAAAAAAGTGTCGCGGCGCTCGCGTACTCCGCGAAGGCACACACCGTCGAAGCTTTAAATTGTCGTTAATCCATCCAGGACACGAGACGCCAGGACATTGATACCGATAGCGCAAGCGCGGCGCACTACGTCAACGAGATACGCCCTGCGCGACGACACACGTACACACGTGCGTGTGCACGTTTTCTCTGCACGTATGTACGTGTGCAAAAAGTGGCTTCGGCCAACCGCGCGCACACGTTCGCGATTTGTGAATACTCCGGTGCGAACGTCCTGCGAGAGAGGAGGCATTGTCCTGCCGCAGAAATAACGTGCGCGAGGCTATCGCGATTTGATTCCGATTCAGGGGAACATGGCCGGGCGATATCGGGGATATCGATGAAAAATAATCGCGGTGATTTGTGACGCGGCGTAGGAAGCGCGCGATAAAGATACGCGGCGATGAGGACGCGATAAAAAAAAGGAAAAGAAAGAAAGGAGGGAAAAATTTATCGCGTTCTATCGACGAGTCTCGCGCGCGACCCGCGCGTTCGTTTTCCTTTCGAGAATGTTTTCGAAAACCAACCGACGTCCATTGATCGCTCGTTTCTCGCGATTCTTGGCACGGTTCGCCAACCGAAAGGAAGAGAGAGAGAGAGAACTAAAGGGGAAAATATTTCTTCTGGCGAATAAATTTCAAAGAAGCGGCGCGTTGCATAACTCGGTATGTGCAGCCTTGAAAAGTTTCAGCAGTCTCGCTCGTTCTCCTCCTCCTCCACCTCCTCCTCTCTTGTCTGTCTTCCACTACGCCCGTTCCTCCGCCGCGGTAGCAATACTTTCACGTGTTTTCCAAGGATCGGAGCCCGCGTTTAAATCATTCGATGAACGATTACGCGGGACACGTTCCTGTCAAAGGTTCTCGCGCAGGATTCTCACGGCGACCGCATCGCGGAGATTCCCCACGGACGTGGTCATGCAAGAAAATAGACGACCGATCCGCCGATGACGAGATTCTGATTTAAAACCGCGACGCGGAGTCGAAGGCAAACAGGAACTTCGTGATGCCTCGTGCCATTTCCTCGTGCTAATCGTTCGAACGAGCAGACGGTTTCTGATAAATGGGCATACCCGGCGACTAACGGTACACGGAGATTTTGAAATTCATACGTATCGACTTTGTTTCAGTAACGTATCGTTGTTATTTCTCTTCGTCGCTCATTCGGCGTGTAAGAGGTCCGAGAAAATTGTACGCTTAGGTAGATAACTTGGAAAATCAACAAACTCCTCGTGACTCGTCGAACAATAAAACGCCAAGTTGTTGCCATTCGGACGATCGATACCAAGACACGTATCCATGTGCATATTTTCATCCCACTACAATACGTTCGAAGCCACAGCCGGTGGGTTATTACATAACACGTGGTATTCGCGTTCGCATGAAATTCCAAATCTCTCACTCGGCTCGTGAGTAACGGGTTCCCAACGCTCTTGCAAACGCTCGATCGCAGACGGACGAAATGATTAGGAAGCAATCTAGAAAATTGCTACGTAATTTTCCCCGCGGAATCCATTTCATCGCTCGCATCCTTTAATTAATTAAAATTATCGGCAACTAAATGGGCACCGGCGTATCGAGAAACAACGAGCAACGAAGAGGAACACAGAGACGACGGAGGTGGAGAAGCGAGATAAGAACAACGATGGAACGTCGATTATACGAGAGAAGGTTCAAGGTGCTTTCCACCTATTTCTGCTTATCCGCCATCGTCGCTCTCCCCCCTTTTGTTCGCCGTCTCTCCTCCCTGCCTGCTGCACGCTCGTGGATTACGGTCGGGACTATTGGCAAGCTTAGCTCGTGGTCGATTGCCTTTACGAGTTACCGAGCATTTGCGTATTTCACGGCGGACCGTTATGACTGCGACCACAGGAAGAGTATGGCCGCTTATCCGGCAAAGGATCGACCGATTCGGGATCCGCGACTTCTCTTTGCCCAGCCTGACAGGATTAACACGGTACGCATATTCTCGCGTACACGCCCCCACACGCCACCCTCTCTATTATAATTTCTCTGCTCCGATGATAATCCAGAGAATTTCGGCAGATCTTACAATCGACTCGATCTCTCGCCGCTTTACCCCCCTAAATTCACAGGAAATTACTGTGAATTATTTGTCGATTAACTGTTATTCAGCGTCGATTATTTAACGATTGCAACAGCTCGTGAACATTTGTAAATACTTTATTACGGAAACAAGATATTTTGGGATTTTGTTAACACTCCGTTAGCGGTTGCTAAAGTATTTGAATGTATTTGGAGCGAAACCACCATCCACGTTTAATTTACATCTTTAGAAACATCATTTACGCCGCAGGTTAATTTCGTACCAAAATTTTGTATACATTCCCAGATTTCTTGTCTCGAATTTTCGACGAAGGCAGTCGTATCTCGTTACGGTGGCGGTGAATTTCAAAAAAGTATCGCGTAACGCGCAACAACACGCGTTCGTGAAAATTTTCTGCAACGAGCAGAACTTTGACAATGTGAATTAAACTTAAATTCCTCGGCACTAACGGCGAATTAAATTTCTCTGTTGCAGGTACGTAGTCTGGCCTTTTACGACGATGCAGTTTAAAGGAAATCCGAGGTATTTGTGATTCGTTTCGATGGACGCGTTTGCAAAAATACACGTGTCCGCTGTCCGTTATCGCGGTGACGACTATATCCGCGGAAACACCAAACGTGGCCAAACGCGATTCGAGAAAACACAAACGCGGTCCGTGGAATCTCGTGTTTTTTCCAAATACCTCGCGCAGTTTCGCCCGGTCTTTCGCGACGTCCCTTTTCCCCCTCGGGAGAACCGTGGCAGCCGGCCGGCTTCGGAAGGACGAGCGGCACCCGCTGCATGACCAGAATCGATTACGTTTTTCTCGGTGGACGCGAATTAATGAGAGGCAACGGGGCTCACGTGAATTCCGAACAGCGACGTCTCTGCGTCAGCCCTGCGAGAACGATCGAACGAACGTAAAGGGACGCAAAGGGAGAGGAACATCGAATCGCGTGTTATCGGAGCGACGCGTCTAAATGCTCCAAGTATACGCCTAATGCCAGGCCGTGAGGCCTAATCGCCGTATGCAAATCACAGGGCGGCACCGGCCACATTCGTATAATCAATGGTCTAACAGCCGATCGATGCCGATACGGCCGCCACTCACGTATTTTCCAAACGTACTCTAATTCGACGTTCCCTAATTTCCTCGGCAATTTCCGTACGTGCTTTTTGGTACCAGACGACGCCGGCACGAGAGGAGAGAGGGGACCGCCACCGCCGCCACTGGGATTCGACGTACCGACTTCTTTTTCGAGGGTGGCTGCTCCAAATCGTCACGAATGTTCTTTCTCCCCGCTCCTCCTTTTTTTTTTCGTGTCTTATTACACGGACGAATTTTCATCCAATTTCCAGATATCCCCGAGCAAGGGAGAAAAGTTCGACCTCGATTAAATTTATCCACCAGGTTGAAATTTGCTTTTCGGAAGTTGGTTTAGGTTCGTTAATTTCTTGGCTGTCTGCAAGCTGACGTGTTTTCGTTCGTCTTTCTCTTTCTTCTTCCCTTCTTTTTCTTTCTTCAATTGAATTTCAATTCAGAGTTTGAGCGCTGCCGTGATCATTATTCGCGATTGATGAGCTTCGTTTGTATTCTGATCTCTCTGAAAGAGGATCCATTAATTTATTATAACGTACGTTCGCAGCCTCTCCGATATTCGTGTCATTTTCAGTTTCAAGGCTTCGTTCGTAACCGGCCCGAAACGCCTCCACAGATGTCCGACCGATACTGGATCGTCGCGTCTGCGTAATGAAAAAGTGACAAAATGACACTGGTAGAACAGAACGCGATACCATCGACGAACAAGAATTTCTGCGTCGTCAACACGCCGCTCGACAACTTTTTAACTATGCCACTTCGCGTTTCGCAGACGTCGCATCGATCTTCTGTTCCTTTTTTTTCCTTTTTTGTTTCTTTCCCTCTAGTCCCGGTTAACGTAACTCCTGCGGCCGGACAGTACAGCTGTCTGTTATTTCATCCAACGGCCGATTAGCATAATGACACGGTTCTCTTTTGCGAGAGAACTTTTCTTCGGGAGCATAATCTAGCACTATAAACTCATCGGAGAACGATGCGTGTTATTTATATCTCCAATCCGACGCGTGCAAAAATTCGCAAGAAGAGCGATCAATGATTACGCAGAAGCTGCGCGCCCGGTCTATAAAATGAAATAATAACGCGGGAAAACCTTTTCGAGTTTCGATGTATCAGTCAAGATCGTTCAGATATCACTGGTAGGCCAGTAACAACCGAGCAAATACGACTTGTCGTCCGTTAAGTGAAAGAACTCGACGTTGAGTCAACATCGACACACGCGAAATCCAACAAAATTATCGAACATTATGGAGATTTCTAACAAAGATATCAGATGAAACTACGCATGTTCGAACCGTCGTTTGACAAAACCACGTTTCACTTTACGAGCTATTCGTCAGAAAGATGTTCACGGTCAGATCGGAGAGAGCTCGAGAATATTGAAATAACAGTCGATAAAAGAGCGCCACGTGACGAGAGGAGGAAATTTCCAAGAGAATCTCTGACGAGGCCAAAGGACCTAGATAAATCGGCGAATATATCGATCAGCCGAAGAAAACGAAGGGTCGACGAGAGGCATCCAGATTCGGGAGACTTTACGGTCCATCGCTCGTCTTACAAAGCGTAGATTCCCCAGCTTCTTTCAGCGAGCTAACGAGCCGAAAGCCAAAGAGGTGGGGGAAAAAGGAGCAATTACGGTCCGCGCTTCCCAGGGAAATGGCACGCTTTAAGCGCCCGCGGGACAATGGCGCACCGTAGCGCGAAGATTTTATTTTCGCGCGTACGATAATTGCACCAGCTCTCGCTGGTAGTCGACACCGACTCCGGTAATTTTGCATTTTCCGCTACGTTTGTTTACACCGCCTGGTGGCAAAACTGTCTCCACCTGTTCTTGCCAGGAAACGTCTCGTCCGACAGGTTTAAATTTCTGCGAAGAAATTGAATTTGAAAGAAAAAGGGAATTCAAGAAAAGCAACAAAAAAAATTGGTCCAGTGTATCGAGAGTATTACGCGAGATATTTTGTGAGATTTCAAGTGTAGAGGCGATTTATAGAGGGGATGAACGGCCCCTTAATTATTACGTTTCGATTAGGCGTGGAATCTTCGATCTCGCTGTGGCGGTTGTTGCGTGTACACTCGCGCGGAGAACTCGGTGAGAACAAAGGACAAAAGAAATATCGCGGAGTCGGAAGGGCCCGAGGGCGACGCAGCTCGCCGGCTCGTGGAATTTTCGACTCGGCGATTGCATTGCGCGCGTAGATCGTTCGACTCGATTAACGCGCGAATCGTGCGTGAGTAACACGCGGAAGACATTTCTACAAATTTTTCCCGCGCCTCGTAACTCTCGCTCCGTCACGGCCAGAGATAAATCGATGACCGGGTAAAAGAATCTTTCTTCTCCTTCTCGGTCGAATGTTATATATATCACGGTAAAATTTTTATGAGATCTTTCGTAGCGCAGCAAGTGCTAACAAGGAAGAAATATTAACAAAAGGGTACAGAAGCGTCGAAGGAAATAATGGAAAAAAGAAAAGAAAGAAAAATAAAAAGAACGCAGCTCAACAATTAACAAGCCTCCGGAATAGAAACCATTTTCCAGAATAAGAAAAGAGAAAGGGAACAGCGGAGGAGTAGGGATAATCTTGAACGAGGAATTTTAATTAAAATCCACGGTTATCAGGCTCGCGTTGCCGAACAGACGGAGGAACCCCCGAAAGAACATCGAAAAATACCACGAATGACGAACGAACGAACTAACGAACGAAGCCCCTGTCTTTCATCCCCCTCTCCCCTTCTTGTAGATCGTCACGCGTATTATTTATTCACGTCACGGTTCACGGCGATCGAAGAATACCCGAACGTTCTCGCTTGTTCAGGCTGGTAGCTGAAAGGTGTATGAAAGGGAGCGGCGGTTCTTGATAGGGTGGCACACAGGTTCGTAGGAGGGGAGAGGGGGGGGGGGGAGGAGGGGAAGGACAACGAGGATACGAGGAGTAATAAGTCCGAGATAACGAGCTTTTCGATGCCCCTCCCCCCACCGGGCCTGGCCCGGCCCGGTACCGAAACGGAAAATTAATTAAGTGACTCCCAAGATTCGCCGGGTATTCTTAACCTTCGAAGACACAATGAACGAGAAATTATGCGAGGGAGAGGCCGAGAGACGAGGCAAACCGATTGAAAGAGGGAGGGGGCGGGTGGGAGCGAGACGGCCGGTGAAGGAAGATAGCCGGCTATCAGGGTCATTAGTTACGGATGTCCCGTCCGAACCGGGACCACTCTCTCGTCTCGATAAACAGGAGGCCCTTACGAGGTCTCGAGACAGTCGGAGAGAAAAGAAGGCAGCCCAGCGGGGGGAAGTTTCGAAGATAGGTGGCGAGGAGGAGGAGGAGGAAAGAGGAAGAAAGAGGACGAAAGGAGGAAGAAGGGGAAGGAACACGGTGCAGAGGAGAGAGAGCTGGAATAATAATTATAGGGTCGGTAATATAACGGTCAGCGTGCCCGTTATCTGGCACTCTTAAAGTGCACTACGTTGTTTGGAAGATACGAACCGAGGCTCGCGTTCCTTTCCATTTCTCGTCACCGTCGCTCATCTTCTCGCCTTTATCTGGCAGCGCCCGGGTCTTCTCCTCCTGCTTGTCCTCCTCCCCTCGAACGCGTCGTCGAAAATTCTCCGACGAACGGACGGGCAGTCTCGTTTTCGAAAATTGCTACGTCGCAGCGGAAGATTATCGTCCCCGAGACGACCGTAGCGTTCGTCGCATCTTCTATTATTCCACGTTTCTGTGTATCAATTGCTAGACTGACTTAACGATCGGTTCGAACGAGATCGTCGAGCGTGACGCGATTTCGAGCAGGAATTTTCGTGCGACCTCGCGATTTCTCGCGGCTGGCTTGGCAAACGACGCGACGCCACGAAACGGCCAACAACGCAGAAACGTTGAAATTTTCACGTCACGTAACTGTCGGTGCGCGCAGACACACACACAGACAAAAACACACGTACGTAGGTAGATGAGTCGTCGACGCGCTACAGCGTGACGAATCACGGCCACGGTGGACACGGACACGCGGAACACGCGTGAAAAGATCCGCGAGTCAGTGTGTCCGACCGCCTTTCAGGAGAGATACGGGAGAGATTTTCAACGACTTATGGGAATTGACCGTGAAGACCCGGAGGAGGGAAGGGAGGGGAGATGGACCAGTGGTAACGGAAAAGGTAAGACGGCCCGGACGGACCTTCCAGAGGTCGGGGTAAGACCCGGTGAAGTAGATTGCACGGGTGTCACGGTTAATCGGATAACTTAGAATCGAAAGCCGGACTTTGGCTCTTTCGTGCGGCGAATCGCAGTGCTTCTCAGCTTCTCGCCTCCCTTTAACCGGTGTATTATACATCAGCGGGGTTTTAAGAAATATCGGGACGACCCGGTGGAAATTAATTGCGGCGATAATCTGAAGAGCGATCGCCCCGACGAATCTTTCTCTTCTTACGCTGATAAATGGCTATCCGATAAAACCCTGACGTCGATAGATCGTTGGTTCGAGGACCGACTCTTGTAACTGTACTTCATGACAACGCGTGTAAACGTAATCAAAATAACAGCTTCGCCAACCACGGGTTTGGTGAAGCTAATCTAAAAAGCTGGTCTCTAGCTACTCGAAAATTACGATTGTCCTATCGCTTTCCCTTTTTTCTTCTTCTTCTTTTTTTTTGTTTGCCCCGTTATAACGACGCTCTCCAGAGAGAACACAGCCACCTGCGATCTTACGTTCGCAAGATACCTTTTTCTTTCGCCTCTGCTTGTCAGCTTTCTCCGTTGTGTGTGGAGCTACCGCGTCACCTACGTGACCGGTGCGCCAGTGTACGCGCAAGCACGCACGATCCACTCGAACGAATGGCCACTTTGTGCGTGCGAGAGCGTGAAAATCGCTGCGGCGAGAAAGGGTCGGCCTGTAATCCGACGCAATGACGGACTTCAGAGTCGAGTGCGCCGCGATGAAAATGATCGAGATCAGGCCGAAAATGTGGTTAACAAAATGCCCGACCCGGACCGCTTATTTTCGCGCGGACGTGTTTCCTGTTGGATCGAATCGAATCGAAGGACCTGCGAATAAAATTATTTACCCCGTTTACCCTCGTTTTTCTGTGTTTGATCGATAGTTTCGCCACTTTCTATTCGTTCGTATCACGGTGGTATTCATAACCAGCGAATTTCCGTGAAATATAGCATTTATTTCCATAAAATAACGCAACTAAAGGAAGAGAAAAAAAATCTAAATTTCCTCGATTCAACGCTCGAACAGAAGCAGAAATAACTCTTCAAGCATCTTGAACGAAACAACTCCGCAGGAGAATTCTATTCCGATATCATTAACGAACCCTCAAAGAGAGAGAAATGGAGAGAATTTGCGTCGTTTCCTCTCTGTTTCAACGATCCTACGGGAAAAAGCCGTAGTTTATTTTCTCTCGAGTGTGTTTCCCTACGAGCTCACCCTAGGCACTTGTATTTCGGTGGCTCGCAACTCGCCCGAGCTCTCGCCCTCGTTCACCCTTGCAAGGGCACAGAAGAGCTTCCGTGTCGCGACCGAATCACAAGAGCGGCCCGCGATTCCGCTCTTTTTTTCGAGATCGAATGGACATGCAAGCAGGCAGAATAAAAGCCGGTGGACAGTGGACCCAGCAACAAGTGCGCAGCTTTCTCGGACGTAGTTTCGCTGCTCGAAGGGTGGAACGACCTTCAATCGCGCGGAGAGCAACCGCGACAGCAGCTTTCCGCTTCATATTCCCCGCTTCGATTCTGTTTCTTGTAAAACCCGCCGTACGAGGAAGATGCCACGTCTCTCGTGCGTTCGGCGCATTGTTCGTTGCTCGACAAAAAACCGCGACACAAATTGCATTGCAAGTTGCAAGTCGAAGCGGGAGAGAGAGGAATTCCGCCGAAATGGGATCAGGAAACTGCCAGTCAACTCGTTTCTCGCCAGTCATCCGAGAGGAATCCTGGCCTCGAAGGCGATCGTTCGTTGCCAGTTTCCGCGAACTGTGGCGCTCGCTGCCACCTCTTCTTCCACCGAGGGGAAAACAAGAAACGTAAATAGGTCATGAATTTGATTCGCGTTCCCATTGTTCCATTGTTCGTTGATAGAAGCCGACTTTGAAACGTGGTTGCGTTAGAATACGCGCCCGCTTTGGTACGAGCATGTGTCCCGTTTCACCGGAACATGCTTGACGCACGAAACAAATTCCGCGTGGATGACATAATGGTTTCTGAGGACGAAAGAATTTCGACGTTTTCTTTCACAGAACATCCTCCGGAAATTCTGCCAAAATAACCACCAGTTTCTGTCGAGTTATATTAAACATTGTCCATAGAAATATAACTTTTTATTTGTAAATAAGAATCGAGAAGAATCTCCTCAAGATGCGATGATAAATTTATGTCTCAACGTTTATGATCCATATCCACGTCAGGGTATTTATTAACTGTTATCCAAAAGAATTCTCATAGATCTTGAGAAGAAGTTCAGAGAAGGACAACAAGAGTGCGAATTATCTCTCCCTCCGCTCTGTCTGTCTAAAAATTTTCAATCTCTCTTCTCTACGATCGATCTCGGTCTCGTCTTTATCCTCTGTAAACACGCCGTCGTCTCCCTTTTTCGGGCTGGAATTCGAATGGAAAGTGGCTGCGCGAGACGAGTTGCACGACATAATACACAGAGGTACATACAGACGAGTCGGACGAGGCAGATCGAGGTACTCGAGACGACGCGTCGTAAAAATATCGAGATCGCGTGGATGGCGGAGCCTCGACTCGGGAGAAAATCCGTCCGGGTAGACAAGAAAAGTGGCGCGCGATACTAGAAGGAACACAAGTCGGAGTAATCCGGCGCGGGGTTTCGCGCTGGTGGATTTCCAAGGGTCGCGCGCCTGCTTGTATCGGTACACTTCTACTCGTCCGTGTCCTTCGTCGTCGTCGTCGTCGTCGTCGATCCTGACCACTTCTCCGCAGCTCAAGCCTGGAGAATGGGCGTGTAACACAGGCTGCCACGGTGCTAGGGCCGAGGCAAGGGGTGGCGAGCAATATTTTAAAACGGTCGCGAGTCTGTTGCGAGCAGAGGCTATCGGCGAGTGAGCGCGGTGCTGAAGGGCTAGCTGACTCGTAGAAAGAGGTGGAACGCGCGAACAGAGAAACGGAGAAACGAGGAGAGAAAAGGGAGGGCGTGCCTGCTGTTATCTTGCTTGTTCTCTGAATGAAATATCGACTAGCAGTTTCAGGCCTTTCTTCCGCTGCTCTTGCTCCCCGCGTTCTTCTTCTTCAGCTTCTTCATCCTCTTGCTTGTACGCTTCAGCTACAGCCCCTCGAACTTTCTTCACCAACGCTCTTCTCTCTCAGTCCCTTTCTCCCCCCCCCTCTCTCTCTTTCTAGCTTCTTGACTTCTCTTTGAAAGCTGAAACATTCCACGATGTCCGTCCTCGTATCAGCTTCGTCCGGATCCAGTATTTTTCCTATTTTTCGGGACAGGTAATGGTACATCTCGTCGCGGAGACGTATCATTACCATACATTGCTGACGGGCCCATCGATCACCTTCAAGCGTCGTGGATGAAGCGGCTCTTCCGAGTGATCGACTCGTCGGCGGAAAGAAAAAAAAAAAGAAAAAAAAGGAAGAGCGGCCACCAGCGGGGAACAGCGAGGAAAGAAGAATAAAAAGGGGATCGAATCGAAAGACGTGAAAGAGGAGGAGAAGATAACGCGCGCAATCTCCTTCCACCGCTACTTTTCGCTCCTGTTCGATCGGATGAATGGATATTAGCCAGAGCCAAAGGTAGCTACTTTTTTGTGCTCCCGAAGCGAAGATTCTCTATAACAACGGATCGATCTTCTACGACCGAGGATGGAGAACCGCGCTCTTTCCTCGCTTGCTCGCAAGACGAGCGGCAGGAGCAAGTTCATTTGGCCGTCGTGCAAAAAAGGACACGGAACAGCGAATACACCGAATTAATCCAGCCTGTGGCGGTTGATAGTTTCGCGTACTTTCGCGAAAGGCATTCGTTGTTATGCATACACGGTGATTTCATTTCCTACACGACGCGTTTGGACGCGGAAACACGGGAACGAGACGCGTCCAAAAAAAGAGATTCGAAAAAGCGTATTATCTAGCGACGGCGCGGAATTAAAACCGGCGCGGGGATTAACGCGACGCGGTAATTTTTAATTAGAAAGAACCGAGCTTTTCTTCAGCGGGCGTTTACGTGCAACGAATTAATCGCCGCCGCAATTTTAATTAGGCCACGTAGTCAGCCAGCCGCGTGGCGAGCAAGCGAGCGAGCGAGCGAGCGAACGAGAACTCGTTCGCGACGAACCGAGCCGCGAAACACTCGCGCGCTATTTATTTTATAGACTGACGACGATTAATCAGCTCCGTGTCGCGCGTGTGATCTCGCGCGTACGCTATTTATTTAGCGTGTCGCGCAATAAACGCGGCCGGCGATAACGTAAATGTTACAATGAGATCGGCGATAGCGGCGTGTCCGCGATAATAACCACGGCGAACGATGTGAATTTATAACCGATCGCGTTGAATTCCGATTAAGCAGGAAACCGCGGATTTGTCGGGCAAATTGAAACGTACAGCCGTGACGCGAAATATCAGGCGTCGCGCAGACGGAAGCTGGAACCGGAGTGTAATACGACAAGTCGAAACGTCTGCCGGATTAAATCGTAATCGTCGGCTGTACTGTCTCGCGAGAATACAATCTCTCAGCGCGATCTATCGGATTCGGGGCCTCGCTGCACAATCTCTCACCGAAGACTACACCTTCGCGGAAACGCGATCTCGTCAAAATCTCGAACTAGTCTACCAACGTTAGACTCGAGAAATCGAGTTCTTGCACCGAGCGAACAATGGACAAATCATTGGATTTTCCTCTGTGCACGACGTATAATGGACGCGTGGTCGTAACTTTGACGCGCGAAAAAGTTTCAAGTGTGAAAAACAATTCGAGGGAAAAAAGAAAACAAAAAAATATATCAGGCAGATCTGACACAATCGAATGAATTACAACTGTTGTTCGCGGCACAACAGATCCACGGTTTCTGTACTACATACTTGCCTTGGTGGATCAATGGCTAGGCGCGTTTCATTCATCGTCGATTCTTTTCTTTTCCCTCGGGAAACAAACATCGACACACACCGGGGCAGTTCGTTCGTAATAAAACAAGTCCGGCTCGTCTCGTCAGCCCATCGATACGATAGAATGTTGAACCCGCCGAAGCGCGCGCGCGAGAGAGAAAGAGAGAGAGAGAGAGAGAGAGAGAGAGAGAGAGAGAGAGAGAAAGATTTCGAGCACGGCCGATGCCGTTTATCCGCGCCGGAAGGCCACGCAGAAATAAAAGGCATCGATCCGCGAAATATCCTATATACCGTAACGCGTACCATTGTGCTAGGTTAGATTTAATGTCGGCGCCGCGCGCGAGTGTCACCGAGGTTCGAGGAAATACGAGGGTTGCAGCGAACAGCGCGGCGGAAAGAGAAGAAAGGCAAGAGGGGAAAGGGGAGGGAGAACGGACGAGAAGCTGGCAAAGGAAGAAGAGAAGCTGGCGAAGAAAGGAAGGTGGTGACAATGCGATCTCGGCTCCGATACGGAATTGTCGGCGACTCCGGGCACCGGGTTCCCTTTCTCTCTGTGACTCGTGAAATGAGCATAAGATTCTTCGGTTATTTCGCCGGCAAGCAAACTGCGAACGAAGAGAACGGCAGAGAAGGCAGAGTTCTCTAACGCGCGCGATATCTCTTGGGGGCTTCCTATGCCTCGAATTGTGCGCCAAGCAACACGTTCCAAATATCTCTGTTGGTCCTCTTTCCCTTTTGCCTCTTCACCGGCACCACGGCCGCCGATGCACCTTTTGACCCCTCGGCTCGGACCTCTCCTCGTATTTCTCACATTACTTTTCGAGTCTTTCTGTTTCTCTCTCTCTCTCTCTCTCTCTCTCTCTCTCTTTCTCTCCGTTACAGCCCTCTCTCCCCGAGAGAGCCTGTTCCGCGTAAGTTATTCGGCTTTCCGTTGTGTTCCGCGCGAGATCGCGCGTGTGCACGCGCGCGAGCCCAACCGAGAATTTATCGAACGGAACGTTCACCGGAACACCGTGGCAGGAACGTCTCCCGTCTCCCCCGTGCCGGGGATGTTTCTTCATTCGGGGAATGAACCGACCGATCCAAGCCGCGTTCTCCAGAATCTGTCTGCCCATCCCTTTAGCTGTTGCTAAAGCGAAAGGGGGTGGCGGAGGAAGGGAGTGGGGGGAGATATTACGGAATCGCGCGGTTGAATTGTATAATTGTTTCGGTTTGTCGATCGACTGGAGAATCGAACTACGGCGCATTCACGGGAATGGCATCGATCTCGCGTTTGAAAGAGCTATGATTGATCGAACCCATCCATCGTCGGGGCATGGAGGCTGAATTGCTTCTCCCACTCTCCCGCGTCCGGATCGCCACTGTGCGCGGAAACGTAGACTAATGCGAGGCTGTATGGATGGTTCCGTACATTTTCATCGTCGTACGTACTTTTCGAAAGATTCATTCAGCGTCAGGGAAATAGAAGAGTTTCCGATAGAATGGAAATTAACGGGGATATTAGCCCCGGGATCGATCCCATTGAAAACGAATGCGCCCCCTCTAATCAACGCGCAATAGTGAAATTATTCCTCTCGTTGTGCACGAAACGCGATTGAAAATTCCATCGATTAAAATATCATTTATTAACGTGGAATCGGGCGCGGCGATAACGCGAAAGTGTGACGTCGAACGACGCGAAGGGGGGAAATAACTTCACTCTGTGCGGGGTGTGCGGAGAACGAGAGCCGCGATACACCACCGGCCTGTATCCGCGAATCAAAATCAATAGCAATTACGTGGAATAGTAACGACGAAGAGTGGGGAGAGGGAATGATGGTAGAGTGGGGAATATCGGGTTCGGTATTAACGGGAATACGAGATGTTTTCTGGGGCGGAAACAAAAAAAAAAAAAAAAAAGAGAGAGAAAAAAGATATAGTACCTTGCTACACCGGTAGGCTTACGCGCAGTTCATCTCGGTCGGATTTTTTCATTTTCGTCGCGGCTAGCGACCAACCGTTTTATCCGCTTGAAACCCGCTGTCGCGTTGCATTGTTTTTCGGGGGTATCGGCCGATAGAGCGCGATAATCGAACCGAGAATGGCAATCGGGCCGCGTGTAAAGCGAACGAAATTAAACGATAATGCAACTCGGTTTGGCCGAGGGCCGGGGCCAAAGGGAACTTTTCGAGAACGTGGGAAATGCAACCCCAATCCCGCGTCGTCATTGTTTCCAACTTCGTGGCCGAAGCTCTGGCGTTTCAAGCCGCATACTGCTGCTTCTATCCTCTGCCGCATACTGTTTGCCCCATCGACCATCAGGAAATTTATATTTACTTGGGGAACGATGATGGCGGTGCGGTGCGGTGCGGTGCGGTGCGGTGCGGTGCGGTGCGATGCTGTGCGGTGCGGCGCGACGCGGTGGTAACCAATAGCGAAACACCCGATCCGCGCAGATAGAAATTTAGGTGTTGTCGAATATACTCATTCCGAGTATAAAATTCATTTACCGATGTAATTTACGCAAAGACTAAGTTATCCAAACTGTTGTTACAGTAGAATTCCCCAGTACTTTATTAACGCGTCAACGTAATATCCCTTTCGTTTCGGTGCTCCGCCAGTCCGATTATCCTCGATCAATGCAAACGCTTGGAGTTTAAACACCCGAAATCCAATGCAGATCGTCTTTCGTATACCATAACCGAAATCGTCCAATAACCGGAAGCCCATCTGCGGATCGTGCTTATCCCATCGCTCGCCAAATAGAAATGTACCTCTAAAAAGGTCCATTCGATAATTACCGATACCCCCGGTATGTACCATCTCTCATTTATTCATTCATTCTCTGTTGCTTCTTCGCTGATCTTCCATTTAACCCCATTATGCAGAGAGGTCGCTCTATTTATCTCGAGTCATCTTGGAAAGCGTAGCCACGAGCCACCCCGGGATCGATGAATCGCAGAGCGCAAAGGGCGAGCCGATTCGCCGGCAGAATCGCCGGTAAAAAGTTCGCTCGATGATCAATCCTCGCGCATCGCGATCAATTCTCGGGGGCGAAAGTATATACTACAGGTAGAGGCCTGTGAGGGTTGCATCGAACTCGACCGATCGTTTCTGAAACTATTTTCGACGGTAGAAACGGTCGAATCGGCACGAGCAGAGGGAAATTCCTAATTCAAGTGGAACGCCTCGATACGGCGGTGTACACAACCGCGTACCCTAATTCTTGTCTGCGAAGGACCGTTCTTGTTCTTGCGTTACCTATAGCTGGCGAGCCACCGCATCGCAAGCCAGCGCTATAGGTAATTCCAATTCCATCGGTTAGCGCCTTCCATGGTCTGGTCGAACCAAGGTTGTTGCACGCCTTGGCGAGGGTGGAACGTTGAATGTTTAAGGAAGCTCGTCCCGGTGTACCTTGTTGCCATGTTCGCAACGCTCTCCCTGTAACTGACCTCGACGAAAAGGACTTGATCTTAGGTACACTCCGGACACACTAACTGCAACGTCGCTTCTCTCTTTCTCTCCTTTTTTTCTGGAAATGGGCAGAAAAAATATCGCAAAAATTGCACTCCAGAATTGAGTCCAAAATTAGCCCTGTTTTGTCCTTCGCTCTAAGAGTACTCGGAATGATTTCGTAAATATTGCGCTTCATACGAATTCACGTGAATTGATTTTGGTTGGAAAGAAGTTTGTTATCGTAAAACGTACAATGCTTGGAAAAACAAGGAAGCAAGCGACCAACGATTTTACAGAAAAATAAGGACGTTGTTCACGCACTAACGGGCACGACGTAGAATTCCGATAAACAGGATATTAACGAGTTGTGTGTTTACCAGCGTTCTCCCAGCGTCGAAACGTTTAAATGCGCACCTTCTGACTGAAAAAACGTCACTCGAGCAAAAAGCGAAAACCAAAAGATATAAAGGGACGGTGGGAAGCGTGCAGCTCGCGCAACGTTGACAGCGAAAAACGTCGACCAGCTAATGCGATTATAAATAAAATTGAATTTTTAATCGCGTCGTCGTCATCATCGTCGTCGTCGTCGTCGTCGTCGTCGTCGTCGCCGCCGCCGGCTTCCGGGAAAAGAGCAAGCAGGGGAATCGCAGCCCACGGACCGAGAATTAAAGTCGAACGAACACGCCAGCTAGGAAGAAGAAGAAACGAAACTGTCCGCCCTATTAAATTAGCCGGTGCCAGCAAGCAAAAACATTGATGGTAACCTCGTTAGGGATCGTTCAATAATGAATCAAAGAAGTCAAGTCAGCAGCGGGAGATAGGTTATAGGTGGAAAAGCTAGGCCATTTACAATGTCGCGATCAACTGAGAAGAAGAAGAAAAACCTTTAAACCGATCGTGTAATTAAATCTCTCGCACGATTC
Organism: Frieseomelitta varia; assembly: GCF_011392965.1. Lineage (NCBI taxonomy): Eukaryota > Metazoa > Arthropoda > Insecta > Hymenoptera > Apidae > Frieseomelitta > Frieseomelitta varia. The sequence continues at coordinate 606,328 of NW_025110353.1, forward strand.
CCTCTAGATCCCCTCGACGTCGACGTTGTCGTCGCCGTCGACGTTGTCGTCGCCGTCGACGTTGTGTCGTCGCCGTCGCCGTCGCCGTCGTCGTCGTCGTCGTCGTCGTCGTCGTCGTCACCGCCGCCGCCCTCCTCTTTCTTTTCTTTCGTGCGTTTCTTCCAGCCGGCTCTCGTTTTATTTCGTAGCCGCTCGCCATTCATTCGCCTCCTTCGCACTTCGCCCTCCACAACGTGGAACCGGCTTCTTGAAATAATGTAAAGCACCTCTTTCAAGCCAGCCACTCTCGTCCGTACCGCCCGGCCCTTGTCCCTTTTCTCGAGCTTCCCCCTCGGCTGCGTTCGCGCGCCTCTGAAGATCTGAATCTCTTTTTCCTCGCTGCCCCCTTGCGCGGTGGTTGCGGCTACTGGTGCGAGCAGCAAATTTCTTCCGGCCTGTTTGTTGTCCCCCCTTTCTAACGATTATACGAGACAGACACTTCGTGGTGGTCGGCTAGAACGATGTCTCTCGCCAGATTAGGCCCGCGTTTTTTTTTTTTTTTTTTTCGAGGGTCGCACGAAACTCGGTTAAAGGAACCTTTTCCTCCTGTCTCGGCAGATAAGACCGCGTGGAAATTAAATTGTAAGATTCACGATAACGCGAAACACGCCCCGAACGTTCCCCCTTCCTCGAATTAATTAACTTGACTCGTGTAACGTTTTAGCCGAGTGTAAGAATATTTTAACTCTATGACACGAAAAATATTCTTCGCGTGTTAAATTTCTTCGGGTCTCTCGCGCGTGAATCCTCGCGCGGTCGAAGCATGTTTGACACGTTTCCCTCGAGGTGAACAGCTACCGTCCCGCTGGCTGTGCAGACGGATTCGGCGTTCCTAGCCTAATTACAGGGCCGAGTAGCCGTGAGCACCTGCGTCTTCTCCCGTTTCGTTTTCGTGCCTGCGCAGCCCACACCCGTGCCTGAACCGTCGAGAAACGAAGCCACGTAACACGATCTCGTCGCAGAAACGTGGGTCGGTCCGACTGTTCACACGGAATCGTCTCGAAACGATTCCGTCTCTAGGAACTTTTAATCGAATCAACCGATTAACTTTCGATGAAAGTTTTTAGTACGAAGCCCGAGAAATGAAACGAAGTCAGACGAGAACGGAAATCTGTGTACGTAGCTGAAGCTCGATAAGAGGTTCGTGCTAAAGAAATCTTCTGAATCGTTTAAAAAAATAAAGCGTCGTCCACGTTCCATCCTGTCCGAAATACCACAGGAACGCAACCGTGTCGTGACTGCAGCTCTCATTTCCACATTGCATGCCACATCGAACGATTCTATTCCCCATTCCCTGCCCGGAATCCTCAAGAAAGAACAAGAGGAACAACCTCTGTTTTCATTCGACTTTCCCGGACACAGAGAACTCGGAAAATCGATATTTTCGCTCTTTTTTGGGCGAAATTAAACCATGTCACAATCGAGCAAGATGCGCGACAGAAATTTAAAGAATTAAATTACACGGATCAACGTTCTTGAACGACCACGCGTCGGTGAACGTTCGCGTGATCGATGAATCAATCAGCGTTGAGCGGATTGGTTAGAGAAAGCTAGGACGAAGACGCGGATTCCCAGCGCGGATAAAATTTGATCGCGGATACGTGACTGAATCGGTTACGAGAAGTCTGTGCACGTGCATTCGCTCTCAGGAAAATGGAGACAGCCCATCTGTCGCGTTGCTCAAGTTTCGCTGTAATTATACCGATCTTTCTTTTCCTTCTTTCCCTCTCCCGTGCACGTTTCGAAATCTTCGCCGACGATTTATTCGCGGGTATCGATCGGTGGAGAAACTCGGTTCGATGGCGGATCGTGTTTTCTCATTGCAGTCGGTAATTAGAACATGAGAGGTCGTCGATAGCCGCTTGAAAAATTCAGAAATCCGATACTGGATCGAAAACATCTAGACGTCTGATTTTGGTCAAGATACGCTGTTTTAATTTTATAGTTTCGTTTTTACGTTAAGATTCGCGCGCCAGAAGTGATTTCCATAGACGTAGATTGTGAGATTGTAGGAAACACCAGAGATGAAGTTTTTGAATAAATTTTTTGATAAACCTTTGACTCAACGTCCATCTATCTAGTCCTCAGGGAATTAAATCCTTGTTCATAAAGTAACGCTAATCCTCAACGTTCTGGTAGCTAAAGAAAACAAGAAAGGCAGTAACGGTCTATATGTATAATTCAATTTCGGAAAACAATGAACCTGCCTTGGTTTGGTTCTCACGTACAGGCGCAACAGCATTCTATCGGTGTTCTAAAACGTCGCACATCCGCATTCTTTAGGGGCGTCGCAACATTGTTGGTACGCGTTCTCTCGAATCATTGTTGTCGTTTGTTGAAAGTTGCAAATAACCTCGTAATAATTCTCTCTTTCTCTCTCTCTACGCTTAATAGTTCTCAGAAAGTTTGCAATATTATTGTGCAGCATTTTCAAACTCCCCGTTTCAGTTTCGAGATCTACGACAATACTATAAATATTCATGGCGAACGTGACGAATACCGCACTGTCTAATTTTCACCGATACTTTTTGATAATGCCTCGACCCCTTGGGTGTTTAAAATTACCAAGAGTTTACAGATTTAACAATAGAACTACCAAAAAGTGGACCAATTTATAATTTTTGTTGAAGCGTATTTTTAAAAATTTAGATAATTTTTCGTAAAATGTATAAATAAAAGCTTATATTATAAAGTTTCTTCATTCTTTTTTTTTTTTTTTTTAGTATTAATACTAAAAGATGAAGAGCGTGTAACAAATTGAGAATTAATTTATAACCTACGACAAATTTACAAATTTATACGCTTGTTCTCATGACGTATTATATCCTCTTTCATCACGAGATTACCTGCACAATACTCTAATACGCGCTAAGCACTCAAAGGGTTTAATATCCCGCTCCAATCAGCCCGAGTCAGTCGCCTCTTTGGTTAATAAAACCAAACAACTCGCTTCCTCCCGCTTCCCACCCGGGTGAAACTTTGAGCCACTTTCTGAAATTCTCACAGGCTGCTAGTTAAAAATCATTGCACTCTTCGGCACCCCGAACTATACTCTAATTTAGAAAGTTCTCGGGGCCAAGTGAAACGCCTTCGCTTCCGTCCAAACTTTTCACTTCGCCCCGACGGTTCGACGCGTTGTTGATCTTCCTCAAGCATTTCGCTGCCCGCTTCCCTCGTTCTGTGTACTTTGCTAACCGGAACACACGGCTCCCGTTCACCGTTGCGCATCCCCGGAAACCGTTTATTATTTATGCCGGTGTATTAACGCGGTCACTAGTCGCAATCGATCGCGCCGGCTATCCCGTTTCCGGTCAACTTGCCCCGGCTGATTGTGCACTTTCGTTAGACGCGCACCTGCGATGATAGTTTGCCAACAACGATCACCCCCGGGGCGATTATACTGGAAAATTTAGAAATTCACGCGTCATAATCGCGTTACGTCGCGTTGCATCGTTGCAAAACGAAGCTTGAACATTTTCCAGCCGGGATTTATCGGCAATTTTAACTTCGTGCAGCGACTCGCGCGTTTTACCAGGTAAACAACCGTGATGGATGCATTTTTTTTCTTTTTTTCTCTTTTCTATTTTCAAAATTTTAAAGCGGCCGATCGTTGCCGACGAGAATGAGACGACCGTTTTATTTCAAGCTTCACGGTTAAGAACCAACGAAATGATCCCCTTTTCGGCCACGAGCCAACAAGTTCATTAGTCTTCTTTCAGCGATTTCTCGACGCTGCTTTCTCGCTCGATGAGCAAGAGTCGTACGACTTATTAAGTCACTCTCGAAATCTTATAAAATCCGGCCCCCGCGGGTTCTTTATCCTAACCCTGCTTTCTTCTTCTTCGTTTCCGCCATGCCTGGATTAAAGAGAAGAAGCTCGTCTTAAAATTCGTGCGAGAATCCGTGGGGCAATATCGAACGAGACCGCCCTACGAAAATTCACCGGAATATGATATCGCGCGGCTGAATTTTTTATATTAATACCCCGAATTAATACCACGTTTAATCCACATCTCGAATTCATCAATTCCATTTAACGTTTCAACTTCGTTATACCGCTCTGTATTGTATAATATAACAGAAAGCTATTACTGAAATATAATGTATTATACGGGTTCCGCCATTCTCCCGACTCTTTTTTTCGACTCTTTCTTTTCCCGCTGATGATAATACAGAGGAAGAATCGTAGGAAGAATAAAAAAAGAAAAATTATGAAATATTAAATTACACGGGAGCAACGACGAACAATCACACGAGAGTCCTCCCGAGAGCACGGATTCGTCATAAAATCCTGTCGTTTGATCCATCGAACGGCGGCGGTAAAGGAAAGTAGAAAAGCGGAGACATTGTTTCTTTAATTAACTCGCGTAGCGAGTATCGAAGCTCGGGCTGCATTTACGAGTTCCCTCGATGGAGACACGTGCTACGTTTATTAGACCCCGTGAATGGTCTTTGACCCGTGGAGGCGGTGTCGTCGTGCAGTATACCGCACACGAGACGCCGCATCCACGAACGCTGGAGATCGCCGTTCTATCGTCGTTTCTTGTCGTACGCCGACGTGCAGAACGATATACGTCGATCCTCGGAGGAAACTCGATACGAGTAGTATCTCAGGAAGACGTACGACCGATCGGAACTCGCCTCGGAGACCGGTCCCTCGAGGCTTGCATCTCGCGCAGTCTTCTGCGTACAATTATCCTTCTGCCTTGCTTTCATCTCGCCCTTCATCCAGATTCCATTTACTCGGCCTCTTTCAATCTGAGAATCGACGGTCAGATACGAAGAAACAAACAGAATATTAGAACAACGAGATTGAATAATAGTATCAAAAACAATTTTCCCAGCGGAGTCTCTAAAAAAGAAAAAAAGAAAAAAAAAGGAAAGAAGAGGAACATCGATATCAAGAGACTATGGCATAAGCCAGACAGACACCGCGGACGCAACGAGCCGGAAGACTGCAGACTAATTAAACAAAATTCTTTCTCCTCGGCGTGGAGAAGAATAATTCGACAGTAATGAAAGTAACGAAGAATTTTGTAATTACCAACTAAACGGGAATAACCCTTGAACAAAGGGCCTCAGCCACGCGGCGCAGGTCCTTTTATAATGAATATTAAAAAGTCCTAATACAGACGCGAATACCGCGCGTTAATACGTCTTCTCCTTTCTTCGTCTCGAGTCCCCTCCTCCCCGCTCCCGTCGAACTACCCTGTGAAAATCCGCGTGCTTCATTCGCGGGACAAATTTTCATAACGCTACTGTCGGTGCTTGGATCCCTGAAAGTTCTCTTTAACCTTGGAAATAATTTCGATCTACACCACCTCACTCCCGTCGCGGTTGAAACTCTCCGTCTGGCCCGTTGCCTCGCACGCGCCGGCTCCGCATGGAGAAGAATATCCGATAAATCCGTCCTCCGGTGTACTTGCCGACGTCTCCGATGTCAAAGCTTTCGAGTGGAGTACGCTCGTCGTCGCAGAGAGGGTTAAACTCGGCGTGTGCACGTGAACCGGGCGCGGTGCGCGAATAAAAAGAGGATAGGTGAGTAGATAAAGCGGGGAGGAAAAAGGTAAAAAAGAAACGGGTACAAGAGAGGTGGCATCGGGGGAGGGGGGATGACAGAAAGAGAGAGAGAGAGAGAGAAAGAGAGAGAGAGAGAGAGAGAGAGAGAGAGAGAGAGAGAGAGAGAGAGCGAACGGAGGCGCGTTCGGTGAAATGTGTATGGCGATATTTGCATGGCCCGGTAAATTATAGGAACGGAATTCGGCGTACTCGGTAGCAGCATCTGCGCCAACTCGGGGCTCGCACGGATTGAAGAGTGGTTGGCGTTTCAAGGGAGAAACGCGACGGGTTGCGACGTCGGGTCGTTATTTCGTTCGATCGGGCTTCCAGGAGAGAGGAATACAGATTCGGCGTGTGTGTCCGTTTGCGGTGGCCAACCGAGGCTATTAGGTCTCGTATAAGAGCGTTCTCCTTTTGTCACGACTGGAATTTATTCGTCTCGATTCGGTCCAGGACCCCTTCTCGTCAAAAAAGAAGCCGACCTGTCCAACTCCCGAGTTCCAGAGGATGTACCCTTTCTGCCCTCTCTCTCTCTCTCTCTCTCTCTCTCTCTCTTTGCCTTCCAGTCTTTCTAGCGTCTAGATTCGCCGACCATTTGAAATTCCCGATGGTGCGCCGCACGCACCCACTCTCTTCCTTCCTCGATGACCCATGTCACGCATCCCAGATGCTCCTCTTCGCGCGAAATAACCGAATGCGCTAATACCGAATAACGAACAATCGAAACGTCAAATTGGCGAAAACTTTTCATAGTAACTCGCGCATCGACTGCCAAACTCAAGATTCTCTCGGCAAATATTTTCTCAAGGTGCGTCACACTCAGTCGGCAGGATTATTGCTCGCTACTATTCGCCGGGGTTTGAAAATCTGATAATAAAAGTCAAAGTAATTGGTATCCCTGGAACTGGAACAATCGGCGGCGGCGGCGGCACGCCCAGTCACCACCAGCCACCACCAGCCACAGGTTTAATCGAGTATATTCTTTGGATCCGGTCTATCGCGATCCAATTAAGAAAATGCGAGGCGTGTGTGCCGGCTGCGTCTCGCCTCCTCTTCGTCTCGCCTCTTAAGGAACCGCAATTATCGAGCCTCCGCAACGGAAGTCAAATTGAGTAGTTTCAACGGCAATATACGAACGCTTCTGTGCTCGTTTGATTTACGCTGCCGCGCGATTTCAGGCTGGTTTTAATGAACGCGCCGGCTCGGCCGTCTCGTTTATTTTTCACCGTCCCCTTATAATCGTTCCACTCGCTACGAACGACACTCCGTTGCGATTGTGATTTTTTACGAAAATACGCGAGTCCGAGAAACTGGATTTCAATTACCGCAGCTGCCGGCTGCAGTTTTTAGTTTAGTTTCAGAGCGATTACGATCCGTCGCGGCGATGAGTAATTGTAATTGTTTCTGTCGACCATTTGTTTCAGCGTGTAACGATTAACCGGCTCGATTAACGATTCTCGTGATTAATGAAGAGTTAAAGCCGGTGTAAGTAAGTTTTAGTGATTCTCGTTGGGCGATGACGTACGATTTCGAACGATGAATGAATGTTTGCTGAATAGTAAATATACCATTACGAATATAAATTTTCTTCTTTGAAGAGAACCATTATAGGAGTTTATGAAAATTACCCGCTCGAATATCCAATTGTCACTGTTTTTTTCTTTCTTTCTTTTTTTTGCCTCACGCAAAGCTGTCATTTTTTAGACAACAATTTTCTAACCTCCGTGTATTTAATATTCCATCGAAAAGAATATCCATCGTCCTCGTCGACGTCGACAACGAGAAAGAAAAAAAAAAAAAAAATCGATTCAAGAGTCGTCGAGACGATTCTGCGAAACTTGTCTCCGAATCCGGCGAAATCGGAATCTTATCTGATTCCGCGATGATCAGACGCCGCGCCGTGGCCCGAATTAAAAGTGGAGGGCGCGTAATTAACGAGCGGCCGGGACGGAAGTCGATTTGAGAAATTCCGGCGGTGAAACGGCGGGAGAGCCGAGGGGGAAGCTCGCTGGACCGAGGATTGTCCCAAAATCGATCCGCATGGCCACGTACACTCGTCTTACATACATATACGGTAGCGTGTACGGGAGAGTATGTTTATCCAACTCCCCGTCTTCGCTCCCATTTGACTGCCCTTTCCGTCGCCCCTTTTACCGACCGCTGCAATTAAAAGTGCGCGTTTCATTAATTGTATCGCTGGCTCTTAATTAGAAATCATCAATTCGTAGTCTGGCCGCAGTTACGTGCCAGCCACCGTGTGTATGATTAACGACGAAGCCCGTAGCTTTCGGTCGCTTACACGCCGGCTTGGCCGCGATAAATATCCGTGTGTCCTTTTCTTCTTGTGTCTTTTCTCTCCCTTTTCCGCTCTCTTTAATTCTCTTTTTTCTTTCTTTCTTTCTTCTTTTCTTTTTATTTCTCTTTTTATTTCAAACGTTTGATTTATTCGCAAGTTTCCTCTCGGATCTTCGTTTCTTTCGTGCCGAGAAATCAACGACAAGACACGAGAACGTCAACTCTGCGTGAGATCTCGCGTGTTAAACCGATCGATGGAAGTACAACTGGTGGCTCGCTCGAATCGTTCCGTATTCGTTCTGTTTCCATGTGTAGGTCACTCATTTCTTTCGATTAGATTTTGCGCGTTCTGGCAAAAAATCGAGGTAGTTTAGGATTCAAAAATGTTCTCTTTTCAGTTCGTCTTTTTTCTTTCTTCCTTTGGCTTTTACGAGCGCTCTGTTGATTGATTTTTATGGCAGAATGACTTAACGTTACACGTAGAATCGTTTTAATTATCGAGATGTGGAAATTAATGGAGCATGCAAGCATGCAAATACGTTGCGTCCCAGGTAATTAATAATGGCGCTTGTAGACAAATGAATTGCTGGCAAATGAATTACTCGAATTCGAAGAGATTGTTGATTCCATGCTTTGATCGAAGGGCTTTATTAAATTTATTTTCTTTTCATCTCAAAAAGAAAAATGTTCCATCTAGTGTAACAAATGTAACAATAATAATCTAATGTAACATAATTATACACGTTTTAATCGTTGAATTTATATAATAATAATTTTCCACGTTTGTCTGATTTGACTGATTAGAGGAAAAATCAGTGTGACGAGACGACAGCAATGAGCGTCAAAGTATCTAAAGTATGTACTTGCGTTTCAGTAGATTGCGTCTGACTAGGAACGGACCTAAACTACTTTCTCACTTTAGAACGAGGAAAACCAAGTTCACAGAGAGTCAGATTACAGTATCGCCAAAAATTGAGTTGTCTCTATCGTTGTTGTTGCTATTTGAATGCACGATAGGATTGACGAAAAATCGCTAGTTATTTTAATACACGCGTTACATTTCCTTTTATTTTCACATTGAAAGTAAGCAGCAGCATTCAGCAACGGATGGATCGAACTGCTTCGGTAACAAACAACCAACGATGTTCAAATTCTCCCCCTGTTAAAGATGTTTCAAGGTATGTTTCGTAGAGGAGGAAACTGAGAGAATTGCCGCTTCCGAGTGATCACCTTCGCGCATCAACGAACGAAATGAACACATCTCAGCGAAAGAAATTGCCAAGGATTGAGCCATTGGTCCCCGACGGTTGGAGGCCACGTCCACGGCGGTGTGGAGGTTGCGCATCGCGATCGGGGCTTATTCAGAATTTAATCTACGCGTGGAATCTGCGCGTCGCGTCGCGTCGCGTCGAGAGAGTTTTGCGCGAGAGTCCGCTCGAACGAGTTCGCAGAGACGATCGAATCGGTCACGTCGCTGCTTCTCAGCGCGAGCGGCGCGATGCGTGAGCCACGATGACCTCTGTCCGAAAGCTTTGGCGAAACACGGTCGCATCGCGCACGTCCGTTCGTACTCTGTCTTCGCTGCACGTCTCTTCTGGCTTTGCAAGCCTCCTCGTTTGTCCAGCAGCAGAATCTAGATCACCCGGGAGAGCCGATAGACTCCAATTGATTTTATTTCGACTTGTTGGCGTGCAATGCTGGAAATTCACTTGTGCTTTGTCTCTGTCGTGTAACGCTCTCTCTCTCTCTCTCTCTCTCTCTCTCTCTTTCTCTTTCTCTCTCTCTTACATAATTGAAATTATTCTCCGTTAAATTTTTATCGAAACAGGTGTGTGTAACGCCTGATGACTCGCGCGGTCAACCTCGACCAAGTAAAAATCAAATCATCGAGATTAATTCTCAACGTTATAGTAGCAGAGTATCAAAGTCTGTGATATTAAATTTCGCATTCTTTAAAATTTGAAAAATGATATTAATTGCAACGTTTCGAGACATTCGCCATTACTCTGCAATTGTCCATTCAGTTCAGTGGTATTATACTCACTGCGATCTGTTCAACCGTGGTTGGTTACAGAGATGTCGCGGAATTGATTAATAATCGCGGTTGGTTAGTAATTCAATTGGTTCGCAAATGAAATGAAATCAGCGGGGAAACGAGGTTGCGACCTGTTGTGCGTGAACAATAATTGGCTGTGTTGCGTTCGTTGCGGCGTAACGTGAAATTCTCGTTGCTTTCGAGGCAGCCGGTCGGCTGATGGTCCCGATGCAGGGGTCATGGTTCAGAGGTCCGATGCGGGTCTTCCGCACACATCCATATTAAGTGATTCGCTTTCATGCTCGCGACTGGACACTGAAATGCTCTTAAAACCGGTGCATACAGACGCATACAGAGGCGTACTCGCTGTGTTCTGCTCGCGACACACGGCCCTGATCCCTTTCACATGGCGTTTCTTCTTTTACGTAGTAAAAGAAGTATCGTCAAGATGTTCTTCGATTCGTCGTATCTTTTATTTTTCATTCTTTCACGTACGACGTATTAACTGTGTGTACCGTACTAGGCTGACGCGTACGAAATATCTTTGAATCTGTTAAAAATCGATCATCATCGTGGCAATTGCGTTTGTAAAGTTGAACTGACACTGATATTCGGGCCTGAATCGATAAAAGTCTGGTAAATTCATACGATTCGATATCTTTTTCATCATTGATATAAGCTGTAGAAAATTCGAAACGAAGCAAGCTGGATTTTTTTCCTTTTTTTTATTAAACTTGCAGCGAAGAGAAGATCGTCAACTGTAAAAGTATAAACCTGTGTTTGGTCGCAGCGTTCGATGTCGGATCGATTCTGGTCAGTGAAAAATTTCGAACAACCAGAAATTCCCAAGTTTCTCGCAGGAGAAACACAGAGAAATCACGTTCCGCCATTTTTCCAGAAGTGAGGAATCTCACGGTGCGCGGTCAGTTGGAAAAAAGAAGAAATGCAGTTACGAAGAGCACTGCTTGCTATATTTAACTCTTTCGCCAAAGATACACATCCGCCCTTTACATCTATAGATTCGTATCAAGGTTTACGTAACATTCTGCACAATATCTGCGCAACTCATTCTTCGCGTAAATTAAAATTCATTAGGAAATTATCACATTACGTTTTTAATTGAGGAGATAGTGTCAGGAAACAGGATGAACCAAGTACGAACGGCGTAAACACTTTAATTTCCTCTTTTATAACTTGACAGTTACCGCAGAGAAATACGTTGCTTAGACACGCTAGTAATTTTTATAACTTCATATTTTCGTATTATTATATGACACGTTCTTCCTTGTTGAGGCAAAGCGGATATTCCTCGAGGAGATCGAATCGTTTCTTGCTGCGTCTACCTCGTCAAAAATGTAAATTGGAATTTATGCAGCATGTTACGTTAAAGAATGAATCATAAGTGATAAATAATTTACGAGGCGCGGCGCATCGTATCAAAATATGAATTATTACGAAGATTTATTTTTAGTATTCTAGTGCTATGTACATTCATTTGCGGCTTACGTAGTTTGCGATACGATAATGATTGTCACGGAAAGAAGGAAAGAAAAGAAAGAGAAAAAAGAAAGGGACGTGTTACGGCGTGGCGTTACGTCACGTCGCGTCACGTCGCGTTACGTCGCGTTACGTCGCGTCACGTCGCATCGCGGGAAGCCAGAAAGAGAAAAGCAGCCGCGGAGAGATGCAGACGCGACGCGGAGAAAGAGAGAACAGGCTAGGGGGACGGAGCGCGGAAGAGCTGACCGTAGAGGGTCAGGGGTCGGAGGGATCGAGAGGGTCAGGGGTCGCGGGTCGTACGGCATAGCCCTGACCTTCGACCTTATCCCCTTCCAGTTCTTCTCGAGACCCCGTATAGACCCCTACCAGTCGTACTTAGAACTCGCTTCTACTTGGTGTTCGACTCGGCCTCGGCACTTGCTATCTATCTACCGGTGCTGTCGTCTTGCGTTTCTTCCAAAAAGAAATTCCTATCGCTGTTTCTAATCGCGTTATAAGCGCGTCGAGAAGCAACCTGACCTAAACGTACAAAGAGTGGATGATAAAAGTTTCGTTCGTGTGAAATTCAACGCGGAGGACCTTGACGCACAGTTTGGCAAAGATGTTTGCCGTGGTTCCGCGAGTTTGTAATTACGACAGATTAGTGAGCGTTCAAGTGCATCTGGTGCAGACACGTATGCATCGATTCGATCTTTAAAACGACCAGCCCGACCATGCCGCGCCGGTCAGATACGACGAAGCAGCCTGTCGTTTGTGGCGTGGCGTGCGACCGCGTACGCTCGGCTACGCGTCTTTGCCTTCCTTCCTTTCTTCCTTCCTTCCTTCCTTCCTTCCTTCCTTCCTTCCTCGTTTCTTGCCGGTGAATCGATTTACCTCCGAATGTTTCTCGTACGCGGTTTCTCGATGGGTGAATGTAGCGAGGCAGTGCCTAGAATGTCTCGAGCGTGAATGTATTTTTCGGTGTGATGCAAACTTTTGCGTTTGATTCGGATTGGGGTTATGTTAATAGATTGGTGAACCGGAATTATACAGTCTCGATGTTTAACTTTTTTTGTATTCCATTAGTTTAATGGAATATCGTGGATGTTGAGAAGAGTGGATGTGACTCGCGTATATCACGAATTATATTACTGAATGAATGGTAATTATAATTGTTAATGACACAGTTGTTTCCAATATTCTCGTACCGTTTGTGACTCTATAATGTCTGGTGACATTTGACATTTTATCGCATGTGGTCAATAAGCTACTTACAAAGGCCGTCCGTAAATATTTACACGTTACTTTTCCGTAATCCGTAACGCGTCTACGTCGATAGATTTTCGTCGAATTGGAAAAGGTAGAAAGATATAATAGAATGTCGAACCTTTGCTGTCACACGTGACCAATCGTAAACTGCAATCGGCACGCAAGTATCGTAATAGAACTTTTCATCGACGATGGATTCTTTATCATTTTACTCTTATTAATATACGGGCATTGCGTAATCCTTGTTAAATGACGAAACTCCTTCAATCTCTAGCTCATTTTTTCCTTCATATCTCGCGATTGACGCTACGAAAATACGGCGCGTAGCTCGACTGCTCGAAACTTTTCAAATTGAAAGTTTCTTTTGGTTTGTTTCTCGAAACCTGTCGCTTCACGATCGAAACGTTACCGCTAAAATCCGATCCTCCAGGACGTTGGCGCGATCAGCTTTCGACACTACGGATAAATTATCGGTAAAATTGTAGTCCGTTAAACAGCCGTCGCTCATAAATCGGCATTAGTATCAGATGTTTTCTCTTTTAACGCGAGCGTTACGCGTTACACTCAGCATGATGGATGAAACGACGATAAATTATTCCGAATGTCGGCAGTAATCGCGTCGCGTCACATCCATTAAGAAGGAAACTTACTTCGTCTGTCAGAAAACCATCTTTTTTTTTTCTGACAAATTGCTCTATCTATAGATGTACATACGCGTGCCTTACGTTGTGTATATACAGATATACATACATCTATTTAGCTTTTCTTTTTTCCTGAGTTTTTCAAGTCGATAAAATTGTCATTAGCATGGGTCTGAATGGATTGTGCAGGTCAGGTAGAAATTGAATTACTAAATAGGATAGAGATTTTCAAAAAAAAAAAAAAAAATCTGTGTCATCTCTGTGAAAAGTTACATTACTTTCATTATAATCTAGACATTTATTTACTACTGTTCGTCGTCGTTACAATTTCGAGAAACACAAAAGTGATTATCTCAGCAAGTTTACAACATTCGTTATTGGCAATCTGTATCTGAGTTTGACGCTTAGAGGGCGGTTTGTACGTTTAATTTACAAGCGCAGTATTGCGCGGCGATATCGCGCAATTGCGAATTAATGAAACGAGAACGATGCATAATGATGGAGATCATGTAGGAATATGATTAATACCGTTATCTGTCGAGTAGCGAGTCGATTGCGCTGCCGGCTTTATAAATTGATCTCAGATAATTGCTAGTTTAGCACGTCGTTAAGAGCTTCGTTATCGCGCGATTCGTTATCGCTACTCCGTCTCGTTGTTCCGTTGAAAAGAATTTCATTTCTCTTCGATTCTTCCTCCCTTCCTCCTGTTTCACGAACGCATCAATCTGAGCGATTGACCATACAGCGATTTGAAGCGTCAGTAGCACGGGGAATATTGCTATCGGAGAAGTTTCGATGATTTTCATTCGAGTGTCTGTCGAGAGAGTCCCTTTTCACCCGAAATGAGCTTCGCTTCGAGCCAATCAGATTCTTGAAAAAAAGATGGTTGCTATTTCGAACAAGGGCTGTTTCCACGAGGGCTTTCTTTTCCACGAATGGCGCGCGAATGTTTTTTCTTTATAAAAACATTGAGAAAAGCTTAGCCAATAAAAAAAAGAAGACGTAATCCTATCGTTCTCGTAATAAAACTTGATTCTATTCTGAAGCGTCTTCATCGTCCATTTCGCAAATGGTTAATATCGCAAATCTGTCCAACCACGTAAAATCAACGTATACCGGTAAACGAATAGACAGAGTTGGTCGCAGAGTGAATCGTCGCATCGCGTCAATTTGAAGCTGTAGCGTGTTGTTGTACGCGTAGGTGCGCAGGTATCGTAGATTACGCAGAGAGCGACGCAAGGAGGACGAGGGTCTCGTTAGCTAGGATCGTCTTCGTCGTTTACCTGAACAACGTCGTTGAACAACACCCGACGTGGGCGCGGACCACGCGTCGCTAATTACGAGCCAACGATCGACCGCCAACTCGATGCAAATCCGACCTCGAAAGGAGAAAGACGGAGAAAGTGATTAGAGTTCAAATTGTTAGTCGCAGAGAAATTGATTTTACTCGTACGTGTATCATCGAGGATAATGTTTAAAGGAAAGGATCTGATTTGAAAGGAGAAAAGATCAATTTTATTCGCATTTCGTCGGATCGTTACTTCTTAAAGGTTCGATAGCCTGGGAAGATGTAGCCATGTCGCGTAAAATTGTAACTTCATACAAGGAGACTTTATCGCATCGTTTTTTATCAAGATACTGCTGAACAGTAATTGAAAAAGCGAAAGTGCAACTGCTGTTATTTCCAGAAATGTTACGACTCTTGCAAACAGTCGGTCTCGCTTCGAACTCGTAATCGTCTTGAAAGGCCTGGTCGGTGAATTTTCGACATCACAGAGAAGACGTCACATAGAAAGCCTGGCGAAGATTAGACGGAATCCACGCGACCGAGGAGGAAGAAAGTCGCCAGCGTGCTCCGATCGGGAGGAAGTTGGAGTCGCCTCACCTTCGTAGGTTTCTGGTTTTATCTTCGTTGGCCCCTACCAACACCGCCTCCTGAACCTCCACCACCTTCTCCGAGGTCCGCCCACAACGCGTGCTCCTTCGTTCCCTTCGCTCCATCTCCGCAAACTCCTACGCCACGTGCTCCTTCTTCTCGCTACTCTGCTCCTTTTGCTCCAGCAAGAAATTCTCCATCGGATTCTCCAGCATCCATCACTAGCGAGTCGCTCTTCGTTCCACCACCTTCGGAGCAAAGCGGACCGTTATCGTTGAACAACGGTGGCCGACGATTATCGTCAGCCAATTGTCAGTTAAAGAGGTGGTAAAAGTCTGGAGATTTACTGGTTTCAGAAGATTTACCAAATTAAACCCATAATTTTCAAAGACTCTCGACGCAAGAGCCGTAGGGAACGGAGTAAAAATTTAAAGCAAGACGAAGAAACGCGATTAGTAGCAGACGGCTCGTAGACTTTGAACGTCACTCTCTTTCTCTTTGGTGGCAATTATTACAATTATAGCGCTCGTGTCACGCTTCAGCAGACACGGATTGATTTATGGATTGATTTGTGGATTCGTTGTTGCACACTCTACGTAGAGTAAGTAAAGTTCACGGTTTTCCTTTTTCTTTGACAAAAAGGGGTCTTGGTAACAACGCTACTTTGTATGGCGTCCTTCTTTTGGAATTCTGATTTTTCACGCTCGAGACTTTTGTTACATCTGTAGACGTTTGTTGTTAGTTATAATTGAAAGAACAGCAGCATAGCGGTGCGGAACACAAGCAGGCGCGATTTATTTTTTCTGTAATATATAACATTCAGACCGGTATACTAGAGAAATGCGTTAATAATTTGTTTCGCGATTTAACCAAATGATTCAGAAAAGTTGAAACGTTGGGACATTTTCTGGAACGGCCAATGCACATTTTCCACTTTATGAAGTTTGCTATTCTTGTATTTCGACGTTGCGAAACGAGTTAGTGCTGTTGATTCGAATGAAAGTAAAAACGTACACGCAAGTGAATAAAGTGAACAATTTTACGATCGAGGTATGAAAATTTCATCGCATCTGTTTTTCCCATAATTAATTTATCGTATCGTACGAGCGTACGTAGTAAAGTGGGCTAATTGACAACGGTAGTTGGCCGTAGTTTATTCCTCTAGCCAGCGAAACCGCAAAATAACCTCAAATCATCCGAGACAACCTATCTTGGATCGGTTTCGTATAACTATAGCTCGTAAAATAAATCATCCATCGCTATGGAACATTATCGACAGCCAGGAACTCTGTCCAAAAAATTGTCTTGGAATATTTCCAATTTCGTTCCATCGACTGGTTCCATTTCGCAAACACGTTCCGCGCGTTTAACGCAGAAAAACGGCTGCCACCGTTTACCGCGGAGGGGTAACCCGCCTCGGCTTCAAATCGCCGAGCAATCGCCTCTAGATAGCGATGGGAGTGAGCGTTCTAACGACGATCTATCAAGTTTTATGCTTGCCAAAAGTCTGCAAGTTGCCGTTTCTCAAACAGTTTGACAATTTGCGTATCAGTATGTTGATAATGCTTCGATTCACTCCCGCACTTCAATGCTACTCCACGTGGTGGTGGCTCGACGATCTATCGGTCGATCGAGATTCTGTTATATCTGAAATTTTTCTGCTCGCGTTTCTCCCAAAGAATTACACAGTCACAAAGTATCCACAATCTCGTCTGCTGATTCTGATAATCGAATCTTCCTTTCGAAACATTCAAAGCGAGGTTCAAAGTTGCTCGTTCCCATCGCTAGCGAGAGATTCGAGCTGAGAGGTGGCAGGTCGTTCGAGGCGAGCGCACGTTTCTAGAAAACATGCAATCCAACGGATAGCAGCTGGCATTAGAGCGTGTTGCGCTAACGCGAAAAACAGTAGCCCGGCTCTCTACACGCCGGGAAGAAGAAAGTAAGTAAGGACACGCCTGGTTTACTGGTGGCGAACGCAGCCCGATCCGCAAAAGCGGACTATCGGTTGGGATCGCGCGAAATGGCACGGTTTTACACGATGTGTTTTATGATCCAGGCTGATACGTAAGCGCGCGTGCTTTCTGGCGTTCCTTTCTAGCGTAAGCGGCAAGCTGGCAAAACCATCGTGATAAAGGAACGCAGCCGTAGGAAACGCCGCCGATGCTGAAAGCATCCAGTCGTATGTAACAGAGAACACAGTGCAACAGGGAAATCCGCGTACGCGTTTTTCCATATGCCTGTTTCTACGTTATTTCACTCGAGGCAGCTCGGCCTCGTTTCCGTCTTTCAAGGTTGTTCCATTGTATTGTAAAGTGATAATTTATGCTGGCAATCGGTCTCAATTGCGTTTCGATGGATCGTACGTCGTTTTAGAAGAACGTTTCGCGCGTCTGAACATTTCGCACAGCGTCGATATTTTACTCGTGTATAAATTTGTAGGATGAAAGCTTGATTTTCGCGTCGATTTTAGAACTCGATTTTCGTTCAGTTTACTTTCACTCCGAAATTCTCCGCGACGCGTCTTTTTGAAATGCATTTGTGAAAAACTTTAAATCATTAACCAAAATTGACCAGAGTGACGTTTGTTGAGAAGAATAACTCTATTCAGAAGAATAACTCTTGAGAAGAGATGTTCAATCTCGACTGGGGTTTCCACTTCATTTCAGAAGAATATGGAGGTAAGAAGAGAACACTTTTTTTTTAATAAGGAGATTGAATTTTGCGACGCTTGTCAACATGACGCTTGTTTCCACGTTTCTCGATAAGAGCAAAAATTTCTTCGATGAAACGTTCGTTGGTAACTCTTTTTACTCATTCGCGTAACAATCCAAATTTATCTTGAAAAATATGTACGTAACGTAACTTGGCAAACTTTCACGAAAGTTTGCAGCCTGAAAAGGAACGACGTTTATCCCTTACGGATAATTAACCAATTGTTATATTCGAACCAACGCAAAATTTGTCTTCGAAAACACTGCAACCGAAATGAAAAAGGAACGTTTCCCTCGCGCGGACCAGAGTGGGCAATTGATGATATTTTCACGAACTGGTCGGTACGAAATTTATCTTGGCAAAAAGGAGAAACTTCGCAGGCACGAAATACAGTTCTTAATTCCGTTGGTGGGCCGGTAATCGCGAATTTATGACTTAATGTATCGGTATTTCGACGAGTCTGGACGTTGAAACACCAAGAAAAGGAGTAATCGGGCAATTTCACCGGCGTGGTTGCTCGCACGAAGCCACCCCATGCTGGGCGTCCGCTGAAGCGACCGGCTTCCAATCCGGCCGAGCGCGTGGACCGTGAAAAAAGTCACTGGCGAAGTAAGGAAAGCTCGGTAGCAGGTGTCCCGCTGCGAACTTTTCTCATTTCCAACGTTTTGACGTGGCTCGACGTTGGCACAGGCTTGCACCGACGTGCAACAACGCATACCTGTTCTATTTATCCAACCAGAAATCAATTAAATCGATCCGTACCGACAATCAGCTTTTGAGCCAGAGCAAAATCGCGTTGATTTAATTAGCCAGTTGCCGATAGTCGCGCGTCTAAACGTTGTCCTTTGTATTATTTTCTTTCCCCTTGTTTGCACGTATGTGCGTTGATAATTTAATCTGGATCATTTTGTAACCAGTGATCTAGTCGTTTAAAGATCATACGCGCGTCTCTTCGAAATCTGTTTACCTTCTTTCTCTTTCCTTTTTTATTATTCTTGTCTTTGGTAAAATCCATTTTTATCTGTCGTTTGAAATCACGTTTCTCTCGTCGATTTATCAACGCGCTTCTAATCAACAAAAGAGTACTCGCGTGCGAACGCGCGACCAGCCGAGCTGTATTAGTTAACCTTGTCAGATAGGTAGGTAGCTACCTTCTAGCTGCTCGTGCATGCTAAGTAGTTACTTCGTGGGTGGTGCTCCCGACTACCACCTACAGTTGCAGTCGCGGAGCACGTGGTATTTGCCGATAGATCGATCGATCGAGCGATCGATCGATCGATCGATACGCGTTCCATCCCCGAGTGATTGGAATTGCTACCCCCTCTAGCGCGCATCAGATCGCAGGCCGGCGGCACGGCCCGACACTTTTTTCGTTTCCATCTTCTGTTTAGCAAATGCCACACGTTCCAAGCATTTCTAGTCATTCTTTACACGAGATTAACAACGTCTGGACAACGACTTGGAATTTTTCGAACGAATTGAAATAAAAGATAAAAGTCTGGAGAAAATAGCGTAACAACGTAAAAGCTAGTACATCGACGTCAGTGTCTGTAGAAAATATATGTTACGGTAATTCCTATCATCTTCCTGATCTATTTATTTAGCTACTGTAGTCAGCCTTCTCTTTCCAAACTGGACTATTCCCACTCGTCGCGATGGGAAACGCAATTTCTTCTCGCAACGCTTGTTTCTCGCGACATTGCGTCGTTCGATGTACATACGTACACACGCGCAATTGAAAACCATTATAATCTCGAGGCGTTCGACGCAACGATCCAGCATCCATGCAATACCAATCATTAACATACACTCGAATCGCACACGAGTACGCTCGTCGGACATTGTCGAACAATGAAACGTGTAGATCCCACGGATCTCGATAGGATCTCTACGATCGATTTGATTAAAATCTTTCCATTGAGCTCATGCGAGTTGAGAGTCCTTGGGACCGACATCTAGGGCGGTCTCTTTAATGACATCGAAGAGAAAGGGTTACGCCGTGGTGGGTGGTGCCTTGCATCTGCATTTGTTCGATTCTGCCGTTTATTCGTCTGCGCTTAACCCGCTATCGATTCCTCCTGATCTGACGGTCTACCTTGTTCTTTTGTTCCAGATTCAGAGAAGAATGGATTTCCTGATGCCGGTGCTTCTTTCGCGTGTCAATTTGGTGAGTGATTGAACCACTTTTGTTCCTCTCGTCTTTCAATTTATCACTTTTCCTCTTGGCTTTCTCTCTAAGCTAGCCGTTTAGGCCATTTTTAGCCATTTATAGCCCATTATCACGTTGTTCAGTTTGATCAACTTTGGTGTAAACTTCCTAGTCGTTGACTTTCGATCGTTCGAATTCCTTGAAACCTTGAAACTTTGTTGGTATTAGCTTCGCGTGTCGGTCCGCCGAACGATCGATTGATATTCGCTCGCCCTTTAGTTTGCCAACTTTGCTGTTTAACTTATTAACTTATTAACCATTAACCAACTGGCCTGATAATTAATTTAACTATACGAGCGGTATGCATTTAGATTGCCTTAACGATACAACGATCAGTTTTTAAACGCCAACTTGGTTGTTATTAGCAATGCAATATAGCGTAATTAGCTTCTTATTTATTTTTCCAAGATTACTTTCCATGATTAAGGATGATCGAACGTGCAATGATCGTTTTGCCACTTTTTTGATTACGCGCAGCGAAATTTATGCGAAATCTCGTCGAATAGCGAAAACGAGCGCGAGGATGATTTTGCTGAAATTGGAAGTATCAAGCGAACGTAAAATGTTTATGACGACAGGATGTTATAATGGAAGTTGTTCGTTAATACACCGTCGATGGTTTTGCAAAATAAAAAAATACGTAGATATATCCGATAAGCATGCGATGGCAGAGCAGCGTATTAAATATTTTTGTCTCTTTATTTGGAAAGTATTACTGAACGTGTTTTTTCTTCTTTCATTGCGCGTATTGGAAATTAATCAGTTCGTTTTTCTTTAGTCTCGAGAATCGTGCATCGTTCCCGGCCATTTTAAAATCGAGCACATTGATTATCGCGTTGAGAAGGGATTGTTTCGCGAAATCAGGTCTTCAGTTTCAATTTCAAATTCCCAACACCAGAGGTTAGAGCGAGTAATATAATTATCGGAAGAAACAATTCTAAAAATCATCATCATCATCATCATCATCATCATCTCGGAAACTATTTTTGCTCAGCCATCTGCTGAAACCTCAAAATTACGGGAACCTGTAATCAACCTACGCTCTTCTCTACACCTGTTTCTCTCTGTTGTCGTTTTATTTCTCCACGCGCCCAAAAGTCGCAAAAACACCACATCGCGGCGGGAGAAGGCACATTCTGGAGGCGACAGACTATCGCGCATCAAAGGTCGCGATCAAAGAATCAACGTTTGAAACAACGAGGAGAGACTCGTTTGTCGAGTTGACCGCGCATGCATAACGAAGATACGTATTCTCGGGACGGAGATTTTGTGAATGGCGATGTGTCGATCGATCTCGGTGTAGGCGAGGCCGTGGTCGATGCGTAACGAAGCGATTAGGTTTTAGGCCAGCATCTAACGATAATTCGTAGCGCCAGGTTACGTTTAACCTGGTCGTTGAAGTAATAACGGTGGACAATCTGGTCTGGCAATCAATGAGTACGTGTTTATGTAAATTGAACGAGCCACGACACGAACCACGCGAGCAACTTTTCCTACACGCGCGGGACCTGCACCGGTCGAGGGTTGGAATGCTTTGTTATCTCACGAGGAAGACGATATGTCCCCTCTGCACGCGAGGGCTCCTCGC
This sequence comes from Frieseomelitta varia, assembly GCF_011392965.1. Classification (NCBI taxonomy): domain Eukaryota; kingdom Metazoa; phylum Arthropoda; class Insecta; order Hymenoptera; family Apidae; genus Frieseomelitta; species Frieseomelitta varia. The sequence goes on from NW_025110353.1 coordinate 628,030, forward strand.
TCGCTTTTGCTCGTTCCTGCTTGCTCCAACAACGAGACGACGAGTTTCGTCTTGGAAAAGCTTCTAAATCTCACGCGCTGCTTCGTGATTCGGTTTTGCACGTTTCGACTTGGTTCGAAATGTTTGGTTTGCCGATTAACGTGAATCGAAAGGTAGAAAAATCTCGGTTAAGATAGTTGCCAATCGTTGTCCACTTTCCTCTCCATTCGCACTTTCCTCTAGGCTTATCGTTGGACTCGTATCTAGTTCCTAGAAAGTCGAAAGAGGACAGAGATTGAGCGATAAACCAACGGTTCGTGCGTTCTCCGGACGGCGATCCAAGCGATCCAAGTGAAAAAAGAGAAACGAGAGAAGAAGACCCTCGTTTCGATGTAACCGAGTAGCTGACACAATCGCCGATAGTTGTAACTCTTCTTGATCGACGATTATCCGCGGTAAATTGCACCGTCTCCGTTCGAAGGTACATACACACGGTGCGTCGTTTCGTGGCCATAAGTCCGCCAGGCAGATGTAAAGCAGAATAATTGTAGTCGTTACTTTGTTAAACAGGGTTTCGCCACCTCTCCTCTCCCTCCCATTGATTCTCCACCCTGTCCACTGCTGACGTACGCGCGACGCTGCAAAATTTTCACTACTCCTTGAGCGACCTGTTACTCGCGTATACGCGACGCGACGCGACGCCTCGGAATTACGTCAACGTAACGTTCGTTTGTCGGCAGATACGCCAGAGAGTATTTTACCTGTGTTTGCACATTCTCCTGCTTCCTCTTCTTTTCCTTCTTTCAGCCTTTGAGAATGGTTCCTCGAGGGTATAGTTGCCCCTCTCTCGGATTTATCGACGAGCCGCTCGGTGTCCGATTTATGGAAAGTCTCGAGAGGAGCCTAACGTCCGGTGTCGCCTGGCACCAGAGGCCAAGTTATATCGATAGTCGCGTCGATAGCTGTAACTTTTTGGCGTCACGGAACATCGAATGCCGGAGACGGTGTAATTTATGAAAGTGGCGGTTGGTTGCACACCGCCGATTTATTGCGAGTCGTTCCGTAGAACGGTGGCAACGTTCGTGGTTCAACGATCGAATAGGCGGTTCCGCGTAGATAATCGCTGTGCCGGACGCGAATGAAATTGGTGGCAGTTGCGTCGTGTTTGCACAGTCTGTCAAACAAAGTCAATGCGGTCAATGGAAAACGAGCGATTTGGAATTAACAAAAGTACGACGAGAGACAGTCTTTGAGAGCAAGAGGTTTCGATTTTACGGTAGAAATTCTTTCACTTTGTTTCTTTCGACGTTACTCCGAAATGATTTCTATTTTGCAATTTGTAGACAGAGATCGGCAGATTGCGTCGCGATATCTTTAGGAAAAATAAATCGACGGACCATCGATCGACAAGATTATGTCGATGAAGGAGCAGTAATTCAACGTATGCGTTAAACATACGAGGATGTGTAAGAGACCACAGATGGAGTCCATTTAACAAAGTCAACGCGCGGCCGCGGTTCTACCGATCGACGAGGCCGTAACCGTGGCAGACGCAATGGGATAGCACGGTCGTTGGTCGATTGGTTGGCTTAGCCGCGCTAGAAGCCGATCGATTATGCCGGTCGATTCCAGGCCACGAAATGTCAAGGCTCCACCTTCTATGGAATTCTAAGCAGGTCTCATCTTGGCCGCTTAGACTTCGAACCTGATACGTGCGTGCTCGTGACTCGAGGAACGTCGTTGATAATGACGCGTTGCCCGATCTTCCACCGGCACGTATCGATTCGATCAGGTTCTTCCGTAACGAGCTTATACGCGGTGGTATCGCAATATCGGGTAGGTGTAGGAGCACAGACGCGTTTGGAGAGGAAGTGTAGGAGTTTCGTCGTTCTACAACACCGACGTAACGTCGGAGAATTTTTTACTGCACGGCCACGTTTTCGAAAGATGTAGTACACTCGATCGAGTATCGCAGAATGAAATAAACGCGTAGAGTTCATCGATCGCCGTGTTGAGCGTGGCCGATTAAATTGCAAGCGGTTATCGACCGAGTAATCGCCCGACACGTTTTAAGGGGTTTTAAGGGGGACGACGGTCGCGTCGCGTCGCGTCGCGCCATCTCCATCAAAATTTTAATTTACCAGCGACTTTTAATTTACCATCGTCCCCGAAATGAACGGTCGGGCGTAAACGGGTAAGGCTGGTTGAAACGATTTGACTCGGGCGACTCATTGTCAGCCCCTCGGAATGGGAAGCCCTGTTCGGTAAGAGGCAGTTGGCGCGAAGAACGCCGCATCTCGAGCCTCGAGTGCGACGATGCTCGCTACACGCCGGGAAGCAAAAGCAAAGGAGGCGAAGGCGAAGAAGCCAGATGTAAGTACTCGCACGTACGCACACGCGTGTGCCAAAGTATAATAAACATAATCGCGGTAGCACGATGAGAGGAGGCCTTGGCCGTCTCCCTTCGGTCGTGGCCGGCACGCCCACCGCTACTACCATCGTGCCGTGCAAAGAGAAAATACTGGCGTGGCAATCAACGGTTTTACACCTGAGTATCTACACGTAGGTCGAAGGCGGTCGAGGAAGCCAGCTAGAGGTTAAAGAAAGGATGAAGAAACAGGACCTCTCCTCTTCCTTTATCTCCCCCCCTCCCCCCTCCCCCTTCCTCCTTATCCTCCTCCTCCTCCTCCTCTTCTTTCTCTTCCTCCTCTTTTTGCTCTTACGCTTCTTCTTCCTTTTCTTCTTCTCTCTTTCGATGCCGATGCTGCCGTTGTTGCTTCTGATGCCTCGCTCGGACTTGTGCATCGGCTCGATAGGAACGAGCACGATGCACGCCGACCTACCCTGAAGGATTATCGACAAAGCATCTTTCGATACGCTCCCGTTGCCTCGACGGCTCCCGTTGCCCGTCCTGGATCGATCCTGGTTCCGGTGTCCTGAACCTCGCTGCTCCGAGTTAACCGGTTCGCTCCCTTATCTGTGGTTACTAGTGCTGATATCTGACTCACGATCGATTTCGATAGCGTGTTCTCAATGGTGGTTCATTCGCATCTTGGCTTGCAAGTTTTTCAAAGTATCGAGACGATGACGAGGATTTTAGAGGATTTAGAGAACGACGAGCAATTTCAGAGTGTTTGTCTTCAAGAGATAGATAGAAATGATCGTTGAGCCATCTTTTTTTAAGCGAACAACGTTTATTTCACGACGCCATATCGTATGAAAAAGGATACAAGTTGACATTCGATACAGTCGAGAAGCTTGGAGGAGGTACGTACGTCGAACGTGTCGACGATACAAAAAAAAAGAAAAAAAAAAAAATAATAAAAGAGAGATCCATGCGACAGAAAGAAAGAAGCAAAGTACTTGGAGAGAGATCTCGATCGGACAGAGAAGGCGGTCGATATCCTTCGAGATGTATCGAGATGTATCGAGATGATTATCGTTGGAGCGGAAGCGATCTTTCTTTTCGCGGTCACATCCCAACCGGGTTGACAAGCTCGCGATCGAATTTCTACGGCATTCCGGGCCAGTTTCTACCACGTACAGCCATTTGTCAGCTCGATGTTAGAGCTGTAAACGCGTATTCAGAGTGAACTTTACAAGTGAATTTACGTTAATGAGTAGAAAATATTAATTTTAACAAGCAATGCTGAATACGAATACACCTGCTCGAAACGTCTTCTGGTTTCCCAGAGGAGAACTCGTTCCGTGGACTCGTTTAGGATGTTGCGAGGCAATCTTCTCCTCGAACTTTGTTCGAATTTAGTATCGTCCGTTGTCGCTGGATAAGCGATTTCGCGATTTCGAACGTGTCGTTTCGGCGGGGAGATACGGAGATGCGGATCCGCCGAGAAAGTTGTTTGGGTCGCGGTTATTTGATCAGAGACTCGTACGAACGAGTCGTTAGCTCGTACGTGCCAAGATCGAGATTCGCCGGTGTGGACACCAACACCGGCGCGCGTGCTCCCGTATCATCGGCATACGTGATTCCATCGCTCCCTGCCAAGGTATATATTCCCTGCGATATATAGGGTGGGGTAATAACCATTGCCACTTGAAATAACTTGCTCCGAATAGCATCCCGAGGGACGGACTGAATGATATCCGGCTGGCGGTGCTCGCTCGCCGATACCGATTTGCATGAATGGCCATTTTTTTTCGCCTGATTTACGACGCGACAAACTAATTGGCTAGCCTTCGCGTGCAAGCTTTTATTACTTTCTGTCGGTTACTTGCTCGCTATTCCGTTCATCCAAACGTAGTTTGGAAGTCGTTGTTTTTTGATTTTCCTGACATTTTTCGAAATTTCCAAGCTCTCTCTCTCTCTCTCTCTCTCTCTCTCTCTCGCTCTCTCTCTCTCTGTCTGTCTGTCTCCCGAGAGACAGAGTTACGCGGTGTACTGCGAGTCTGTTTGTCGTGATTATCGATCCGAACGAATCGAGTTGGAGCAAAAAAGAGGAAAAGATTAGTGGAAAAGTGTGCTTGGGAATAGCGCAACTGTCACAACCCCAATGACGGACGCATCCTACGGAATCCGGTCTTCGGGGGCAATAATCTCGTAATAATAAACAAGGACGAGAACGAGTTGTATTCCGAATGGCTGTTTCCTCGTGTTATGTACATACATACAATCCGATGTATGTATGTACGTAGCTACTCTAAGGAAGACCTCTCGTCCCTTCTCGTCCGGTCGAGGTGGAAGAGATACAAGACGCGCGCCCGGCCGAAGCGTTTTATACACGAAGGGAGTTGGCCGTTACGAGGCATCGGGGGCACAGGTCTATACTTATGGGCTAGGTGGTAGATATGGAGCGGTCGATAATGATCCAATATACTGGTACATCCTCGCAAAGTAATTACAATGATGAGCGAACCGCTACCATCGGGCTGGCTACCACTCGGCTCCTTCGGAGGCTAGGCGTTGGATTCGAGCGCTCGTTCGCTCCCGTCCACCTCCTTTTCCCGTCCTCCACAACCCCCCCCCCCCCTCCCTCCCTCTTCGCAGCTGTTGCTGCTCTTTTTCTCGTTCTCGTTATTCCCCCTCGCCTCTCGTTTCGCCTCTCGTTCTTCTACCGCCGCCACGTCTCCGTCTCTTCCACTTTATCTCGTTTCGTTCGCCACGGCAGCCTCACCCCTACCTCTTTCTCCTACCGGGCGGCGGCCTCTCCGGTGTTGCGCGCACCGCAACAAGAGCAAACATCCACCACGGGGTCGTCACGGGGCCACGAAGTCACGGTGGATGGATCCTCGCGGAGTTGTTTCTCGATCCCCCGGAATTATCGCGAGGCCACCATGGGGGTTCAACCGGCCGGAAGTGCGTCATCAGCGGGATACGTGCCGCTCGATGCTAACGATCCTCCACGCATTTTTCTTTCTTCTTTCTTTGCTCTTATGGATTTTTGATTTCCAATAGGCGCGTGCGTGCACTAATTTCTCCGCTGGACCGTTCGACTCTTCGGCCATTCGTCGAGGGGCAATCCACTTCGCGATTTCAAAAGACCTTTGAAACTTTCAAAGTCCATTTTCTGAAAAAATCCCGTAGAAAATCAGACGGCGTAGGCGGTGAATCGCAGAGAAAAAGAGTTTGCAAGCTGCGAGTCAGAGGGAATTCGAGCGAGACGATAGGAAGCGCGAAGCGTTTTCGCTCCGGCCAAGGTTTATTCATCGATTTTTTGTCCCGAAGAACCTGCTGCGAGCTAGATCACTTCTGACTCGCCAGGAGCTGAATAGAGGCGATGCCAAGTGTCTGATTAACGTTGCGTTTTTTTCTCCATCTGCCGCCTCTCTCCTCCCTCTTCCCTCTTCCCTCTTCCCTCTTCCCTCTTCCCTCTTCCCTCTTCTCTCCTCCCTCTTCCTTCTTTCCTTTTATTTCTTCTTGGTAGTTCTTGTTGGTAGTTTCTTTTATCAAGGAGCGTCGAGCGGCTCGTCACGAGCCGACGACCTCGCCCTCCTCGCTTCCTTTTCGGCCGACTCTCGATTATGAGCGAATATGGCTATCAAAGTGAACTGCCTCGCCTCGCCTCGCGGTGCATCTCGACAACCTGGCCCCTGGACTCTGGACGTTATCTTGGCCGCATTCTTTTGCATAATCGATCGGTGATCGGATCGGCGGACGGTTAACAGCGCCGGCAATTATCTTCTGGTCGTCGTGAGGTAGCGAAATTTCTTTCGGACAAGACCTCGGAGAGGACGCCTCGAAGCGGGTTGTTTGAACTCTCTTTTTAGATTCTAATCGAATTCTCAGTCAAATTACAACAAGTTTCTGCCAGGTAATCGAATCCTTGTTCTACCAGAAAAATGACGGAGCTAGGAATTTTGAATCATGCTTTTGCATCAGGATAACGTCGAGGGTTCACGCTAGGTGTGAAACTCGTGGATTGGACGATCCAGCGATCCTCGAAAGGTGAACGTTGACGACGATCGACGATTGAAGGAGACAGGAAGCGACAAAGCGACGATTGCGACGCCACTGACCACTGGCCACTGGCCACTGGCCTCGCGCAGAAGAGCACGCATAACGTAGAGATGCAACGCTCGAGACTCGAGACTCCTCCGTCTCGCGAGAGCACCGGATCGCCGAGGGCGCGCTTCTCTCAGCGCAAGAAGCGGAGGTGAAGGGGGCACGCCAGCGACCACGAAGAGGGGCCTGAAGAGCGTTGGGGGAAGAGGTCGACCGGGATAAACATCTGAGCCCCGCCCGGCACCCGAGGCGCAGCCTTTTGTTGCTCCTCTTCATCGTTTCTCTTCTCCTACTTTCCCCTGCACGGTTCCCCCTCTCTCTCTCTCTCTCTCTCTCTTCTCCTGCCTCTTCTCTCTAGTTCTTGGTGGAACTTTCTGCCTCTTTCTGCTTCTTTTTCCTCTTCTTCCTCCTCTCTGCTTGCTTCTTGCTCTTCTTCATCTTCCTCCTCCTTCTCCTCCTCCTCTTTCTCTTCCTCCTCTTCCTCCTCTTCCATCTTCGTACCGCTACCATTATCGATCACCGATGAGCTTCTACTCGCCTGCGTCCCGCGATACGTAGCGTTTCACACGTCCCGCGCATTTTATGTCGTTCCGCCTCTATCTGGTTTCCTTAATTGTATTTCGTTTCTACCGCTTGATTCCGATTTGATTAACAGTTCGCCTTGGTTCGTTGTCTTGAGACTTGACCTCCGCGAGCTCTTTGATGCCGAGAGACTTTCCCCTGCTGTTGCTGTTGCTGCTGCTTCCGTGCCGAAGTTGACCATTTATCAGCAATTTATAATTGAAGCCTTTGGTTTGATTTTATTACATATCTGTAGCTACTGTTCGCTACTTTGGAAAGGAATTGACTACGCATCAAATCTGTGCAAGTCGAATCAGATCTTGACTGGAGATTCTTCCCAGCCCGGGGACAAATTTGGAAACGAAGAACGCGGAACGAAGAACGAATGTCGCGTGGAATTTTCGTTCGCGGTTTTGCGAAAAGTAAACTACCGAACGCTTCGTTTTATTGGCGTACATTTAAATTCCTAACATTCACACAGATCTTTGCAACGTTTAAGAATTTATAATACGCATTAACTTTGAAGTAGCTTTCGCTACGTGTTGGATAAGAATCTTTAATCGTTTGTAACCACTCGTGCAAGTACGAAGAAAACGAAAAGGCAGCTTCCGTCAAGCTAAAATTACACCCTCTCGTAGTGAGTGAGTAAATGCCTCGATTGACCTGTTCGAGGTGAAGCAATCGAGTAATCCGTAAAAGTTGCGTAGTAGCGACAGTTATCGTCTTTGTACAGATCTGGAATTTTTATGAAGAGAAGAGGAAGACGATAATCAGATTTGTTAAATTCCGTTTCGTAATTATTTCTCAAGATCTCAAGTTATTCCTTCCGTCTGTTGAAAATTTGTTTGATGGAGGATTCTTCTAAAACTTACCTCTTGTTCCTTTTTTATTTCTCTCTCTCTCTCTCTCTCTCTCTCTCTCTCTCTCTATTTGGCTCGAGCCTCGATTTTTCGTGTTTCCTCTTTCGCCCCTCAACGAAAAGAAACAACTATTATCGGATCTATTATCCCTCTTGAAACTGAAACTACACGATCTACGTGGAACGTAGTCTGAAACGTTTCAAAACGCCAAACGATCCATCCCGTCCGACCAAATTAGAAATCCATCAGGAAACGTTTTTCACCCGAGCAACCTCCTTCATCGTATCGAACGAGAGGAACGAGGCTAACGTTTATCGGCCTCGACCCGTAATTTCCCATCCGGTCGATCGCCGCGGGATTCGGCCCGATAACGACCAACCTTTCCGATTAAACTTTATTGGCTGGCCGCTGTATCAGATAAGAGCTTCTGTGTTTCTTGTCGGGGGAACGATGACGTGGGGTAAAACGGATGATCTCTCATCGTCGAGAGACGATGCCTCCTAGACCTCGAAACGGATTACCATCGTACTCGGTTTATTCGCGTCTGTCTCTTGAACGCACCGCGTCGCCAGTAATTGCTCTTTCAGGTGTGCGTAGGTAACTACGCACAACTTGACAAGTCCGTCAGTATCGCTTCTCGATAATGTAATTTACCACTTGTCCTGAGCTCTGTTGTAGTTTTACGCAGCATCTCGAAGTACCTACGTATATATCTGCCTCGGAGACACGGAACGATTACAAAGTGAACTGATCCGAAATCGCTCTTTTGCTTCACACTGTGGACTCTCGGTATGCTGGATGCTGGTTCGCTGGCCTATTGAATAGTTTACGGCTTTTAAATAAGTGGCCCTTCTGCTGCCAAACAATTTGCCCGCGCCACGAATCGCTCGTAAATAAATATAATCTATTCTACCCGGAAGATAAAGATCGAGGTTGCAGCGAGACTCCAACGTGATGAACGAAGAGAAAAAGTGGCTAAAGAGATTGAAGAAGAAAGAAGAGAAAGAGAAGGAGCAGCGAGGTACTACACCAGGGCTCAACAACGCCTCCAATTATTCATTTTTACGCCATTTATTGGCCGGATTTTACGAGGCAGAAATGGTAAAATTGCACTTTGTGCTCGGCGCGTGGTCCTCTGCGTCGTCCACTCTGCCCTGCTTTCCCTTATTCTTACGCTCCGCAGAACCGCCGTGGCGAACGTGGAAATTGCAAAGTTTAACTTTACTATTCTTCCTTGGCTGGATTCGACCTCGGTTTCCTATTAACCCTTTCGTTACGGCCAACTTTGATACGTTCCGCACGTAGCATACAGTAGGAGTTCAATCTACACTTGTACATACGTGGCAACGACGAGATTTTTCGTCAGATTTTCGTGCGATACTCCGAAAGTATATCGAAATAATCGAAACAGCGAATTGCACTACGTTTAACCAATATTGTTTATTTAACTTTGGTGTTGTGTGAAACTGTTGTAAAATTAAACAGCAGAGAACAGACGATGGAATCTTCAACTTTAGAATAATTCAACTAGAAACGATTTTCAGTTCCTGCATTCAGTGGTTTCTTCGTGGATAGCAGAAAACTGTAGTACGCTTCGATGTAGTACGTTTGAAAAATTTATGTACACGCCGGGACTCGATTATTATTATTTCTATCTCGAGTCTCTATTTTCTACAATTGCAGCAAGTGTAAGTTGCGGATCCCCCTCGGCTCGGTCCACGGATTAACGAGCATCGTTGTTTTTAAATTATTCGAAACGGCCGGCGGGCCGCCGAAACGAGCGAATAATAAAACGGGCACGGCACGTTTATGTTTCATACAGGCGGCCGGGCATCGAACAAGGTATTTAATTAACTAAAATCCGCGAACATTATTCGACCTGATCCTCTTCCTGCCTGCTGAACGGCCAAGCAGAACATTCCTGGTAATTTATTGATTCCTGTAAATTACGTCGAAATTAGCCGTACGTTACGAACACAGCCTCGTTTCTCTCCCGGGTGCGGGCAAAAAACCACTCGCGTGGTTCTGCGAGCATTGGTTTAAAGGCCATGAAACTTTTTCACCGGAACTTTACGCGATCCTCCGCGAGTGAAGAAACGCGACGAGGAGAAGAGAGTAGGAGGAACCCTTCTCTCGTTCCTTCCTACTCCCTTGCGGTTCTTTTTATACCTAATGAATTTTGTGACGTGCACCACGCTCGTTTCCACGCCAACGAGAGAGGCGACAAACCGTGTTAAACCGTCGAGGAGACGGACTATTAACGAAGAAATATGGATACCCGCGGAATGCAGGTTCGCGACGAAACTCGCTTCGATCAACACGAGCTTGTTACGTATTAATCGCCTGTTTGCGCAGCACTCCGGTTGTTGCTTGATTTCTAATTAATAAAACCCTTCCTCCGGAGCAGAGTTCTCCTTTATTGTAATTAACGATGCTGAAGAATCGACGTTGCGGACGGAGTGGAGAGGGTAATTAATGAACGGAGGCGTCGAGTGTCGAGTTCGAGCGTGAAACGTGTTTATTAATTGCCTCGTTTATCGCTACTTCTGTCGGGTAACGAAGCGGGTAACGAAGCCGAGGAAAAATCGTCGAGATTCTTTCTTTCGTCATTTCCAATTTTTCCTGGCTCTCCTTCGTTTTCCTGCGGTTTTGGCATCGAGCGTACTTTCTGGGCCAAACCAGCTCGTTCCTTTTACTCTATTTCTACCTCTCACCCCCTTCCTTTCTTTCCTCTTTTCTTTTTCTTCTTTTCAACGCGGGACGCTTTTAAGGCAAATTAAATACGGCGCAACAAATTACACGACGAGGCTGGCTCCTCGTAAATCAGACGGCCAATAAAACGTCGTTCGAAACGGGCTGAAAAATTCGGACGAGCCATTCGATAGGGCGACCCTCTTAACGTGGCCCGGAAGAGAAGAAACCCGTGAGCAGACGAGAGAACGAGAGAAACTCGCCAGGAGAATTCTCGAGAGACGTCTTCGAAGGAGGAGGAAGGCGGGCGGGAGAGGAGCAGGGTGTTTTTAGCACCGGCGGGACGTCTTAATTAAATCTTCGAAATCATCATCCTCGTCGTCGTCGGTGATGGTCGTCATCGTGGTCGTTACCGAGGATCGCCTCGAGCTCTCCGTTCTGTCGGCGAGCGTAAATTTCTTCGTCAAATCGAACGGTAACCACGGTTTAATACGAAACTTTGATTTCGGAACACCGAAACGTCGTTAAAGTTCGAGACGTAGAACGTCGAGTACCAACAGCACAACCTACATTTTCTTGATTCCATCTATCGAATAACCGCGTCATTCCAAGAAAAGTTGTTTGTATAGTTACGTGATTACACCGATATTATTTCGTAGGAAATGAAACGCTACGGTTACTTGCAACTACGACGCAGAGTAAGTTTATGAATTAGACTTGTGGCAGCTTCGGTTTGTTTAGAAGCGAGACTTCGTCGAGGATTATAGTGGATTATAGTGTTTCGGAACGCTGTAATCTTGGTTGGGAAATACGATGATTGGAGCCAAAAGCATGAATTAGGATCGATTCTCCTGGAGAGAGAGAGAGAGAGAGAGAGAGAGAGAGAGAGAGAGAAAGCGGTCTTCCACGAGGAATCTTTGAGGAAAAGAGACACAGTTAATGTGTTTCGACTTAATTTTTTTTCATTGAATCTAAAATGCGGCAGTCTTCGATTTTTATCGATTCACCTTTGCGTCGATTCTATTATCGACGAGGAATGAAGATTTTGGAAAACTACGCAGACTCGACGATATATGCGCATATAAATGTTTAGAATTTCCTTGATGGCTGAAATATTGTCGAACGCTCGTTCACTGGAACGCGTCTCGTAGAAAGCACGTATCGGGCACGATCTTTCATCCGACAACTCGCTTAGCACGTTCGTAAACACCTTTCTGGGCCAGCAGCCGTTAGTCCGACTTTATCGCGAAATTTACAACTTCCCGTTCATCAGCGACGTCGCTTGTTCCGCGCTAACCGTAACGCGAGAGAGACCGATGGACACGAACGAACGAATTGACGCCCAGTCGTTGTCACTGTGTCACTTCGATGCTCTCGATGAATCTTGGGAAACTAACTTGCCGAGTTTCTGCAAGAAGAAGAGTAACGAGAACAGAAAAAAAAACAGAGAGAAAGAAAGAGTGAAAAAGGGAGGAAGAAGAAGAAGAAGAAGAAGAAGAAGAAGAAGAGGGAAAGGAGAGAAGATAAAGGGAAGAAAAAGGAAGAAGGAGGAAGCAAAAGAGATCGAGTTCGATCCACGGTGCCTGGAACGTACAAAAGGCAGTTCGTTATCAGCTGGTCCCATCTTATCAGGCCGAAGCAGCACGGCCGATAAATCATCCGAGTCCTTGGCGGGGCACCTTTAATTACCGGTCGTGCATCGGGGGAAAAAAATATGAAGACGTAATACGTTATCCGGCTGCCTCTCTCTCGGTGCCTACTGGTAGATAGGGAGGCTGGTCCAGTTGATGCCGAGAGGCGTTGCTCATAAATAATGAACACGTATTCATGAACGCCACTGGTTACTCGGGCCCCCGAAGATGAGCTATAGCTAGGCCGCGGCTTCCAGTCCCGCGGGACTTGACTTGACTTGACTTTTAACGCCAACATTTCCAGCCGATCGTCTTCCGTTTGCTCCACTTTGTTTCTTCGTTCGGATAGTTGTTCGTTCCTCCAGGCTACGCGCATACACGCGCGTGTAACACGCGCGTATGTGATACAGGTTTCTCGAGATACTGTGGCGATCCAGGAGATGCTCATTTCAAAGAGTTTGCAGGTTCGAGAAACTGAGGCCGTTGACAATTATCAAATGTCGGTAAAACGAGAAGAAAGAACGTGGTGGATACACGCGTCTTCTCGTCGAAACAAAAGTACACATCTCGCGCCGTTCGTTAGCAATCTGGATAATATTTGCACCGATCGACGCTGGGTAGCGTATCGCGGCAGGTTGCAATTAACCGCGACAGTTTGCATTGGAAAAGAAGCAAAGTTGCAACAAACGCGTCGCGTTTCTTATTAAACGTCCGAGTGGAATGCGCTTTGACGGACTGGAGCAGGCTGCGAGCGAGATGGAAACGTTTTAATCGAGATCAAATTGAAGGCTAGAAGGTGTTTTAACAGCCGCTAAGAAGCAAAACCAAGTTCAAAGTATCCGTTTAACGTAAATTGGAAACTATTTGGCTGTAAAGTTGATGTCAGTCGTCAAGCCTTTTGACAGTTACAATTTCCACAAGCGAACTGAACCGACTCGAGTTGAGCGCTGAGTTATTGCTGAACGAAGATTGCACGTACATACATGGTCAAATCGAACAGAAAGAAGAAAAGAACAAAGAGCTCTGCGCGAGAATTTGACGAGTTGGTGAATTTGCGTTAACTTTGTTTTCGATCTTCGACAAGCAAGACAGATAACTCGGATGAAAGTTTGAGAGTTTCGATCGGATCGAGAAGCACCGTTCACTGGGCGGAAAGAGAAAAATAGGGAGATGATTGTTCGATCGCTCGAGGCGATGGAAAATGTAGTAAAACGCCACGCTTTATCGTGCTATCGGACGTTAGTTGGAAAGTGCTGTGCTATTTTCGAAGCTTTCTGCAAAGTTTCAACTCGGACTGGAAACCTTTGATCCAAGATTGGTATCTGATCAAAAGAGATATCACGAAACCGAAGTTCAAGATAACAACAAAGTTGTAAGACATTGATATCTGAACGAGGTATAGTACGAAGTATTCACTTTGAAGTTGTTTGGGAAAAGACGTTTGAAAAGTTCCATCGCTTTCTGCATCGTGAGATGTCAGAGTCGATCTCAATCGTGCTTGATGAAATTGAAACTTCGCATCGGGCAAATTTATCAGCTATCTATCGTTCCTTATGAACGCCACGTGGATCCTTCTTAACGATATGAAAGAAGGATGCAGCATCGCGACGAGTGTAGATAATGGCGAATTAGACGTTAGCCATCGATTTGGAGAACGATTGGGCAGCGATTGGGCAGAGATTAATCTCTGGTATCGATAGTTGCTACACGTCGTGGCCGTGAAAGAGAAAAATAGCTGATAAAATAGAGGTGGTAATGGTTAGCTCCGGAAGTTGGCCGATCGTCGTCGTCGTCGTCGTTGTCGTCGTTGTCGTTGGTTCGAACGATCTCGAAGCGAATGGGGATCTATCTAAACGAGAACCTTGAAGCCAGCCTGCGGGCGATGCACGCGTACATATGTAGGTACGCTTTGCGGAGCGGACGTATGGAAGTCGAGTGGTTCGTCGAGTGATATATATCGACCGCGATATATCGCTCTCTCGATGCCACGACTCGATCTTCGGGCCATAGCGGTCAGAGAATACAGGGATAAAGAGAGAGAGAGAGAGAGAGAGAGAGAGAGAAACGACGGAGAGAGGCATGTACAGAGAAGAAGGCCTCTTCGCCACGCACTCGTTGCAAACAACACGCCACCACGCCCTCGTGAAACAATGTGATGGTTAACCTAACAAGCTCTCATCCGTGCTCTCGAGCGTGCTGGGCTACCCTACCGTGCTCTGCTCACGGTTGCAGCCTCGTTCCGTTCGCCGCTTTGCTCCGTCTGCGTCTGGTCGCCACGCAGAGAGACGCCTAGGGCAACACTCGCAGGACACCGCGCCGCTCCAGCTCTCTCTCTCTCTCTCTCTCTCTCTCTCTCTCTCTCTCTCTCTCTCTCTACCGATATTCCGCGGCGATAACGATGTTGCGACATACGTGAGTCAAGTTGTTGTAGGATCGCCAGGTTATAGCCGTGTTGGCCGGCCTTTGACCATTCACCGCGACCTTCTTTCTTCTCCTTCTCGTTCTCGTTCAGCTAGGTGCTTTGACTTTTTTTTTTACGCTCGTCGCAAATTCGCTCAACTATGGACGATCTTTCGGTAGATTTCCTCGGATGCACGGAGAGGAGAACGTCGTGCGTGAAAAATACGGATCCGAAGAATATTCGTTCGACGATTTCAACGAACTTTTTCTAAAGGGTAAACTATCCTTGGGACGATAAAATTAATCGCTCGGCCGAAAGACAACGACAATCTTCGAAAGCAGTTGAATCGATGAATCGTCGCGTTTAAAGGTACGCGCAATTGTTGGGAAACCGCATCGATATCCGTTCGCGAATGGAACTAGTCATTCTTGTCTCGTTTTATCGATATAGAGTCCGCCTATGCGGAACGTAAGTTCGTTCAGCTAGAGAGACGTAAAGAAAGACGTAGTTGGACAGCGTACGACGTTCCACGACGACGAGTCGACAATCTGCCATCGGGTTGTACCCGTGGATCGGTGGAAACGCCTGGAATTTCAATACCCTTCTGTTTCTGCGGTGGATCCAAATATGGAACTCGGCAACGACCTTTGTAGGAAGCCATAGTCGGTACTCGATATACGAGTGTAGCCTGCCTTTCTACCGCGTGTGCCTTTTGTCTCGGCGCTCGATCCAGCCTAAATGAAGGGATCAGATCACTTTCTTCCTCCTTTTCTTTTCCTTTCTCCATTTTTTACTTTTTCCTTCGCCGTTTGTTCCAATCCTTTAATATACAAACGACACAATTTGCGTCCCGCGAGTCCTATCAACGAGCCGTAGAATCCTGACTTTGCGAATCTTGTACTGTCGCAACGGCATCGAGTGGAAGCGGTTTCAGTAGAACGTGACGTTCCTCGTCAGACCAGCCGTCGTACGCAACGACAAACCTGCTCTGGCAAACTTTTTATCGCTTGTAAGACGTTTGACTCTGGCGTCAAAACGAAAGCAAGTGTAAAGACGAATGGTTATACAACTCGTTCGTAAGTTTGATTTCTTTTTTTGAACGTTTCTCATTTTAGAACGTTCAAAACTTTACATCAGTGGAGTATATGGATTTGATACGTTCGAACTACGCGACGCGATCCGTTTGATTTGTGATTGTTGCACGATATTCTGAAGCATCGAGTCTAGTTTCTAGTCTCTCTCTCTCGCTCGATGAAATTGATCATTCGAAAGTAGACTTTGTTCCTCGAAAGTGGACAAGTGGAGATGATAGGTAGTTTCGAAGATAGGCGCCTTCGGAGGAATTATATCGACGAGAAGACGTTGCCAAAGTAGACCAATCGACAGACAGACAGACAGACAGACAGACAGACAGACAGACAGACAGACAGACAAACAGACAAGTTCCTTTGGTCCGAGGCGGACGGTAGGTCCTGTTCGATTCCTACTCCTTCTGGTCGGCGGTCGCGTATCCTACCAAGCACAGCCGCCGCCGCCACCACCAGGTCGGGGATACTCGGTTCCACCACCAGGTATCTTTTATCCACCACCACTTGGTCTCGCTGCCACCTCCTTGTTCGCTGGCAGTGTGGGGTTACTCGCCATGTGACTGATTCCCCTTCTCCGCAGGTTGACGAGCGGTGGGCCTGCCTACCTGCCGCCCGTTGCCCCGCTCCCATTACGACGCGGACTCTCGCGGCAGGTGCACCAACCTAAGTGCCACTCTGCTTACCTGTGTGTGTCGTGCCTACCAAGCCAGCGTGTCCGGTGGTCAGGTTCTTTCCTCTCTCTCTCTCTCTCTCTCTTTTTTCTTTCTCTCTCTCTCTCTCTCTTTCCCCTCCTCCCTCTCTCCCTCCCTCCCTCTCTCTCTCTCCCCCTCCCTCTCTCTCTTCATCTCTCGCTTGTGTCTCTTCTTTTTCTCTCTTCTTCCCCTTTTTTTCTCATATATCCTCTCTCTTTCTCGCCGTCTCTCTCTCTGCTCCTCACCCTTTCTCTGCCGCCGCGTGTGTCTCCTCTTCTCATCCCCTACCAAGCTTCGTCCTTTTCCCACTGTCTCCGTCTGTCCTCTTGAACGTCGCCTCACGCAGCAGTGCGGTGTTGTAGTGTCGTGTCATCCTGCGCTACGTCAACGATCCTCCCGAACCTGCGGAGGCAACGATCGATCGATCGCGTATCCTCTCGCTGACTGTCCGTCGCTACCGGATCATCGCCGTGGCCATCGCCTCGTAAAGGTCACACGTTCGACCACGTCTCCTAGACCTAGAGACACAGAGTTTCGTACACGATCGCGTGGAGAGATAGAGGTAGAGATAGAGATAGAAAGAGAGAGAGAGAGAGAGAGAGAGAGAGAGAGAGAGAGAGAGAGAGAGAGAGAGAGAGAGAGGGAAACGGTAGGGGTTGAAAATGGTTGAGAGTGCCGCCTGTATCCAGGCATGGACGAGTGTGCGTGTACCAACACCGTGCCATCCGCGAGACAAGAATCAACGTAACGAGACGCTCCATATACGCCCACTTCGACTCAGACGATCTCATTTAATGAAGTATACGTCGCAATTATGTCGTTCGTGATAGCCGTAGATGTGCATTAGACGTCTCTTCCCTCCAGCCTGCGCGTCGCTCATGGTCGTCGGACCATCGCGTCGCGAACGCGCCAGTAGGAATCGCGTTCTCGCCCCTCTCCTCCACTGTCTGCTACACGATTTCGTACGATCCCCTCGCGAGAGTAACCAACACCATAGTATCTGAATTAATCAAGATATATATACACACACACATACACACACACACACATACGCAAGTTGGGACGATTTTTTCCTGGCGTGTTCGGCGTACAATCGTCCTTTTGTTCCAACCCAGTCTGGGAAATTTATGAGAGCCTTTCCCATCCACATCCCTGCCAACCCTCCTTTCGTCCTCTGACGCACCCCCTTTTTGTCTCTGGAAAATTAATCCGTAATGCCGCTAGCCGACGCAAAAACGCTCTGCCTCCTTTGACATACCCGCCTTCGAAAAATTTTAATAATCTTTAACTGGACGGACGATGCCTCAATTACTGCTTTCTCGAGGATACCTTGAATGCCATCGCTACTCGCCAAACGCTCGAATCGTTTGCATTTGGATTTCATTATTTTGTTATTTTTATTTGAATAAAAAAACAAAAGAAAAAAGAAAGAAAATCTCGTGACTGAAGATATCATACAAAAAACGAGAGACGTCTCGCTCGTCTCTTTTTTCATTCTTAACGTCGTGTTTTTCTCACTGGCAATTAAAAAACTCTCGTCTCGTCGAGCCTGGAAACACACATCGTTTCCCGAGCGACAGTGTCCCGATTTTCGGTGAAAATGGGATCACAAATCTACGGGGAAACGTGGCTCTGGTAGGCTCAGGATCGACGGTTTGCATGCAAAGCATATTTCGCGTGAAACCGCGTCGATTGCCGTCCGTTGCATGATTCCTGTCAAAGGCGGCCAATTATAGTGTTGAAACAATGGCACGAGAGGCGTCAGCGTTTCACGATTTCCGAAAATTACCTGCCGTTCGTTCTGACGAAAATAAAAAAAAAAAAAATGCGCAGTTACGCCATTAAACGGCGCGCAGTAGTTCCAGCGATTGTTGATCAGCCACCGGTTCAGCTTTCATTTAACGATTGTTTTCCAGCTGTATCGTATATTTTTCTATAAAAACTGCGTGTATTATCTTATCCCCACGATTGATATCAACCGTTTGTAAATTCCATGTATTTCCACTATGCGTTGGAATCTATTCTCTTTTTTTTGCAGTATATTTTTATCATAAACCCAATGTTTCCACGAAAACAAGTCGAACCGCGTCAAAAAACGAATTGCGTTAATTTCCAGCCGAGGGGTAGAAACGATATAAAACGAAAAAAAAAAACAGAGAGAATGAGAGAGAGAGAGAGAGAAACGAACAAAGAGAAGAAGAGCGTGCACGACGAAGGGATGGAAAAAAATCAGAGATACAAAGAGAGAAAGGGGTAAGCGAACGGACGGAGAGGAAGGGACAGAGACAGAGAGCGTGGGAGAGAAAAAAACGTGGTCGGCGACGACAACGGCATTCCACGAAATGTCATTTCCATCGCGTCGGTCATCGATCAAGCGACGCGCGGCGAGTACGGTAACTGATATCGACAGGGTTGGACGACGGTGCCGACGTCCGCGATGAGTGACGTCTCGCGACCGGTGTCCATTCTCTATCCAAAATTTTTTTCCTCTCGCTCCCTCCTCGGCAGCGCGACAGTAACGATTTTTCGTTTCTCTCGCGTTTCAGCGTGGCACCTCGTCGGTCCTCCTCGTCCGCGTTTCCTCCCAACCTCGTGCCCACCTCTCGCACGCGCGTCCCTTACTCCCGTCACCGCAGCGTCGGGGCCGTTTACACGCGACCGCTCGTGTTACCTGTCGTGTAACGCGAATCGAATTTGATGTCGTGAAACGCGGGCCACGCTGATTATTAACGAAGTGGGAGCCGTGTAAAGGATGTAGCCTTCGTCGCGTCGTTGCCTCTCCCGTCTTTGAGTCGCTGCGATATCCTCGTCCATCGCTTAATTTGCGTTCAATTTACGCTCGATCCTCGACGCTTCTCGATAGAGGATGCTATCGGATGGAACGGACGCTACGTGCGAAAAACTACGAGAAGATGCGCGCGAAACAGATGGTAGAGAGACAGTTCATCTTTGTAATAAAGGGACTGGAGGAAATGGAAGGCGGCCACTCTTTGACTGGCCCCGACAGCGTATCGATGAAGCGTTCAATTCCCTGCGTAAATTACGACCTCGACCCATGAGAGAACGTTAGAAAGTTGCCCTCGCGCGACGAGGCTCGCGAGGTTCGCCGTTCGTCGCGTAATGGATCGTACGATATACGCCAGGTATCGGCCGATAATTCCAGGCCGGTGTAATTGGATCGGCGATTCATACAAGGCTTGCACAATGAAAATATTATGAATGGGAGATGTATGAAACGTGATCGCTAAATAAGCCAGATAAGAGGTATCTCGTGTTACCCCCGCCCGCTAACTTAGGTGACGTCATCGCGAGAGGTGAAAAGTACGCGATAGGATGCATAATACGGTCTCTTATTTCCGACGGCTGCATTTGCTGCAGCACGGTTAAACGATCCGATCGGCGTGCCACGAACAATGCCAGGCTACGAACGAAGGTACGAACGATGGCCCCGAACGATCGTCTCGCGCTTATTCCCCTCCCTCCTCCCCCGCCGATCGGAGCGGATCTTCTCTCGTTTAACCGGCTGTCTCGCGAGTTGTAAATTATGGCCACGTGCTTTCCTAAGCGCGAAATTACGTCTGAATTGCGTTATCCATTATGCTCGGATAGGGGGAGGATTCACCAAGACTTCATAAATACCGTTCCATTACTCACGGAATGTAATTACGAATCGCGTTTAATCGCGCGTCTGCACGAGCACGTGGCCGATCGACCGTTTTTTTTTTTTTTTTTTTTTTTTTTTTTTTTTTTTTTCGAATTATTTCCACACGCGGCCGCTAATTAAGGCTCACCAGCGACGCACTTGTACCACTGACAAGGTGGATTCCGTCTGACTCTGACATTCCGCTCTTCTTTCGAACGTTAAATTGGATCGAAGCGCATCACCTCGCGAGAGCCACGAGTTCTCTCCCACTCCCGCTGGAACCCTGTTCGGGAGAACAGGTAGAAGATTTTAACGAAAAGCGTATACAATTAAATATAAGCAAGCGAAATTTGGCACTCGACCATTGATACGTGCGCGTATACATATCAATTTGAAGATTCCGCCGGTATACAAATGAGAATATAATGCTCGTATAATTAGCGTAAAATGCGCGTATCGCCGGAAAGCGTGATCCTCTTTCATAAAATACAAGCTTTAATTGCATTATCCGATAATTTCGGTGCCAGCGGAAAAAGAAGAGGAGCAAGCGGAGAGGAGCAATCGCGCCTCCCCGAAACTCGAAATTCGAACCGACGGGCGAATTTTCGATCGGGCCCGGGCGAGATAATCGATCGCGCGAGACGTGGAGGCGCCGGGGGAGAGGGGAGGATGGAGGAGGGAGCGGCAGATAATTTCTGACACCGTCCTCCGGAGCCGGTTGACGCTCTTTTCTATCTGCTCCTTATAATTTATTCGACCGCCATAAATCAGTCGAGCGCGACGAGACCGCGACGTGCAACAGGCCGACCATGTAAATGCCGATGCACCGAGCGTATCCGCGCCCGGACGCGCGCGAGCGAGCGAACAAGCGAACGCACCACTGGCCCTTACCCGGCCAGCAGGTCCCTTCTACCGTGAATTGATAATGTAATTAGAGCAGCGAAAAAGGATTAGCTCGAATTAGAAATTCCGCCAACACGGCTCGACTCCGGTTCAAAGAAGGGATCGAGAACGGATCGAGCGATGGAGGAGGAGGAAGAGGAGGAGGAGGCGGACCACGCTCTCTGGCTCGTGGGAGAGAAACACGGACGAAACGAGCAGAGAGCAAGGGAAGAGCGAGCGAGAGAAAACGAGCGAAGAACGTAACCGAGGCAAGTCTCCACGGAGGACTTTGATTTATGCGTCCCGGGAGCGGTTCACGGAGAGTGCTGCAACCGTGTGCAGCCCGCCGAGCCCAAAGATGCATGGCCAACCGGACGAGCAGTGCACCAGACGCGAACGACGAACTCGCGTCTCTATAATGTTGCCCCTCGATCGATAGCCGTAAAAACGAAACGCGCGCTCTCTTTTCCCCCGGCCTCTTCTCGCCTCGCGCGACGTTCCAGACCGCGCTGATATAACACGGGAGAAATATATAGTTCGCCCGTTCCCCGTGTGTTCCACGCTCCAGGTTCTAATCCCCGGGAAAATAACTAACGGCACGTCACGGTACGTATTTCTGACACTCGGGTACACAAGCCTCTTTACACGAGAGTCGACCGGTAGATTTCAATTTGTCACGGTTTAATCCGTTGGTTTCTTCGATCATTCGAAGGATCGGAAACGATCGCAAGAAGAGAAGTGGATCTTATAATCCAAGCACGGTGAGAAGCACGTTTCTCGTTAGCCGCGTGTTTTTTAACTAATCTGGCTCGATAAATAGCCTCTTTCATTGCGGTCTCCATTCTTGTTCTCCTAGTGTGATTCATTCTAGTTTGATTTATGGTACATCCACCGTTCGATGCTTGATTCATCCATTGGCACGCTGTTTTGTATTTTACAACAAGAACTGACCCAAAATTAAGATATACTATCTCACAAGACCCTCTTCTACTTTTCTACTCTTGCTATTCTCCGTAGATTTCTAAGATCTAAAGTGTTACAAAAAAAAGCTACGTGGTTGCAGGTGCGAAAAAACAAGCGTAAAGAATCAGCACGTCGTTATTTACCCTTCTTCAAAGAACGGTCTCCTGCCGTTCCGTACGCTACACGAAAATCTACCAAACCCCAAACGAGAGCACCTTGTGTCTCCCACCCGTCGACTAACCGTAATGAAACTCTTCCAACCCCCTGCGCTGCCGTTCTTCTTCCGTCGTGTCGTCAATTTGTCGTAACACCCGAATTCCAGTGAGTCGTGGACGCACCCCCCCCCTCACACACACACACACACACACACACACACACAGTTCACAGCTTCAAAAACGGTGTCCATTTCATTCCCAGTCTCTCTCTCTCTCTCTCTCTCTCTCTCTCTCTCTCTCTCTCTCTCTGATCCGCTGAAATCGTGGCCGGAGAGAGCGTTTTCGGATGGAGAGGGTGGCGCGACGAGCGTTGCCGGCCAGGGAATTGTGTTCGTGGGCAACAATGGCCGCACAGTGTTTCAACAAGGCATCACCCACGGCCAATGTACATACCATAGTAAAGGTTTCGAGGCCTAAGACCGCATCGAGCTGACGACATCCCGCTGTTAGGTCGGCCCTTTCAAGTTGGCCGCCGCGGCAGCAGGAGGCACGGCTTGCCGGACCTCCGATATATTATTACCCGAAGTCATTAATGGTAAACTGCAATTCTCCTCTTTTCCCTCCACGCGCCATCCATGGAATGCCCCGAGAAGGCGAACGAGAAGGCACGATTCTTCTTCCTCCCGTGGTCACGGCGTCTCGTGTGTCTCGCAGCCGGTTCGATGGATCTGGAATTAATCGAGAAATATCGAATACTTTATTGGCGATACGTTCCAGCCTGTTTCATCGTGTAATGGAGTACTATAGATAATTAATTATCCTTAGGAAACGCCTAATACTCGAGGGAGTACGCGGAATTTCTCCGTTCCTCTTCCCTACAAGTTGCTTCTTTTCGCTCTCTGCACTACTTTTTTACTTGTCCGTCGAGATTTAAAATTTTACCTACGAGCAACGACGATATCGTCCATCGTTTATCATACGTGTCCATTAATTAATGTTAACGATTCCATCGATTCAGTCAATCTAGTCCGAACTGAAAACCGCAGAGGTAGAAGGTCACGATGTCATTCGCGATCGGAAAGATCGGTAAAATTTCCTCAGATTCGCTTCGTTGAAAGTCGCCGGCCGAGGCTCTCCCGTCGATTTACGCGAACACCCGCGTGGACAGTTACTTTCGCAGCTGCCTCTCGCAGTTGGAAGTCGCCGCGGCGCGTAAATCTCGAAAGGACGATCGAACGACTCGAAACACAGATACTCGGAGACCGGGTACTCCCTTGAAACTTTGTCCCGAGGGAAAGGTCCTGTCGGTATTCAAGCGCTTCCACCCTATCGTTCACGGGTACACGCGCACTTATGCGCGCGCCAGTCCGAGCGATACACGCAGCCGCGCCTTTGCAAGGACGCGCACACACAGACGAACGTAAGTGAGCTTTTGAGGGGTGGAGGGAGGGAGGGTGGAGCGACGCGACGGCAAGTTTGAAGCCCGTTGTGCCTCAGAATCCGTACTTGGAATCCCTGGGCAGAGTTCAGGCTGCGCATTGACCGCACGAAATCCTGTGGCGTTCTCTCACCTTCCCGGGCGACCGGCGCGGCCGTCTGTCGCGACGACAGCGGCGACAGCCAGCGACACGACTTCAAAGAACTTCAATGGGACCGCGGACGGAGAGAGATCGGACGCGTCCTCGCCGCAATTCTCAGCGAATTCGCCTGATTCGATCCTCCTCTTGATAATCGCGTTACGCAATTGAGAAGCGATTAATCGTCCCTCGGAAGTGACATTACCGAGGACGTTAATTCTTGCTTCCCCTTCGTCTACCCCTCCAACTCCCGTCGCAAAAATGCGAAAATTCACTGCTTCCTCAAAATGTCGAAACAAAATTCCATTTTGAAAATGTTTAATCCTTTCATTACGAGCGCCGAATATATACGGCATCAACTGACGTATTTGTCACATATTAAAAATACGAGCTTTTTTACATTTTTTCTTCTTTTTTTTTTCTATTCGACGGCGAAGTATTTATACGATATATAAAAAATTATTGTGACAAAAAATTGTTCTTAATCTATTGCAATTCGGGAAAAATCAGCTATGGATTAATCTGTTAAACTGTTAATCTCTGAAAAATTTAAGATTAGATTTTTTTCTTGAAAGTTAAATTAAGTTTGTTTAAAGAAAAACATTCTAGGCCCTTGTCAAAGTGTTACCAGGAAATTCACAAAATTTAAGATTAGATTTTTGCTTGAAAAATTATAGTTTGTTTAAGGAAAAACATTCTAAGCCTTTGTCAAAATGTTGCCCAGAAAATTCAAAGAAGATTCTATTTCAAAACAGGTTAACGGACTCAAAAAATGATTCGATCGATGTGTACACTTTTGGCGTGGAACGGTTCGTAGCGAAAGGAATATTGTGTGCTCGAGAGAACAATTGTTAATTTAAAGAAAAGAAATATCTGGGATGGCTCGTCCTTTTCGTTTTCTCCCTTGGCAGAGGAAATGTTATTTCAGTATCCAGGGAAACGTATCCGCGCGTTTGCTTGACTCAGTTTTCGTAATTTAAAGAGATCAACAAGCACATCAGCGGAACTTTGAAAGTGAGTTTGGCTCGAGGCATCTTCAACGTCTCATCGTCCACTTTTCGCGATTATTGCGGCCCAATCGAAAGTAAAGCGGTGACGGCGTTCAACAATTTCGTCTGGAATATATTTTTCCCCGGGCCGATATAGCGTGTGTCGTTACACCGTCTCGGATCTCGGCAACGTCGTCGTCATTTTCTAGGCTAGACTAGTGCAGCCTCGGCGAGGGAGTGCACTCGTTAAAAACTTTTCACGGTATTCATTCGAATGCACTCCGTCAAAGTGCAACGAGCGAGGGTCAGAGGCGAGAACTCGGGCGAAAAGATGGCAGATTTTCCTGTCGTTCGTCGCGACGACGAGTCGGATTATCTCTCTCTCTCTCTCTCTCTCTCTCTCTACGTATCGTCGTTATTATCCTCGGTGTTTGGCTGCGTGCGCGTTTCCGCGAGGAAATCTTTTTCCAAGGCAAACACCGACGCGGAATAACGAAACGACGAAACGGAGTAGGGGTAACGTTTCCCGACGCAGGATGCTCAGGTGGCACTTCAATCTCGCTTTTCGCGCGAATCGTAATAGTCCTCTACCCTTTTGCCTTTCTCCAGAGAGAGAAAGAGAGAAAGAGAGAGAAAGAAAGAGAATACGCAACTGACGAGAGTAAACGACTCACAAAGTCGTAGTTACAATGGCCACACAGCCTCGTGTTTGACTTATGAAAACGAGGAGTCATCGTTTTCTCTTGATGTCGTGGGATCGCAATTAATTATCACGATATACCTTAATGCGTGCAACAAAAGGACGAGGCCCATTGTTTTCGTGCGTAACGCTCTCTCTAACCAAGTATTATTATACGTGCTTCACTGATTATATTCAAAAAGGCAACGCGACGCCTTTAACTACCATTAAAATACGGCCAAACATCTCGCCTGCATTAAACTCGGAAGCCGAAAAACTCTTGGGGCCTTCTCTCTTGGCCGTCGTCGGCCAACGCAAACAAAGCAAAGAAGAGGTAAACGCGCACGAACAGGAGAGAAAGAAGAAGAAAGGGGAAAAAAAGGTCGAAAGTGACCGGTTTTCCGTGATAAAAGGGAGAGGAATGCCAGAGGGCCGGCGCGGCGTTCGAACGAGAGGAGGAAGCTGCTGCGCAGCGTGTTCCTTTACGTCAGCTTGAACGCGGCCTTTTTTTCATCGCGCTCACGTTAAAGGTGCACCGAGAGAGAGCAGGGCGCAGCTGCGAGTGACGCGCGAGCGGACGAGCGGCCGCGGTTAGGACAGACTCTCGTTTCACGGAACTGAGGCGGCTTATTCGAATCGGCTAGCTGCTCTGTTTCTACGTACGTACGTACGTAGTGGCAACGCTCGACAACGGCAACTAGATTTTTATTGCGGGACCGATGGTGGTTTGTAGTTACGTGAAACGACGTGGAACGAGGGCCGATGCCACCTAACGTTTCAACAGCGTGTAGGTACCGTTCGAATCACGATGACGTCGTATACTGCCGCTTACGGTGTTATCGAGACACGCTTAATTAACGGCGAGGCACAAACCACAGCGAGGAATAAGCGGTGCCGGTGTCTTGGGGCCGGCTAATCGCGGCGCAAACGCCTAGGAAGAGATGCGGTGAGAAATTACCTGGATCCTTTAAAATCTACTATTCCCTCGTTCCTCGCCGAGGATGCTCCGAGGAATCCATCGTAGCGTGACCGGCGATTTTGTTCTCGTTTAAAACGAGAATACCTCCGGATCTTTTACGGTAATGGAAAGCATTCGAGATACCGTAAAATCGGCGTTTCTTCGTGCCGTCCGAACCGCCCCGCCGTTTTTACGGCCCGACACTCTTCTAATGTATGTACACTGCTGTCGAATCGGTGTCGATAGGCCTCGAGTTAACTTATTACGACTCCCAACTCTCGTTTGTCCTTTGTTTTTCGATTCAACCGTGACTTGGGAGGGGAAAATTGTCTTCGCGTAAAAACGTTATTAAACGTAACGAGTCGATGTCGATCGCGTAGTTATATGGTGCAGCTTCTTCTTCGTAGAAGGATATACGCCCTCGGCGGGCTATCTGCTTGAAACTTTTGGTATTCGTGTTTGTTGCGTTATACCGAAAGCAAGAAACCTGGCGTCGACTCGCTGCTTCGACGGAAGTCCTAACAGCGGTCTAAAATGGCATTGTAGCGCGTCGGTATGGAACTAAATGAACTCACGACGGGGCTTTCACGGACAGAGTTATTACAGCCCTTCTCCCCGGCTATAGTACTCCTCTCGTCGTTGCCCCCGTGCTAGCTCTCTTGGTCCGTTCTCCGGAGTACTTTCTCGCCGCCTTTTTCCTTTTTTTAGAACACACCGTTCGTGCCCTTCGTCACCTAACCTGAACGCCATAGCTGACCGGTATTGTAGCAGATCTACCATTCCTCCGTCTAAATAAGCGTTTTACGACCCTTTCCTCTTCTGCCCGTTGGCCTTCTTTCGCTCATCAGCTCTTTTTATCTCGCTCCAATATCTTCTGCGTCTTGGTTGCGCAACAGTCACAGTTATTGATGTCAGATATTGACGTGGAGATACAACGAAATATCCATGTTTATACGTACTACTTACGATGAAGTCACTTTGTTATTTCATTTTTCTTTAATCCAAAATAATCATCGCACCAGTGTTCTTCATCTGCAGCCTTTTACTTCGCGCTTTTAAAACCCGTGTAAAACGTCCGCGAGAACATCCCCAGACAGAATATACACTTGAAGCATTTTCGCGGCCATTAAACCGAGTCATGGGCTGCCGTTGCGGAAAGAAAAGCAAACCATGCCCCGGAAGAACGCGTCGCTACCAGACGCGTGTCACGAGAGGAGAAGGAGCAGCAGCAAAAACGAGAGGACTTTCCTTCGAAGAAAGTCGCGCCCGTAAATTCGCTAATTTGCTTTCAAAGGCGACTTCCCGCCGGTAAATTTTCCGCGGAATAAATCCCCATGGCAGCGAATAAATGGGGGCAAGATTGACAAAGAGTCGTGGCCTGAGCTCGAGCCGGCTATCTCTCGACCTCTTGTCAGTCGATCCTGCGAACCGTACGGCAACAACCGACGCTTCTCTCTCTCTCTCTCTCTCTCTTTTTGTCGACGATGTCTCATTGTTCACGTTGCCTGTATACGTCTATACACCGGTGTCCTTTATCTTAATTCCATTACACTTGGCAACGCGACACGGCCCAGCCAACTGCGTGCCGGTAATGCACCCTCTGACTCGGCTTGCCCGGCAACAACCACCGAGCCACCCTTCTTCAACCGACTCGTCACTGTTATTTCGTGCAAGCTACTTTGACGTGTCCTTGACTCTCGCCGCTTGGAAATCCCGATCCCCGTTCTCTCGACTCTCGGCTCCTTATTCATTCGCGGTAATTCAACCCCTTCCCTTTCTCCGAAGTCTATCGCCAAAGGGGAGATGCAGGAGGTCAGATGGGGTTCTTGGTGTTATTTCTTTCGAACGGTCGTCGTGACTCTGGTATTTTATGCGTTTTCTCATTGTCCGATGATCGTGGCGGCTAATTAGACCCTCGCTGCGTACGATCCTTTCAGATCGAAATGAAGCACGGCTGTTGGCGTGAAGGGTAGTTTTCGCTTGTCTTGGCCAGCTGGCTTTCATCGAGTTTTTTCTATTGAAAAGCAAGAAACTATTTTTGTGCAGAAGAAATAAATGAAAGTTGTTGTATTCGAAAGAGACAGGCGTCTCTTATCAGTGTGATTCTTTACTTGTCGACGATTCGAAACGATCGAAGACGAATTAAATAAACGTTGCTGAACAAACTGAGGATCATGTTTCAATTTCTGTTACAGATAGGTACGACACCGCATACGCCTGCGAGGGCAAGATCTTGCGGATCGAGTGCGGCGAGGGGAAGCTAATCCACCTTATAAGAGCGAACTACGGAAGGTTCTCGATAACGATATGCAACGAGCACGGGAACACCGACTGGAGCGTAAACTGCATGTCACCGAAATCCTTCCGAGTGTTGAACAGCGAGTAAGTATCCCGATGATCGACGTTCTTGCATTCTACGTACACAACCGATTCTGAACAATCAACCTGTCCCCTACACCTTCTATTCTGCGAATCGCGTCGAGGAATCACGATGGCGACGTCGAGTCGAATCCGTTCTGGAATCAACTTCGTTATGATGTTATCGGGAAGAGAAAAAAAACAGGGAAAGTAAGGGAAGAAAAAAGGGGAAAGGAAAGAGAGAAAAATGAGAACTCGGCTCAGGCTGCCAAGCATTTCCTATCCTTAATGAATCGACTAGCACCAATTAAAGGAGACGTCCGATCCGATCGAGCGTAGATCGCGCTTGTCACTTGGTCCCCGGGTTATCGAACGATCCGACTTTCCACGTGGATCGGTATCTACACCGGCGAAGCTTTTACGACCGCTTCGTAAGCGAGAGATATCCAGCATGACACCTGAGAGTCTAGCTGGTTCCCTTCGCGGTAACGAGAAACGCTTCCTGAACTGAACGGTGTGTGTCGTGCGCGCGTGTCCGTGTGTACATATCGATCATAGTCTTTCGACGACCTTGGACGAGGGGAAGGGAAGGAGAGACTCATCTGTACGATCTATCCGATCTATCCGAGTGAATCTCGATCCGATCTCGACAGCCAGAGTTACGCGCGCGCAATTCGACGATTTCGATCGGTTCACCCGGCAGTGAAAAATTATTAACCGTTCGGGCATGCGGAAATTCGACTCGTCGTCGATTTCGCACGGAGAGGAGATGCTCGTGGCGTGGAGATGTGTTTTCTCGATCGCTTGAAATTTTTCTTTTAACGCGTCTCTCGCGCGCGCGGTCCAATTCAAACCGTGTTCGCGGGTAAAATGTTCGAACGATCGCGGAAGAAGATAAAAATGCAAACTTCGACGCGAAATTTGAGGTCATTGTAATATAATATAATTCTGAACGGATACGAGCACGACGCGAGAGCCATCAGTTTCCTCGACGCTTTTGCCATCCCTGTCCGCCCACGGAAATGGAGCAAAGAGCATGGAGTCGAAATCGCGAGGAAATAAACGGGGTGGTAAAGAATGGGGGTGAAGGGAGGGAGGGGGGAAGGAGGATATACCCAGGGAAGAAGGAAAATGAGGAAGGAGTGGAGACGGCTTCATATGGTCCGGCGAACTGGCCAATTGCTTGACCATTGAAGAGCGTATTTCGCGGCGGATCAGAGCGGTAGGAAGAATCGCAAACTCAGCGGTCGCTTCTCTATCTCGGTCCTCGTGAACATCCCCTCTATTTCCTTTGGTCTTCGTGTCTCTGTATCCTCCAACGTCACGAACACGTACGGGCAAGCAAGCATACATACATACGTACGTACATACACGAACATGCGCGTTTCACGCGCAATTTCCACGTGTCACAAGATTCCATATTCCAAGACACCCAACTGTCCCTGCGGACAATAGTCAAAAACTGTCCTTTTTCTACTTTCTCGTTTTTTTTTTTTTTTACTTCCTTTGTTCTCTCTTTTATTGTTTGAACGACACGCGGAGAAATCAGAAGTCTGTCGCGTTCGTTGATTTAGACGGAAGAGCAGAAAGTAAAGGGAAACGAGACAAGAGAGAAAGATATATATATATATATATATATATATATATATAGAGAGAGAGAGAGAGAGAGAGAGAGGAGAGACAAAGAAGGGAAACGGTGACGTAAAAATTTCGCTGATTTCGCGCGACACGCGTTTCGTCATTGTGATTAATAGTTCCTAGCCAGCGGAAATTAGTTTCACGGGAAACTAAAGAAGGGAAACGTGACTCCTGGGCTCTACGTCTCACGACGGTCACGACCGTCAACGTACCGGTAGTGCGAATAATTGGGAAAGATAATCGCGATGACGAATCGAAATCGTATCCATTAGCGTTATCGTCGCTCTGTGAGTGGTAGCTGCGAGCAAACTAGATCCCCATTGTTGATTACGCTGGTGAAACCGAAGAAAAAGAAGAAGAAGAAGAAGAAGAAGAAGAAGAGGAAACCAACGACGATGAAGAGGAGGAAGAAGAAGAAGAAGAAGAAGAAGAAAGATGATAAGAAGAATAAGAAGAATGCGAGAATACAAAAGTGCCGCGTAACCGCGTAAGAACCACCAAGAGCACGCGTTAATATCGAAATGCGCCACCGTCTAGGGGGTGGGAGGGAGGTTGAAGTACGTTTTCAGAAAAACGCATTTAAAGTTCGTGGCGCCGTTTCTCGCTGGGTTGGAGTCGGTCTAAGGACCTCCTCCGGCTGAAGAGTAATAACTTCCGGATTAACTTTAAGTGGAGAAGTTGCACGGTGTTGCTTCTACTGGCAGAGTCGTACACGTACACGTCTGTCGCGGTTCTACACGCGTGCAACGAACGACTCTCTCTCTCTCTCTCTCTCCTTCTCTCTCTATGCGTTTCGTAAGATGAGGCAGGAGAGTTTGACGTCAATTTAACTCGTTTCGCGGAATCGATCGAGGAGATCACCAGCTTGCCTGATCGTAATCACCGTTCCCTCCCTTGGCGTATGTTCGTCTTTCTCTTTTTCTCTCGCTCTCTATCTCTCTTTTGACAGTTATCTATATCCCTTTTTGCTTCTTCCTTCTTCGCGAATCGATCGCAGACTTCGCAGCGACTATTTTTCTTTCCTCTCAAAAGTACGTTCTCGCGAAACCGGGAAAATTTTCGTGCAACAGTATATACGTATGTGTATACAATACATACATAGATACATTAGTCGTTAAACATCGAATGGATATCGCCAACAGTGTACCAGCGAAGACGAATTTTCACGTACGAAAATATCTTTAACTTGGATATCGACTCGGATAGCTCGTTTAATTTCCAGACTAGACCGGATATTTTCCCGAGTTGATCATTCCGCATTCCACTTTCTCAAGTCAGTACGAGAACTGGACGGTTTTAATCTACGAGGCGGATCAGCCTTCGGCCGGCTATCGGAATAAATTATCATCTTTGCCATCATTTAGCGTTCCGTCGCGGCGTTTAGACGACTTCGGTTGACTCCGTTTTTCAGAAACGTCGGATCTCTGGTGCATTGCTCGCGAGAAACGTTTCCGTTCGATGCCGAAAATCGAGAATCAACGGCGCGAGCTTTTCACAATGCCGAGTTCGTTCGGAAACGATCGTAACTCACGCGTAACTCGGACCGCTTTAATTTTTCTTTTCGTTTGATCCCTCGTTACATATGTACATCTTTCCGCAATAACCGATCCCGTTTGTTACGTCTAACCTGCTCTTTCCTCTAACACCGAGGGCTTCGTTCCTCGCGCGGGATGCAACGACTATCATAAAAATTCACACGCATGTACATACTCTCGCTTGAAACACGTACCGCTAATTGTAAGTGTCTCTGGGTCTACCTTTCGCTGTGTTTCGCTCCGAAAGTGATCCTTTGTTAATGCGATCTCCCGTGAATAATGAGACTTTGTTTCCGTCATTAACGTGTTGCTTGGCACTGTATTGTGAATAAGAGCTGTGTTACCTTTGGTTGTGTTTACACGATCGCCAATCGGCATCGTTTCTCGGTTAAATTCGAAATCACGATTATTCAAAACTCTGTGTGCCAATTAACGCGTTTCTTTTGACACTCTCTTCAACATCGTATCTAGAGGTAAGCAAAATGGAGCAAGCATATCCGAAACAAAAAAACCTAAATCAATTAGTTCACTGTAACTTTACTTGAAACTGATACCTTCCTCTTTTCTGGCGTTTGTTACACGTTTTGCCACTCTCTTTTAACTCATCTCTGCAGCTACAGTGGTGTGGAATTATCAACACGCTCTCTCTTCCTCTTCGCCTCAATTAATTAGCCATTTCCCTTCGTACTAAATTTATCTTCAGCGATTTATTAATGTCTATCTGTTCGCGATATATATACAATTAACGCAATTATAACTACTCGAGCGAATATATTGAACAAATTTCACTTTGGGCATTCAATTTTGACTGAATAATCGACGCAAAGTGTCAAGCTCAAAATAATCCGATCGTTAAAAACTGGAGATCTGGAATTTATTCTTTGCTTCTTTATTCTTTGCTTTCTCGGGAACGTGCGTGCACGTGAGATTGTCCCAGAAAATCAACGACTCCTCGTCGAGGAAAGAAACGCAACCCTCCTCGCAACCTCGGTCCAACAAAATGGAGGGGTCGTCTAATCCACGCGCCATGTTGAGGAGCATTGATCGCGGATTAACGGCGATGGGTTACGGACAAAGCTGGAAACTAGCGTCGAAACGGCGGATTGACGGTTGTACAGGCCGGTTAGAAACAGATTTATCAGGGGGTGTGCCGGGCACGTACGAGATTACGATTTAAGTGAAACCAGGACGGGATGGGAGGAGTGAGGGTGGGCTTTGCCCGGGACGATTAATGAAATTGAACGGCCGAGTTCCGCTGCGAAACTCCGTCTACGGAATTAATGACGCGCGCTGCGCGTAACCGTGGAAATGTTCATTACACACCCGCGTTGAGAAATGACGCGGCTGGTTTGGCTAGATTTTCAACTCTTAATCTGCCGCGGTAGGAGTCGGCGAGCAATTAGATCGGGAAAGAATGACCAATTTGCTTGGGCTTCAGCGTGAGAATTAGCTGCGTTTTATGTGTCGCCGTCAAAGGCGTGGCGTTCGAAATCACTGTAATCAACAGAGAGTCGCGATCGATCGGTCATTACGA
Source organism: Frieseomelitta varia (assembly GCF_011392965.1). Taxonomy (NCBI): domain Eukaryota; kingdom Metazoa; phylum Arthropoda; class Insecta; order Hymenoptera; family Apidae; genus Frieseomelitta; species Frieseomelitta varia. The sequence goes on from NW_025110353.1 coordinate 661,304, forward strand.
TCTCTCTTTTACTGTTGCTGGCTTGGTTTCTTTTTTCTTGCGATGATTTATATTTACAGTAGATTTGCATAACCAACCTGTTAACTGTTTTCGCTCTAATTACTTGATAACGCTTGATGACTGAGATACGATATCATAGACACACGATACATAAGCGCGTTGGAACGAAACAGAGATGTCATCGTCAGCTTTCTGTTAGTCGAACGTCGGTGATATACATACGTATACTTATCCCTTCAACAATCGCGACACTTGAATTTGAAATTAAATTTTAACAAACTTCGTGTATAATTAAAACGCTTCCAACAGATTGAGAGAAGCAATTTTCCAAATTTTTTTTTTCTTTCCTCGATCAATACGTACGTTATAGTCGAGGGTGAAAGTTCCGAAGCTTTTCGTGCGAACTAGCCACACGTTCGAGACAGCTGGACGAGCAGGTATACGCCATAATACAAAGTGATCATCGAGAAAAGTAGCTGAAAGAACTCGCTGCGAGGCTGTTGCCATCCCGAATCTTGTGGGAACGAATTCTTTCCACCAGGTTGCGCAATCGCGGCGTAATTACATTGCGCTAATAGCCACTCCATGATTCGATTCTCGTCGTTAACTCAGGCCGGCGAGGAACGGGAACCAATTCGAAAACTTCGAGATCCTCGAACCTTCTTTTCTATCAACCTGTTCTTTCTTTTTTATTTATTTTTTTTTTATTTTTTGTTCCTTTCCTCTCGTTTATCTTCACAAAAACGAAAACCAATCACCGCTACGAGATTCACAATGTTCTCGACGTTTGATCATTCAAACGTTGCGGTGTAACTCGTTGAAAAATAAAAAAAAAAAAAAAGAAAGGAAAAAAATACAAAAGAATATCGTTTTGACAGCTTTCTAAAGTTTCTTTAACGCGGATGGCCACGATCACCGTGGATTTGCGAACCGTTGATATTTGGCTAACAAACGCGACACAGCCGCCCGAGTTTGACTGAAAAAAAAAAGAAAAAAAAAGAAAAAAAAAGAAAAAACAAGAAATATACATATATGTATGTGTGTAGACAGCATCGCTCGGTGTTAATTCAGTCGCGCTGTACACCGACGATAATCGATGACACAATGCGATACGCGTGTCGATTCTCGTTACATTCGGAAATTAAATTCAACGTTTCCTGATCCTCGGGCGCTTGTTAGTTTGCCAATTAATAACGAGCGATCACTGAAAGAAGGAAAAAAGGTCAAAAAAAATAAGAGAAAAGAAGGGATCGTGCACAGATGAAAATAACAAGAGAGAGTGGAAAATAGACAAAGGCGCGAGGGTAGGTAGAAAGAGAGAAAAAGAGAGAGACAGAAGTTTGTTTCACGGTACATGGGGGTATATGTTACGGATCGTAATCGATCCGACGTAGATACATTAAACAATTTCACGATTCGTCATTGTGCACGAAGAGGATAATTAACCGTGTCAAGGAAACGTGAGAAGAAGGTAATTTCGTATCGCAATCAGCTGAACTCAGTCTTGGTCGGTCTGCCACGAAATGCTATTTTGTTGCTCTGTCAGATATTTACGAGAAACGAGAAGAAAAAATGGGGAGGAAAGCTTGATCAGCGTTTCGTTGGTAAACAAGTTTCTCTCTCTCTCTCTCTCTCTCTCTCTCTCTCTTTCTCTGTTATCGCTACTAATGAAATGATCACCGTATACGTTGTTTTCGTGGGTAGTTCGTGTTTAACCTTCATTTTTCTACAGAAATGTTTCATCGCGACGGGTTCCTTGCGTGAATATAATGATTGTAGTGAGACTCGCAAAAGTATCCGTAATTTTTCGACGAAAAATCACTTTTGAGCCAAATTAACTCGTTCTCCGATACTATTTTTGGATTTTAGTGTATTGCGTTGCAAATCTTCATCGAATTTTCAACACTCTTGATTAAAATTTCACGAGATGCGCTCTGACGATGTTGAAAGATGTTTTAAAGTGTATCAGGGACGAGAAATATAATGACACGCATATAGGAATACGTTCGACAATGGATATATCCTTCATCGATGAACGATATGAAAAGGTAAAGTGGCGTCGGATCGAAATCGATCGATGCTCGAAAAAACCCAGCCAGTTTCTCGAGCTAATTTTGCACGAGCAGAAACCCTCTCTGGTAATTGCATTTGCGTCGAGTAAGCCGTGTCAATCTCTATCAACCGATCGAAAATTATAACTCGCCGTGCTGCTCGTCCGATTTCTTTTAATTCGATCAAGCTGTATTTTTTGCCGGCCCTCTCCAATCTCGGTCTGTCCCGGCTTGGCATTTGGCCTAAACTAATTGCAGCCGCGCGAATTCATTCGATAATCGCATTATACGAAATTAGCTCTTTCGTTCGATCGAAAAACGTTAACGCGATCATAGTCGCTGTCGTGGTTACTTCTCGCCTCTCTCAACTGTAACTCTCGATCGTTCTGTCTGTTCTTTCGCCTTTTCTTTCTTTCTTTCTTCTCTCTCTCTCTCTCTCTCTCTCTCTCCCTTCTTTTTTTTAAATTTTCTTCTTTTTAATTCCTCTCTTCACCTGGTTCCAATCTCTCTGGCTGTTCGTTAAAAAGCAGCAACACCATTCTCTACTCGTCCGACCGTTTCGTCGGGATTTTTCAATCGACCCGCTCGAGGTCCCTCTTTCGCTTAAAAAATACACTCCAACGTGTTTGTCTGGTTCCCGCTCGAATTTTTTTCTCGAGGACGATCGAGAGGCTTACCCTGGCCGAGATTTTCATTAGTCCCTTAAATGGTCGGTCGAAACGTTAATAGACGTTGACTGTAATTGGCGAGCAAGCGTTCGACCGCCGATAAACTACCAACGCATTGCGGTTCCCAGCCCAAGTGAGAGAGCCATCGTGAGAACGCGTTTACGACATTGTCGCGTTGATCCCGGTTAATAGAATGTGATTTCCTACGCTGCTCGATATAATCTAGCGGGATTATCCAGTTGAACCGTTTTGCGAAAGGCTTTGCTTTATCGACCTCGTTTCTTTCGTCCGTGATAATTAATCGATTCGTTGAAATTATCTCGAGGAAAACGGCTTATAATTTAACTGATCCAGCTTAATCTACGGTGCGCGGTACGCGTTTATCGTGCCAGCGTGTACCAGCTTTATTAAAGAACCAACCGAATCTCTATAGTCATACTCGAGGACTTAATATCTCGGGTTGAGCCAACCCAACAACCACATTGTGTTCGTACCATACTTTCGAGTGTAACTTGCTCGAAGAATAAGACACGACCGTATCCGCACACGTTCTACGTGTATCTTCAAGTTCTCTCGGCAAACTCGTTTAATCCTCCGGCAGATTAAGAGGAAGAGACTCGAACGAGAGAAGAAGGAGAGAAGAAGAGGCGAGGCCGGAGAAAGAGAGGGCACGAGAGTTAGAGAGCTCCCAGTTAGGTACTTAAAAGTATTCCAATCACGAGAACGCGGCGAAAGTCCGACAAATATTTCTCGTTACCCTCGTGGAACGGGGTTGTAGGGTGGCGCGCAGGCAGATACAGGGTGGAAGCGCGAAACGAATGTATATACAGGTAGAGCTAGAAAGAGGGTGAAAACCTGCGAGGAATTACGAGGCTGATATCTAAAACGCTATAGTTCAGATATCTAGGGAGAGGAAGCGAATTCTTCTTCTCTCTTCTCTTTTTTCTTTTTTTTTTTTTTCTTTGAAATATATGAAAATACGCAATGTATATATATATTGCACTTTCCGTGATATCCTTGCTCCATCTTGACACACAAGCGACCAAACTGCATGCCTCAAAGTTTATTATGTAATGTACTCTTACAGACGTAGAAGTGTTGCTGGATGTTTGTACAGCTCGTTACAGCCACGATCGTGCACACGTTCTGCATTCGAGCATTGCAACGCTTTGCGCTGGCCAGTCAGCGGATTCGTTGCAATGATGCATCAAGGGATTTCGTTTGATCGACGATCTCGTAAACTTGCGGTGTTAGATAATACGTTTCTTTGGGACTTGGTCCGCGGTGAGAACTGTACGTTTGAAATGCACGATCGTGACGGTAATAGGAGAATTCGCAGAAGGAGATCTTAAATCGTGATATTTGTCCAGTGATCGATAACAAAGTAGCGAAGTCACTGTGAAAAGAATCATCGTATCATTATAGAATTTGTTGGTTAACTCGTTTGGGTGAAGAATACATATGAATTACGTTACGTGTTAAGAGCTCTTTCTGCGATGCTACTATTCCAGGTCTGATTCGTAATGGAAAGGAAACATAACCATATACATACTTATACATAAAAAAAGAAAGAAAGAAACAGAAACGCCACGTGTGCTGCCATGGATCTTTTCCCCTTTACTCTTGTCACCGTCCGGAATGCTACGAAGAGATGCTCCTGTGTTGTGTTCTCTTGTTTCTCCACTCTGGCATAATCATCGCGCACACGTCCCTATGGTGTCTCTGCGAGGGAAATTATCCTGGGGGAAATTCTATCTGGATCGGAGAGGCTTTTTCGTCGAAGTTCGTCACACCCTTTCGTTTCTCACGGCTGATCACAATCTGAAACAACAATTTCCTCTAGCGAATACTGCACTAAATAACTCTTCTCGCTCTTCCATTCATTACGCTATATCTCGTTCTGTCATTAGATTGAAACATTTCGCTTCGATAAAGAAAGAGTAAGAAAAGGGGAGGGAGGAGGAAGGGGGGGGGAAGAGAGAATTGATTTCCATTTCCAGAAAGATTTAATCGAAAATTCGGTTTTGAAAACGGGTCGTCTGCAGAGGAGGACGCGATATTGTTTAACACGGTGAACATACAAAGTGCTCGCGTGGGGAAATGCCGTGTTACGCTAAAAACAAGCAACGAAGGATGAAATTACTTGGCCACTCGTCCAGCGTATCTGCGGCATCCCTCTCGCAAAACGAGCGAATCGAAGCAGCTTCGTGACGAAGTACAGTAATCCGTAGACAACGTAAGATCGATTAATTGCTTGTTCCGACTGAAACAAATTGCAGACCGTTCTTGCCTTTTTCCGATCTTCGCAGATCTAATTCTATACGGTATTTTAATTGCATTCCGCTACTCGCTTACTCCGCTATCACGCATCAGCCGAAAGAAAAAGAAAGAAAAACGAACGTGGCACAATCAATTAATACGTCAATCGGAATAATATCCAACTTTAGTCAACGGATAATTAACGACATGGTGGTTAAATCGAACTAAGAAAAAAAAAAAAAACGTACTATCTCCTCCCCCGTGGAAATAATCCATGCGAGTTTCGATCGTATCGTTCCGTTAGTATCATCGATAGAAATTTTTCAAGACACGATCGGTATTTAAAATACCCACCAACGAAGGTTTCTCTTCCGCTTGTCATCGCGCGTGACACGATAATAATCGTTCGCAAACGAACATGATCGTGTTTCTCAAATCGGTCGATTTTCGACACGCGTGTGCCCTTGTCCTTCGAGGTCGTGTCCCTTTCTGCCTCGAAAGCTGGCGTCCAGCGCGCGAAATCGTGCCCCCATGTCTTTCGCGAAACGTCAAAGGGAAACGATCTCGTTTCTCGGCGTGTGATTTTCGGTGGCTCGTGCGTTCCGTCCCTTCCAAGACTCGCGAACAATCCTCGGCGACTCGGCTTTCCTTGCACAAAGAAATTCCTTCGTCGATTAAAAAGTCATACGAGCCGGAACGGGAAACGTCTCGTCCCTGTTCTTTCGTCTCTGTTTCACGAACATTCGCCGCCGCCGCCGCCGCTTGTATCTACCGTTCGTTCATTCAATTTGTTTATTATTCACGCGTTTCTCTTTTCTTGCTCTCGCGTTCGATGAAACGACGTGACTCGATTCGCCGATTCCTCATAATTTTCGTCGCTATATTCGAAGCCACGGGACACGAGAAAAAGGCCAATCGTACCTCGACTTTGTTCGATTAATTTCGCGCGGAAGTGCCATCGCCCGTCGTTCGATCAATTCGCGTCGCGGGTTTCTGCTTCCCTCGTCGCGATCTGCCGACATTTCCGCCCTATGGCGGCCCTGTTTCCGGAACTAAAACCGAATCCGTACGGCCATCGTCACGAACCTCATTTCGACGTGGCCATTTTCCACGCGAGTGCCGCTTTCGTGTCGCCTAATCGGCCAAAAACTCGAGCATCGATCGGTTACGAAGCATACTTTCGCAGCAAAATGCATTGCAATTTTTTGGACGCGTGTCGCGCCGAATGATTCTTCCTTTTAAGTCCACGGACAACAGAGAACGCGGAGATTGCTTTTAAAGCAAGATTAATCGCTGGAAACGTTTTGGAAGCTTGGTCTGTCGATACAATTCGATTAGCGGCTGAAAGATTAATCGCGCGAAAGTCTAATTCGAGTAAACGTATAAAAGATAGAAAATTGGAGAACAGAGAATTGTGTGCGAATAAAATTGATCGATCGGTCAATAACGTGGCGTATTGAGACGTATTAAGAAAAAAATTCGCTGAATAAAATTACTCCGCCTCGATGAAATTACTCCGCCAGGTTTCCACAAAAGTTTCACCCGCGAGACACGCGGGTTCGAGGTGTCGCGTGACAGCCGGGCGTCGTGTCGTTCCCTTTGGCGTTATTAAACGCTAGGTGCATAAATAAGGATATCGTAAATCATCGGGCAGAATTTTAGATAGGAGAAAAACGCTGGGTTTCGAGCTATCATTTGAATAAACTTTTGCGGAAGACTTTAAGTCCGAGTTTTATTTAGCGGTTAGATCGAATCAGGGTTTTTTTAACGGCCTTTTTAATTCCCCTCCAGCGAAGGGGAAGCCAATTTTTTTAATCGTTTCCTTTCCTCGATGCATGAAAACAAGAATTTCCCTCGTTTCGAATATTCCTCTGTTTTCCACGGATATCTTTCGTACATACGTTGGGCCGTGATCTACGGGTTATTACATTTACAGGCGAGCGTTTCGGCGGCCGTCTGAAATCGCCGTGAATTATTTGATCTGACCCGAGGCGCGTGGCTACACGTAACAATAACGATAAATTTTGCATATCGTGGAATGTAAATACAACTATGTTTGAAGGTGTTAAATCGTGTAGATGAACCTGACTCGTATCTAAGCATGCACGATAGAACTGCTTCACGAAACAGGTAGAGTTTCATTAGGAATTCATAATCTTTTCTTCTCCGGCTGGGTAAACTCACACGTTTCGAAATATCTCGCGATCAATCGTTGCAAATGAACTTTGAAATTGATCGTTCAATCCACTTCCGAGGTGTTTCCGCTATCTCTCTTACTCTGTCATGTAAAATAACTATCGAAAGACACTACTCAATCACAGTTCAATAAGCGTGCACATGGATTACTACTTTTGGCTTATACTTTCTTGTAAATACGTAAGGGGAGCTAATCTGTTGTCTTCGCTGATCTATCGGAATAACGTTTATAACATCGGTATGCAAACGCGTTGCAGAAACCGAGGGAACAAACAAAAAAAAAAAAAAAAAAAAACGAGAGTTCATCGAAATTGAAATTTTAACGCAGTACCAGAAACGAGATTAGAGCTCTCTTTGTAACGCGTAAAACAGTCATTAAACCGACGCGGAGTCTATCAAAAGTTCTATGCATAGATTATACGCGTTTCTTCGCGATGTGAGGAGGCAATTGGACAGGAAGCGGCCGTGAAAACGTAAAAAAAAAAAGAAAGAAAAAGAGATAGCTGAACATCGTTTGATACGTCGCGCCGGCGGCCTTTTTTTCGCGGTTGAAACTCCTTTTTCGTGCGCCGAAACGTCGGCCCGGCGAAAAAATAACAGTGGTTGGCCCAGATAAATAACGGGGCAAGCCGCGAACGGGTCGAAATGTATTAAATCCGTAGCCGGCCCACGCGAGTCGGAAGGCCCGTCTGAATCATCGTGAAATTGATGATTAAAGCACGACCACCACCAAGCAGAACGGAATCGCGCGCGATATACCGCAGGCATAACGCGCGGCGACTCCCATGCCAGGCCAGGCCAGGCCAGATGGAAACGAACGATGAAAGCGAGAAGGGGGCGGGAGAGGGCTATAAGAGGGGTCGAAAGAAACCGAAGGCCTTAATAACGTGCGGCGCAACATCCGCGAAATGGCGATTTTTCGTGTTCACTCGTAGTTTATCCGTCTGAAATTACGTTTACCCTCGCCGGTGGTGGTTCTATTCGGTGGCGGGTGGCGCGCGTGCGAGGAGGACGATCCCCGACGAAAAAAGGGAGCGACGTCACCGGGACACGAAACGACGTCGCGTTATTAGCCGCGTTCAAAATACAATACTTTTCACTCTTGTAATTTTCTTTCTTTTCCACTCTGGTTTATCATCGGGCGCGCGTTCAACGAATTTAGAGAAGTGTAACGAAACGGATGTAAGCGTGAGTGAAAGAGGTGGCGCGCGCCACTCGGGTAAAAAATCGCAAATCAAGCCGGATTTTGTCGATAACAGGAACGTCTAGCTCCCGTTTTCTTCTCCCGTAACATAGTAATCTACGAACGGGGGCCAATTACGCGAAGTAACCAGAAGTTCCCAGTAGCCTGTCGATACACGCCACTCGAATCACGACAAATTGACGTGGCCGGAACCCTTGCAAAGTCAACGGGAATCCCGCCCTTTCGGTTCGCGTCGATCGATTGTCGTCGTGTCAGCCGCGCGAATTAAATCCTTCTACGCTCCAAAGGAATGTTTTTCTTTTCACTTTCCTGTTTTGCTCGTTCGTCGTTCGTTCGCACGCGGAGATTCGCGTGTTTGAGTCCCGATTGAACGAACGGGGGGAAAAAATTGTTTCGAGACGATTGGAAGGATCGGGGAGCGAGGAAGTTTCGGCTGAAATTTCCACGCGGTGAAAACAGAGGCCGGTTAATCCTCCGAAATAGTGGCTGCCACCGATAACAAGTCGTGTGTGGGCTTTGCACCTGCACACCGCTCCGCCTGGCCAACAATGGGCCGTGCACTCGCTTTAATGGCTCGCCCCCTCCCGATCGAGATTAAACCGTGCACACTTTGCCGATTCTAAGGCGGACCCCGCGTACGTGTATTATGCGGAAAGGAAGCGGCGTTGGCCGGGTCGAAGCGACGAGTTCACCAACGAACCGCTGGGTGTTTCTGTTTGATCGCGGTGAATGTGGGAAATTGGCTACGTTCACGTTTATTGTGGAATATAGCATGCACCGTGAGAATCTCGCGAGAGAAATTGAAAAGAGTTATTTACACAGCGCACAGTGGTAATATTAGTGCTCGAGATGGAGTAAATACGTCATGAAATATGGTCTATTTATCTTCTAAACAAATTAAAATGCCCTCGGAATAAATATTCAAGTATTCCATCGGCGGAGAAACTCGCGGATATCTTTAAACAAGTTCCCCGCGAATGTTTAACTTAACTTGCTCCGAGAAAGATTGGAAAAATGAGCAGGAAAATTAATACTCGACCTCGTACGGAAATGCAGTCGGAATACAAACTGCACGAAGCATTAATTAATAGGCGTAACTGATCATTAAGTCGGGGCGCGCTTCCGCGTTATTGATCGGTTCGTTACGACGGCTTCGTTTTCTCTCTGTTCTCCGTGTTTCTTCTCGCGTCAACGAGATTTTTCTGATAACATTGAAAAGCGGGATCGGCAGCCCCTCGTTTCGTACGAAGTGGCGGAAGGTCGCATTTAATTCATCGATTTATTTTTAATGGAACGATTTTGTTTTAAGAGGCGAAAGCTGCTTTCGCCGTTAAGACGATTACAGTTCACTTTAAATCAAACGACCAGCGAGCCACGCGAACAACGAAACATTGTCCGGATTAGAATCGAGCGAAAGCATCTTTGAAGTGATTGAAGATTTGGAAATAAGTAGAAAACTCGGCGGAGAAACACAGCCTCACTGCGCGTTGTCGTCTAATCCGGCAATAAGGTACCCTCTAACGAAGAAGGCTCTCATAAAATATTGCTCGGAAAGAGGGGGGATCGGAATTCCTCTCGAAAGTTTTTGCTATTTGGTGAGATCGATACTTTCGAGCGTGCTCGAGAATAAAATGCCACGAAAAATGCCACCTAATTCTGCTTGACACGGTGGTTTCGATTTAATCGGTGATTCTATATTGCAATATTGAACGACGAGGTAATAAAAAAAAAAAAAAGAAGAACATCTCACTTAGAAAGATTTCTAAGCGCGCTTAAGTTTAGACTTCAAATTTTCTGCATGACACTCGTATCTTTCTGCACACATCGCGTGTACCATTAACATGAAATAATTGCGCGCACAACGTTGCGAGTACGAGTCCATCCGCTCTACCACGATCGCATACTGCGCTTTTAGAACTACTGCAAACCTCTGTTTCTACTAACTCATTGTTCTGTTGTCATTTGCTAACACGCGTACCTCGCGAATGTCGAACATCTGTTGCTACTAACACCCTCCCAGAATGCTGTCCGCGACGCGTTTGGAAATAACAAAATACAAAATCGAACGAGACAGTGTAACGCTTGATTTGCAAGCGTTCTCTGTTCTCTCGGTTGTAAATACCATTCGGAGTTTTCGTAATTCGAGCTGCGAGTCAAAGGAACGTTGAGGCAGACCTGCTCGCACAGTTCATCGACGCCATTGATTCTCGTTAAAGAAATCCATTTCATCGAATCTTCGTGACCTGTCATTGCCCCCTAGGGTGACACTTTTGCTCACGTGACGATTGCAGGTGCAATTATCGTAATTCCTGTTCAGTGGACGTACGCAGCGAGATTTTCGAGGAGGACCCGTGTCCCGGAACCGGAAAGTACATCGAGGCGCAGTACTATTGCCTAGGTTGGTGCACACTTTTCTTTTCGACCGATGAACATTCTTCTTCGGTCGACGACGAGAGCTCACGACTTTTTCCAAGATTCGACGCAAGATTCCACGTAACGTCGTTACAAGAATTGAAAATTACAAAGGGTTCGGTTATGTTGAAAAAGTTATTAAAATACATCTTGGAGAAAGGCATGAGCCTCGCTGAAGGAGGCGTAAAGAAGGGACGAAAGGTGGGAATTTCGTCGAAAAAGTCTCTCTATTCGCGTATCCCCTCCATTCGAGCATCCATGACGGTAAGAGAAAAGGGACAGGATCCATGGTTCAGTACACTTTGGTAAGGGTGTACGTTTGTCATGTTAACCGACCAATCGCAACCCAGGTGCAACGACCAGCAGAACTGCAGCATTGTTGCATCGACGCTGCAATTCGGCGATCCCTGTCCCAACACGCACAAGTACCTCGAGGCGCATTATCGTTGCCTGTCCGGTAAGTAAGACTCCGCCATTTTTGTACGCGCCCTTCCCTTCGTAATATCTCTGTACCCTGTATCGTTTATTCTACGAGCGGTCTTCCGTAGATACGGCGAACGATTGCATAGGCGTCGACTTCGCGGTCATTTCCAGTATATATAATACCTTTCCAAGATCGTAGGAGAAATCTTCCACTAACCACTAGAATCACTCGCTTTTTCTATATCGTTTGCGGTACCTTATTTTCATTCTGAATAATTATTCACTTAATTCTTATTTGAACGTTATTACGACGCGTTGCGTCAATAACTCACAAAGCGTTCGTTAAACTAATTAAATCAATCGATCGTTCGTTACGATGTATTGTAAAGTAATTCCAAGAACTATTCGTCACAGAGAGAAAGAATTTTTTGCTCTTTTAAATCCATTCTCTGAAATCAGTTGATATTTTTGAAACAAGTAAAACCATTGACTCTCTCTTTTTATATTTGATATTGATATTGATCGTGCGAAAAAACCAATCGCCTATTTTTTTTTTTTTTTTTCTTTTTACCTATGCAATTCCAAGAAACGATCGTACGCGCCTGGAGGATTCTCGCGTTCCAACGCTCGACATTCACTTTTTTTTACTTTTATCGGGATACATATCGCGAACGGCTAAAAAGCTAATACGACTGACCGCGAGAATCGATTAGAATTTCCCGAAGCCGGCGCTTATGATTCACGTTGCCCACGTAACTGCGAGCCCGTGTCCCGATAAAGATCTTCCAGCGGCTTGCATCGGCTATGCGCTCTCCAGACAGACGGAGTATAAAGTAGAGAAAAGAAAAGATCGCGCAAGGAGAAGAGAACGATAGTGAGAGAGGAAGAAGAGGAGAGATGGAAGAGTTCGCGAAGACGTGATCTTTGCGATCGAGAAATCGATCGTAGGGATCGGTAACGCGGTGGTACACGCGGCTGCACATCCAACTTTTCTGACGTGTTTCGTATCGTAATGAAACTCTTCTACAGTCCAATAAGAGGAAACGGCAGACAGAGAGAGAGAGAGAGAGAAAGAGAGAGAGTAAGAAAAGCAGGAAAGATTACTGCAAGCATCGATCGTTACGTTCGATGATGCTGCGATTCGACGATGACGAAACGCCGATCCGACTGCGAATCTGTATCAGGATCTTTTATTAATTTGCCTTTGATCAATTATCAGTACTCAATTCAATCTTGCTGTTAGCTATTTACATACGTCCAATAATAATAACGTAACGTAATTGTAATCAAAAATTGTAATTGTAAAACACAGGAATATCTTCATACTTTCGATCAGAAACGTGTCTCTGTTGACTCACACGTGAGTCAACGCTATAAAATGGCAACTTCAGTTGCCGCAGGTGCTAGTGTTCGATCACTTTACGATGTTCAAGGCAGACTTAACCAGTAGTGAACGAATAAAGACGACTTTCCCGACCTTTTGGCGTTACGATCTACCAAAACTACCAGACGACACAATCACTTATTGGACCATAAACTGTCAACCCTCTACTCTCTCTCTTTCTCTCTCTCTCTGTTTGTCTCTCGCGGTTTCCAAACGCATCGTTCTCGTCTGATCAATATCCAGGAGACTCGATAGATCGGTCTAACCGACGTGTATATTGAAGGGGGAGTAAAGGATCTGTTGGTAGCCCCGATACCACGAGCGAGAATGCTTCTCAACTTCTCTCTCGTTCGTCTCTCAGCGTGCATACGGGTGTCTCTCTCCTGCATAGCCGACTATCGTAACGGACATCGGCGACGTCCGGTATTTTACCTTATCGCCAACCCCTTCGGCCAATAAAGATGACCCCTATAGAGATAGTACCGCGAAATACGCGGACCATCCCGTTCAGGGATTAACTGCCGTCGCCATCTTGGGTTAAAGATCGTTTTCTCCTCTTAGGCCAGATATAGTCGCGATATCGGCCTTGAAGGTAGGCTAATCCTATCGCTCGCTTCGACTTCGCCGAGCGGCCGGCAGCTTTCGTTTTCGGGAATATTTCTGTCGCGATCGATACACAGTGTCGCGATTGTCCGGCCGATATATTGAACCATGAAGACCGAAGGATGTCAATGGAACGTGCACGTACATATATCCATACGTTCGAGATAATACGACAGAAATACTACAATGAGGTTCAACAGTCGTAGAGACTATAATCGTCAGTTTCCAAGAGCGGTTGTCGTTTATCTTTCTCTCGATCGCGGTCAATCAAATCGGTGTTTGCAAATTTTTAATTCAAAGTCGTTTGTTCGAGATGTAGTATATAGCTTCGGTAATATATTTCAAGAAATCGCTATCGCCGCAATTAATTTTTCTTCGTGGAAGATTAATTAATTAATCAATTTTTCGTCGGGATTAAAGAAGTTTTCACCGTGAGGTGGTAATTCCACGAGAAAACAAGTGTGACCGTTAGTTACTGGCACTAGGAGAGAGAAAACGTTTCAACGTAGAATCGGCGTGAAATCGATCCCCGCCCTCTGGCCTGCGATCAAGTTTAAAATGCCCCTGTCGTTTGAGCCGGGCCGAAAAGCTCGTCTGCCAAGAGCTCTGTCTTCGAGTTTCTCAAATCACTTTCCTTCTTAATTATACGCGGCGTTCGGATCCTATAAGCTCGTGGAGAAGAGCTCTTAAATGTCGCGAGAGTAACCCTCCCCCGAAAGTTAGCGCGTCTCTACTTTCCGCGTGTTTGCCATCAGCCCGTATTTCGTTCTTCCACCGTTCGTGTATCTCTCGTTCTCAACGAATTAAAACAAGCCCTTGACGAAACACTTGCAGCGGCAACAACCACGACAACGTCCCGTCCGAGTCCTCCGTGGATCATGGCTTCTCAGCCGAACGTTTGGAGCACGGCTAAGCCGACTGTCAGGCCTCCTTCGAGGATTACGACACCCCCGGCTCAACAGCCGCCGCAGCCGCCAGCACCGTCCAGCCCGGCGCTCCCAATAACCACCACGCCAAGGTCAGTACACTCTAGATAGCAGATTCTGCGTTTACAGGTTTTTTCGATTTGAATTGTAGAGCTAAAATAACGAGGATTTTCTTCTTTTTTCTTTTTTTTTTTCTTTTTTTTCTTTTTTGAACATTCAGCGGTCACGTGACTTTGTCACGATTAGAAAGACATCCCGTCGACGTTGACTAAAAAAACAACCTTATCGAAACGCTGCACTATTAAAAACAGCAGAATTTTATTACATTTTCTACGGCGGGGAAAAATATTTTCGTTACGTCGTGTTAACTGGGAGTGAGAGAGCGCGGGATGGGGCACCGTGCGTCGCTGAAAATTACAAATTCCGTTCCATTTTACAGCCCCACGTCAACGAGGTCGCCGGTCGATACGGAGGTCCTTGAAGTGGATCAAGACTTAATATCTCCTGCAAATGTTCCGTCTGCGAATGGACCAGCGGTGCCTCCGATCGTTCCTGAAACCACTCAGGCCACAACCACGTCGACCTTCGCTCCTTGGAGAACAAGTCGAAGGACCACTGGTAAGTTCTCGAGTGTTTCAGCGGTCCTCTCTTAAACGAGAGGAAAGCGTTGATGGCGTTTTGTTAAAGAAAATGTATCGTTTGTTTTATCATCGAGGTCGAAGGTCGACGCTCGAGAACTTTGACTTCGCGAAGAAAAGCTAATTCCTCTCCGGTGCAGTCGTCGCGCCCGCGCGTGCAAAGTCGAAAAGAGTGAGAACGATGAATTATTAATGTAATAGCCGATAATTTTGGTTTCTGAAACTAGATTCTTGTCTAATAAATTTGTAGCATCGTCGATCGACTATCTGTCAGAAACTCGAGAGTTCCAAGAATAGATAATAGATGAAAGTAACTTTGTAAAGATATCCGAAACTGCATAAATCGAGCTCTAGTTACCGAAGTCTCTTTTTCTCGCCAGTTACCTACTCCGATATTAATCATATCTCCCCACCAGAGTTGCTCCGACAGTGTAAACGTACAACCGCGTATTAAAGTAGCAGGCAAATACCTAGCAGGCAGTCGTATACCGTATAAATCGTATCAGTTAACCAACCTTCGACTTCGATGTAACTCGGCAACTCGTAACAATCACTGCAAAAGATTAAGACACCCTTGGGTATCCAAAATTCCATTTCCACCGACCCGATACGATGTTGCGCGCGAAGCTAAGCCCCGGTCCGCCGGGGACCGGACACTAGAATCACATTAAAGCCACGCCATTAACTAAAGCCAAGTAACAGGCCAACTAACGCTCGTGACTAACTCAAATATTCCAGTGCCGAGCACGCTCTACCCGGAGTCCAGCTCGAATGGCCAATGGTACGACTACGGTAGACAAGTGTGTCCCCCGGTGATAGCCAGGAACCTGTCGTGGAACACGACCAGAGCCGGCGACGTGGCTGTTCAGAGTTGTCCAGGCGGTGCCAACGGTTTGGCGCGCTGGAGATGCCTGGCCAGAGGGGACACGGCCTTCTGGCATCGAGACAGTCCAGATCTGAGCGAGTGCCGCTCCGTTTGGCTCACCACGCTCGAGAACAGGGTAACGGAAGGAGACGTGATCCTCGGAATCAGCCGGGAGTTATCGCAGGTGACGAACAACAGCAGGGGCCTGTACGGTGGTGACATGATGATCACGACCAAGATCATCAAGAACATGGCGGAGAAGATGGCGCAGGATATAAGGACGTACCAGGACGCGAATCAGAGGGAGGTCAGCGTAACCGAGCTGCTGCAAGGTGTCGTGAGAACGGGGAGCAATCTACTGGACAAGGCGCAAATGGCATCCTGGAAGGATCTTAGCCATCAGGAGCAGATGAGAGTCGCGACCTCCTTATTGATCGGGCTCGAGGAGAACGCGTTTTTGTTGGCCGACACGCTGATGCACGAGAAAACGATCACTCACGAGGGAAGGAACATACGTGAGTATTGTTGCATGCTACCTGTTGTATACGTATGTATACTTTGAACTTGTTGAATAAGCGCGGCAAACTGAATGTTTCGCGGTCTGTTTGAAAGCGGCGTAATTACAGAAATGCGAAGCAGCGACGCGTAATCTCGAATTAGTTGGAATTGCGTCGTGGCGCGCGAAGCGCGTCGATTGGAAAAATTAGCCGCGGACTAATTTAGATGGTGGATGATAGGACACGGGAGAAAGGACGGCGAACCGTGATGAGTAAAAAGGAGTGGCAGAGACGGGTATAACGAATTAACGTTGAGTCGTCTAGCACAATGGACATGCAAGTATCGTAGGTCTGACTTTAGCATCGGGTCGCATAAATCTAGATCCCTTATCTGCGGAATGCGACGCTGGTAATATCCGGCGTAGATAAAACAAAGATCCAAACCCATCGTAATTCTCCGGTACCTAGCTGGATAATGTTGTAACCCGAGCTTTACCTTTCTCTCTTACCCGGCATTAACACAACAAAACCCCGAGAAAATTACGAGCAATTTGATTTACTTCCTGAAAGTAACGTAGGTAACGCGCGGTCGTGATTGAGGCTGGAAGCAAGTTTCTGAGTCGCGGCCGAACGAAGTAGCACCAACATTAGATCCGCACGTGATAAATAGCATAACAGTAAAGGGCAAAAAGAAGATGAGTTTGATGAGCGACAGCCGGCCGGATGCCATGTAACATAATATTCCGTCGTCTATCCGTGTTCTTTCTTCCGTGCTAACAGAAAACTAGCTACCACTATCGCCGAGCGAGTCCCTCGAATTTTTCTTGTCAGACGGCGACGTCACGGCAGATCGAACGGAATATACGACGAGGGGTGCACCGTGACAACACCTAGGAAAAAATGGCCGACAGAAAAGTTACGCGCGTTTAATTTCATTGTTCGCCCGTGAAGATGAGTCGAGCAACTGTACTTTTATGATCGCGGAATTGACGAACGTTACGAAGTTCGGTTAACTTCAAGCTATCCTGTCAGGGTCTCAACACCTTTCTCCCCAAAGATATAAATTTTATTTCGATACGCGCGCTTCCACGGAAGAAACGTACATGTTTGAACGTCTTTCTACAATGTTGCGTCACAAAGTTGAAGGCCAAGATTATAACGAAATGATTGATACTGAGAATAAACCAAGTCTCCAAGATTTAAAACGCCAATCGAAGTGAAAGAATTCTTCAGCATTTTCTGTTGGATTTAAAACGTATCCTCGATTCTTTCCGATAATATCTTTTGATACTCGTAATTCGACAGATATTATTAATATTGTTTTTCTTAAAACAGTGATGGAGGTACGCGTACTGGATGCCCGGAATATCGGCGATGATCTAGAGGTGTTCCCAACGGAGGCAGCTCAACAGAGGTGGACAGCTTCGAACGATCGTGTCGAGTTAACCAGAGGAGCTTTGCTGGAGAACAGCGAGGGTGGTATTGTCCGTTTGGTCTTCATGGCCTTTGACAGGCTCGAGGAGATCTTGCAGCCGCAAGCCGAGGTATCATCGCTAGTCATGAACGACGATCCGCAACCACTGCCGAAAAGGAACACGACCAGGCTTCTAAATAGCAAAGTGATCTCCGCGTCTTTGGGTAAAGGAAGACACATACAACTCAGCGAACCTGTCAAAGTCTATTTCAAGCATCTATCCATTGAGAATGTCACCAATCCGACTTGTGTATTCTGGGATTACATCTTGAGGTAAGTTTCCTCTTCTGATTACATTCATCATTCATTTTTGTTAATTCAAGCCTTCGATCGTGTTCTATTCTAAAATTATATTCGATTCGATGATAATTTCATTTCTTTAGGACAATAAAGATAACGTTTGTTCTACTAATTCTACTGGTTCTAATCACCGTTTCAGTGCTTGGTCAGAGGAAGGTTGCGAGATACGAAAAACCAACGAGACTCACACAGTATGCGAGTGCAATCATCTTACAAATTTCGCTGTTCTGATGGACGTGCACGCCGTCCGACTAGATATCGCTCATCAAGTCGCGTTGCAGATCATCACCTATATCGGCTGCATCATTTCCGTAGTTTGCCTGGTTCTAGCAATTCTGACCTTCCAATTATTTCGTGGACTAAAGGTAATCATTCCATGGTGAATTTTGCATCGATCGCAACGTGCGAAAACTCCATTTGTATCGATCGAACCTCTACCGAAGATCCTCTACATTTCACGCCATTTTATTGCAGTCGGATAGAACAACCATCCACAAGAATCTCTGTGTGTGCTTGCTGATCGCGGAAATTTTATTCGTTTGCGGAATCGGACAAACGAACCAGAGAATTGTCTGCGGCATCGTCGCTGGATTGTTGCACTTCTTTTTTCTTTGCGCATTCGCCTGGATGTTCCTCGAAGGTATCACTCGAAGACAATACAATACTCGCGAACAGCAAATAGGAAGTTCCAACGAAACGTGAAACAAGAGCTTGACTCTCTTTCGATTTTCTTGCAGGATTTCAATTATACGTCATGCTGATCGAGGTGTTCGAAGCGGAAAAGTCAAGGCTACGCTGGTATTACCTGGTCGCTTATGGTGCTCCGTTGTTGGTCGTTGCGATTTCTTGTATAATCGATCCTCTCAGTTACGGTACCGATCGATATTGCTGGCTACGCGCGGACAACTACTTCATCTTCAGCTTCGTTGGACCAGTGATACTTGTTATACTGGTAAGATGACTGTTTACGAGAAAAATACGAGATAAACTGTGATCGATTCACGTATCGTATCGTATATTGCATTAACATGGTAATATTTTTAAAGCATCGAGTGTTTCGATGAAACGTAAAACCGTATGAATACTTGATGTACCTATCTATATTCCATCCTTGGGGTAAGCTCGATACAAAAGCTGTTATCCGATTTTCTTGGTTAGGCAAACTTGGTATTCCTGTCGATGGCGATTTATATGATGTGCCGACACGCAAACACCACCGTAGCGATGAAGAGTAAGGAGCACTCTCGATTGGCCAGCGCAAGGTAAGCCTAGAAATTCCGGTGTTTGTTGTTCGTACACGTACAAGAAACGTAACAACGAATTTGTATATACATATATATATTACGTATCTCTATATTAAAGTAATCGATCGAGTCCGTCCGTTAATACGTTTCGAGATACATCAATCCTATCGTCGAGTAGAATCGAAATGTTTGTTTGGTGCTTTCGGTTCACGTTCGCAAGCTTTACTTGCTTAAAGATATCTCCCGAAAGAGAGTCTTTTATTGTCACGCATCTTTTTGGCGGCCATGCTGAGTTCTTTTCGTTTCTATATATACATATATATATTTCCGTTTTATTAATTTACTGTGTTGGAATGACCGCAAGATTTCCGTTCGTTCGACACACCACTTGTATTGCTGTAATTCTTAGGTACTATATATGGATATGGTTCTACGTATATATTTTACGTATATATATATATTATATATACATATATATTTATATTATATACATGTATCTATGATTTGATAACGTAAACATTATACGTGATTACAAATGCCGTCACAGTCGAGTCATGCTTCAACGAGAAATTGGACGCACGAACAATCGAACGAGTACGATGATAATTAGCCTGCGCTCTGTGTTTTCTGTGATTTAAATGAAACGAGCAAAAATACGTCGAATGAAGAGAGATAGATAGTAATAACGACAACGGTGTCAACTTGATAAATTTCTGTATGGAAATGCTGGTGATGGTGGTTAAATTCTCGTGCAAACTCGACTCGTTTTATTATCGAAGTTGCTTTATCGTAAAAATAAAAATCATCCTCTCTCTTTGTTTTCCTTTTTTTTTTTTTTTTTTTTTGTTCCAATCATTTTACCTTCCTTTGGTATTTCATTTTCATTGTTTTTGTTTCAAATAATTCAAACGTAATTAAATGTTCTCGTGTGAACGTTCCTCCTGTTGTGTACTAACGCAATGATATAACGCATAGTAATACGAATCGAGTATTGCACCAGCGAAACTATACTTTATTTTTTTTTTTTTTTTTTGAAATAATCAATTAATTTAAATGGTGCCGGAACAATCACCTAACTTTGCTGTCTTGTTTCATTTTTGTATTAAATCTTCTACCCACTTCTGTCTACACTGTTCTACATTCTTCTGCATGGCGTGGTTGGTTGGTAGTGGAAAGGAAGAGAATGCTCTTCCCAACAAATTGCAAGCGCACTTGTAAGATATTTACCAATTTTTATTATTATGTACTCACATCTCGTTCATTCACTATAACATTATTCTATTACTAATCGCCGTTTCCCGTGCCTTTAATTTCACCGTTCTCTCATTTAACACATTCACTGTTCTTTCTTTGTTTCTGTTTCATTGTTCATTCGAAGCAACTTAACACGATAATCGTCACTTCATTTTCTCTTTTTTCTCTCTTATTCTTTCATTTCTTGCGAATGTAGAACGTAGAACGTAGCAGTCTGTTTCGCGAGGAAAATAAATTATGCTGTTCGTTTAATCAAACAAATCATTGATCCGTGCAACTCACTGGAATCGCAAATGTCATTATTGCCATTGTTATATTATTTTCGTATTGATTGAAACAAGCCTGAGCAATTTGCAATTACCAACAGCTTACGTAGCGAGGTGTATTCATGATAATGCTTGACAGAGAGCACACGTGACGACGATCGATATTCTCCGAACTCCTTAGTTACGTCACGCCGTTTGCCTTTCCTCTGAGTACATACGACAACTTAAACCGCATGCCGTATTTATCCTTTAGTTTCGGGTATAAACGCCTGATTTGAGAGTAGCTTAGTGAATACGCGCGAGATTAGAAGTAATAAACACCTGCCTACTTGTGTAGTTCGTGTACCCTCGATCCTCCCGTAGATCCGTAGTCTTGATCGTTTCCAGTAAATCAACAAAAAAAAAAAAAAAAAAAAAAAAAAAAAAAAAAAAACTAAAAAACAAAAGAAAAGGAAAGGAAAGAAAAGAAAAAAAAAGAAAGACGTGAAAATAGTAAGAAACGTCGATACGAGGAAAAAGAAGGAAAGAAGTAAGAAACAGTAACAGTGTGTGCGATGCTTATAGGACGCCGGCCGCTTTCGAGACTCGCGAGAACGTTAACGATGCTAATGCTTCGTTGGAGAGTGTGTACGCGACACGTGCACACGTGTAGAAACGAGCAACATTAGTAGTACACGTTAGCATCGCGCAGCTCGAAATGTTGCGTGCACTTCGGTGCATAACGCCGTCCCCTGATAATCTTCCGTGTTCTCGCCGCTCCATTTTGATAAGAACGTGACAAATGTAGCATTGGAATTATTAGAATTAAAGTCACACCATCATCGATCACTTAGCACGTTACCCTTAATTCTTGCGATGGCACGAAACTAAAAATCGTTTCCTTTCACCTCTTCACTTCCCTCTTCCTCTCTCTCTCTTTCTCTCTCTCTCTCTCTCTCTTTCTCTTTCGTCGTTACCATTTTTTTCTTATATTTTTTCTCTTTCTCTCTCTCTCTCTCTCTCTCTCTCTCTCTCTCTCTCTCTGGTTACTCTGTACTTTATCCGTTCACTTTTCATGCCGATAACTTCACGTTCACGTTCCTTTAAGCATCGCTCGCGATTATCTTATCCTTGAGAATGTTAGCTTCAGTGTGACTCATCGATTGATATTTTCTGATCAGGGCATGGCTGAGAGGAGCGATCGTCCTGGTCTTTCTACTGGGACTCACATGGACCTTCGGGCTTCTCTACTTGAACCAAGAATCAGTCGTGATGGCGTACATCTTCACCATATTGAATAGTCTGCAGGGGCTGTTTATCTTTGTGTTCCATTGCGTTCAGAACGAGAAGGTAAGGGAATACGTCGGGGTCCAAACGTCCACCTTACTTTAAACTATCTGGTGTTGTTAACGCGCATGTTCAACGATGAATCATTCTTCATTTTCTCATCTTTCGTCGTGCATTCTTATCGTCAATGAAACCAACATGAAATTCGAGTGGCATCCTAAATAAGAATTAGCATTGCGAGAAAATGTTACGAGTTGTTTATGATATTATTATTATTATTATTATTATTATTATCATTATTATTGTTTACGAAAGAAGCAGCAAAACTCGGTGGATTATATTGCGTGTATTTTTCAATTTTGTATCGAGCAGTCGCGAAACATTATTTCGAGGAGCAGGAACTTATGTCAACGCGAAGTTCAAACGAAAGTGAATTCAGTCGTCGAATCGGAACTTTATATAATGAAAATTGTAAAACCGTTTCTGTCGTGTAAGGTTTATAGTTAACACAATTATTCACGAGTCAAGGATCTTGTAACATAAGAATTCGATGCACCATGTACGAAAAAGCGGATTCTTCGTATTATATACATAAGTAGCAAGTAACTCCATAAGCAAGAGGATCATTTGAGAGGAATCATGTTAAACGCGACGCAATCTAGTCATCGTAGTGGTATCAATTGCAAAACAAAAACACGATGACAACAAATGAAGTCTCAAATAAAGTGCTGTGGCAATCGAAAATCACCCACGTTTATTTGTCGAATTAACCGGGATCCTTTTAGCCTGATTTGCAGCTCGTTATGTTCATTTATCTTCTTCCTTTTTGTTTGTACAACGTTTTACATTTTGGTTGCCACTGCAGGATGCACCGCTCTTTTCCTGATTTATCTACTAAATTTAGCACCAACGCTTCGTAAACACTGATCGTTCATGTTTCTCAACATATATACGTATTACATATCGATGTATGTCCATCGTTCGATCATCGTCTCGTCATCCTCGAAGATTTCTTCATACTTTTCAACCTATTTTCTTTCTGTTTCTTTTTTTTTTTTTTTTGTTTTTCTTTGATTTCTTAAGATTATTATTCACGCGTGAACGAACGAGAAACGAACGCGCGCTCGCACTTGCCTTGGTTCTTTGTGCACCGTTAAAAAAAAACCTTTCGTTCGGGGGGTGGGTTTGCTTCGCCATTGCAGGTGAGGAAGGAATACAGGAAGTTCGTGCGCCGCCACTCCTGGCTGCCCAAGTGCCTGAGGTGCTCGAAGACGGTAGCCGGAAGCTCCGGTGGCTCTTCCGGTACCAGCGGCGGCGCCGGTGGTGCTAATGGAGGCAAGGACTTCGCCTCTCACAACACCTCGTCGAATCCGTCGGCGCCGACGACCGACAGCTCCGGATTGTCGCCGCACGCCGCCTCCAATGTGGGTACAACAACGACCACGTCACCGCCCAACAATCACAACAACCTGACCGCCGCCTGTAACAATACGAATCTTTCGATAAACGTGAACCTGAACAATTTGTCGCTGAGGTCGCCGGTCGGGGCACACCAGATGCACATGATGGCACCTAGCAACCACAATAGGCATCCCGCTCAGCAAGGTATCCGATAGCCGCTTCTACACCAAACCGAGAAAAAGCGATATCTTTGTTCGTTCGAGCAATTTTTGAGACAGCTGTGTATATCTGTCACGCAGGAGAAAATGTAAAAAAGACACGATTGACAAAGAGGGAATATTTTTCGAAAGAGGAGGACGAACGAAAATAGGTCTCTCTCTCTCTCTCTCTCTCTTTTTCTAACTCTACGTCTCTCTGGCTCGCTAACTGATTCTCTTCTCTTCTTTATTCGCTCTCTATTATACCACGGTATTTTTTTCTTTTTTATTATTCTTCCTTTCCGTCTATCGCTTGTTTCTGCCAGTAACGCAAGTATGATTAATAGTACTGGAATTATAACACACTGCGCCACTCTGTTACTCACTCCATGAACGTTCAACCAGCCTTTCGAGTTGATAACTTCGCAAGGTTCTTACACCTTTATCGGGCGAATTCTTTCGACGACCGACCGCGATGCCAACCAAGCACTCGTGTTTCCTTGTTCGCTACACGATCATTCACGTGATTGAGAGGAATGGGTTTCCGCTGCGGTTTCAACAGCCGTTAGTACGCGAGACCCTTTCAGTCGAATCTTCCTTCTCAATTTAACGATGCACCCACTGTCACCGTTCCGCACCAACCGATCAAGAGATGGTCGGCTGTGCGCTGCACACTTCTTCTTCTTCTTCTTCTTCTTTTTCTTTCGATATGAATCTCTCGTTCGTCTCTTTTCGAATAATCTCTTTCTAAGTAATTATCTTCGTAGCAACGATTTCGTAAATATTCGCAGTGATACGCGACTAGTGTTGCCTTAACAAAGGCAACAGATTCTCTCTGTGATTAGTATTTAGAAACAGTGCCGCAGAAAGTTAAGGGATTTCGAAACGCTCTATCCAACTAGTTAAGCGCTTAACCACCGTCATACCACTTGCACAACTACCACCCTCGACTTTGTTCGTTCCTGTATGCTAATACGCGATAACCGCGTCGTCGTATCGTCTTCGAAACAACGCCCTTCGGTTAACTTCCTTTTGTCGTCTCTCTTCCCCTCCTTCTTCGTTTTTTTTCTTCCTCTGCCTCGCGTTTTTTCTTCTTCTCTTTTTTTCTTTTTTTTTTTAATGTGTTACCCCAAGTCTGTTGCAGGATAAATTGTGAAGTGGGTGTCCTCGACCCTCCTAGTCGAGGGAGATTCGTTTCGAATGGCCGCGCGTTCCGCTCAAAAGCGACGCGTGCCAGAAACACTTTTATTAACATCACCGAGAGTCTCTTCGCCACCTCGAAAAACTGGCTTTGGAACGGGACGGGCTAAAAAGGCATTTAACGAACCGTTCGACTCTTTCGGCTCTATCGCGCTCGCTGCGCAGAGAATTTAGAGAGAAAAATAAAAGAGAGAGACAGAGAGAGACAGAGGGATGTGTGTATACATATGTATACTCAGAGAGTTGTTAGAGTAGGGAATAGGGGGAGAGCAGAGCATGTGAAGAACGATATTTAGGGGCTGGTTTGGTGTAACAGAAAAAAAGTGGGCAAAAGAGAGACAAACAGAGACAGAGACAGAGAGAAAGAAAGAAAGAAAAAGGGAGAGAGAGAAAGAGAGTGAAATTATTGAACGTGGTCAGACCGTAGATTTGTATGATAAAACAACGATACTCGGTTGTAGATGAAACGATAACCACACAGCGAGCTGTGTTGTGTGCACAATCCTGCACGATGTTGTTTTCTCCGTAAAAGTTTATTGCCAATTGTCGCACGAATTTATCGGATTTGGTAGAGATTACTAGACATGAGCCGACTAAAAATAACGAACGACGTTACACATGACAATTATATAATTGCGTGGCACTGCGATACTTCTTTTCTTTTTTATCTCTTCGCGTTCTTTTTCCTACCGCGCGTTTGTTCCTGAATTTGTTTGTCGGCGTGGCGTGTCTGTCGACGTAAATTTGGCCAAATTTTTTGAATGGCTCGCAACACACCGGTGCCTCGTAATTCCCGCGGAAACAAACGGCGTTTGTGTACGATATGCGACTTTTTTCCCTCTAAACTCGAATTCTATGCAGTTGTATAATTGTCAGAGCGTGGAGCCCTCTCGAACGTACACGGCAGATATTAAAAAAAATCCGTGCTTCCGTTTCGAACGTTCAACGAGAGAAACCAAAGGAGAAACCAAAGGAATAAAAACCGCGTTTCGTGATACCGCAATAACCGATGAATTTGTTGTGCGTATCGTTCTCTTTCTCCGTCTCTTTCGAAATTCACGATTGTGTCTGTTCTTGTTTCTTGTCTGAGTGAAAAGAGGGGGGAGGGGAGAGAAAAAGAAAACGATGTCGATGTTGACAAGCGACAAAAACGAAAAAAAGAAAAAAACGAAACGAAAAAGAGAAAATTCTCGTCGCGGTAAGCGTAGCATTGGTCCTCGAGCACCAGGCGAAAAATAGATGCAGCACCCTCTCTCGCTCGATTTTTGCACACCTGTAAACACGCGAACGTACTATTTGCAAGACCTCCTACTAACAATGGTGATTTTCGTGCTTCTTATCTGGCTCTGGGTTTGGTGTAACGCGGTTGCTGGCTACTTTGTACCCTATCCCTTCCCTTTTGTCCCTACGTCTCGCCAGAACAGAGATTTACTTTTATTGCGACGCACGTGAAACGAGCGTAGAACGTTGCGCTGCTCGCCATTTATTTCAGATGATGTCCCGGACGGAATGGTTAATGAAACACTTCTCTACGGACCCGGGTACACGCACGAGAGACATAACGAATCTGTAACATCGATGATTTATACAATCGGTCTCGCAGCTGCGCCTCTGACGACTGACTGCGTTCGCAATTCCTCCAGCCTATGCCCATTTTCTGCTCGCTGTTTCATCCCTCTAAAACAAGTCGCGTCCAGCGAATCCATGCTGAATTAACGCTAACAATGCAACGCATGGCTGTGTGACAACAGTTTGACGTTCATATACTGTCAGATATTATCACGACTGCGAATTATCATAAGCGCAGAATGTTAAGGTTCAAAGATTTTATCATTTGTCCCGTATATGTGTACGTAAATACAAATGCTTCATACGTATACGTAAGATGACAAAATTTTGATCCGTTTAAAATTTTAAAAGAGATACCTTTGGGACCCGCGTCTACTATTTTGTGTATCTATATAAAGTACAAGAAAAATGTTAAGAGTTTCTATCGCAAAGTTAAAGAGACAGATTCTCACATTCCAGTAGAATCTGCTCTAGCAAATCGGCCATGGCTTCCTCGCAAACCTGTTTGTCGCTTATCGACTCCTTTTTACTCTCGAGGCATTGATGCGTGAGCCGACCGGTAACTCTGTCATTAAAGAAGTTCAAACGAATTTCCGTAGGCCATGAAGGAAGTATACGTTCAGAAAGATTCGTAATGTACGAGCGAATGTTGTTTTTATCCGATCACGTGGACAGAATACGATCCTCATAAATATCTATTAAAACACGTATAAAATATTGTTGAAGTCTAAATAGGTCTCATCTTATTACCGATCCACTTCGTTTATCGCATTCTGCCCACGTAGTCCAAGAATATCTTTAAGCCACTCGCTGTCAAGCGATCGTTTGATCGAAGAGCGCACGAATTGACTCTTCTCTTTGTTCCCCTTCGCGAATATTCTTGCGCTTTCCGATTGACGTCTTTGGTTCGGTTCACACGATAAACGTACGTCTTCACGCGCGTCGAGACGCTATTCGGACTATTCATCTATCGCACGAACGTGGTGACTTAACCACGAGGACGGAAGAAAATCGTAAAGACGAAGAAAAATCCTCGTCGAACCGACCCGATTCACATATCTCTCACACCTCCTCTGCAACGCACACACACATACACACGCGTACACTCGCAAACTTTTCTCTACCACTTTTGCTCTCTGTATACATGCAAACGTATGGACACTCACGTGCATAAACAGACACGTCGTCTTTTTTTTCCTATTTTTTTTTTTCTCTCCCCTCGCTCCGTGCGTTTTCGCTAATTAACACCAGGTGCACATTCGCGCGACGAGAGGCAAGGATAGGGTAATACGGATCATCGAAGCCTCTAACGATCCAGTTCGCGCTCCAGCAACTCGGAGACGCTTCGCGTTCTTTAATCGCGAATCACGGGAACGCGAAAATCCATAATTAGCCGAGCGAACGTGGAAAAGTGGCGCGCGTTCTCATTGGAACCCGGCGCGAGGGAGTTTGATCGCGGCCGGTTTTACAAATTGCACGATGGTAATTTTATTCGATGGATCGGTGAAGCGCTATCGCATGATGATCGGTATTACGCTATTTCCTCTCTGGTACAGACGACCCAGTCTCGGCACGGTTGCACGTCAGCCACGCAAACGAGGAGCCGGTTCCCGACATTACCTCATTACAGACAGTAAGAAAACAAAGAAGACTCGTTCCCCCCCATACGCTGCTACGATCTCTGTCGCATCTCACCTTGCTTCACCACGCTGTCTCCGCGCTTCGTACCAACGTATGAATCGATAATCTTCGAACAATCTTTCCAGCACTTACAAAGCCAAACGACTTCTCCTCTCCGAGTATTCTCCGTGGATTTACCAATGTCAACTTGACACCGCGTTAAAAGTTGTAAAAACGTCTTGATCGACTCAAAATCACATTTAAAAGTGACATTCAAAACTAACTATTTCGAAGAAATGCGGACAAAGACGAAGGATCGATCGATCAAGCAGTCGAGGATAACTATTTCACATTCGCTTCTCTTTCGATCAAACGTAAAGAACGGGGAGGGGCGATAAATTTTCAGAATCCGTCTCTCGTCGTCGTCGTTGCGACGTTCCACCGAGAGCGGGAAAAATCTCGGTCGGAAGTCGGTGGCTCGTTCGCGTGACCCGTTCACATACGGCCGGAAAACAGGTGCGATCGCGTATCGTCCCAGGACAAACACACACGGGGTCGAGGTGTGCGTGCTGACGTCGCGTATCTCAGTCCGTTACGCCGTAGATTTGCTCGTGTACGAGTTAAATCCGCCACGCTTCCGGCGAGCATCGCAGCTCCGCGAGATATCGTCGGATTTACCCCGTCCGTATCTTTCGTGTGCGCGTTGCTTCCTATGGGTCGGAGGCCCTTTTTAAACCGTGTCAGACGAGATCCGGTTAATCCTTCCTCCTCGCGACGAGAACGATCGCACCGGCCCGTATTTGTCACGAACAACCCCTACCGTTGCTGGGTTAATTAGTTTCGAAGAGAACTCGCCGGAATGAAGAAAGTTCCCGATGGTGGAGGAACGTGTGGAATTTTGTCGAGATTATAGAAGGGCGGGGCAGAGGGGGGGGGGGGAGGAATTACGGAGCAAGGTGTTTTGCCCAAGGTTTCGTGAGATTCGAGTTAACCCTTTGTTTACTGGTAAACTGTATTGCCTTTGTAATCGAACGTGTCGAAACAGCGATGACTTCTCAGATATATCTCCGGTGTTCAACCATTTGGTTTTCCTCCAAATCGTGAATTTGAAAATATTAAACACACATCCTCGTCTACAAGACCTCGATTCGTAATTTTCAGTCAGAATGCGACAATGGATATTACGTCGACAGTCGAATTACATCAGATTGTCACAAACGACGACGACCCCTCATATTTCAAACATATTTCAAACGACATCATCCCCTCTGAACGCTCGATTCACACGTATACACCAACTCACGTAAGGAGACACAACACTTGATCCATCCCCTTGCGTATCAGTAAACGAAGGGTTAAGAGGGAACGGCGAATGGTTCGATTTTTCCAGTACTTGGCATCCGGTCGAAGCTGGGCGATTGTCGATAGGCAGCCGGCAGTAACAGTGCCACGTGAATCCTCTCCAACAGAGGCTCATATTGTGGCCACCCTGCCGTACGCCCGTCACGCCTTCTTACCCTCAGCTCCCAATATCCCCAAATCTGCCACTGCCACTTGGGGCCACCTTAACAAAAACCTCATGTGGAAGGTAACTAACTCACCGCAGCTAAGAAGAAAAAGCTCGCTCACTCGCTCGCTCGCTCGCTCGTGTCGTGTGTTGTTTCGATCGATCTTTTCCTTTCTCTCACTATATTCTTCTGCCAATTGTTTCTCTAATTGACTGCATGGTGTGCCACGGTCTTTTTGTTCAATTGAATTCTCTTTCTTAGTTTTTCAACACGTTTTCCCCATTACTTTTATGTTTCCTCGGTCTTTATTTGACAAGCACCTAGAGACACATTTTGCACACTTAGAGGACACCTCGTGGCTCGACCAGACCCGACGCTTCGAAACCGCATGGAGGTGTGGGGAAAATCGTTTCCGGTGAAACATGTTCGTCGGATAAAAGCTTGCGTTTTTTTACCCATTTTCATTTCTTTTTCTTTTTTTTTTTTTTTTTTTGTTTTTGTTTTTTGTTTGATTGCGATCATTTCGTTGTCGAAACCTCGAAACCTCTATTTTGAAGTTGTTCGGTGAAAGAAAGCGATTCGAGGAAAATTGAAAGATAACGTTTATAGTGATCGAACTTCAAAAAAGAATGTTCATGTGGTCACGACTTCGACGATGATCGCAGAGAATGTACATTCAAGAACACAGACCGTATTCAGTTTTGTCGAAAATGAACGTCTTTACTTTTCGTACGGGTCGCGTAGCTCGTTGTGTGTGTTTTACGTTTTCGTTCAGTAGTGACAGAATGATACCATAAACGTGCCCTCATGATCATTTGTACATACAGCACGTAACGGATCTTCTCGCTCGTTCCTTCGACTATGCATGCGAGCTCGTGGATTTTTTTGAGAACGTTCCCGAAGAGGTCATCGAAGTAAATCCTCGATGAGACTCGCTCATACCCTCCCCTACTTATAATTCGCAGGTATCGCGCGAACGAGATCCTTCCGTTTCTGAAAGCTGGAAAACTCTCCCTCTCCAATTGTCTAACTTGAAATTTAATTTTAGAGAACGTCACGAGAAATCACAAGGATCGTCGTTCGCGCACTCGCGCATATCCTCCCTACATACCAGCAGGTTATACACACCAAGTCATTTTTCATCTTTCATCTTTCGTCAAACCATACTCTCTGACCCGTCAACTGCCCGCAGTTACTTAAACGAATCTGTCTCTCCTGCAGAACATTTCTTTTAAATCGTATTCCCGTGATTCCGGCCATGGTGGCTCCGAGCAAGAGGACTCGCCTAGGACGCACAACACGCTGACCCTGGGACACTCCGGACGAAATCGCGGCGCAACGAGAGGAATGAACGAGAATAACGAGATCAGCGGCAACAGGACGACGGGGGGCTGCGGCGGTGGCCGAAGGATCGCGATGCCGTACAAGCACAAATACACGGAGATCATGGACGGTCGTGCTAACGGGCCGGGACATCATCAACTGCATGCCCATCACGGCCAACACGTGCACCTTCCACGAGATCTAACGAACGAGGACGAACCAGTTTACGAAGAGATCGAGCGTGGCGGTGGCGGCGGCGGCGGCGGCGGCGGCGGCGGAGGCGGCGAGATTCAAGTGTCGGACATGTCCGACGAGGACGGCAGAAGACAGAGCGACATGAGCAGACAATCGTCGAGAAGTTACGGAGATCACAGACCGCTGATACCATACTCGCCAGCCACCGACAGGAATCTGGTGCATTACGGGCAAACGTTAACGGACCGTGGCGGCGGAGGAAATATCCATTGCGACGCGTCAGAGTATAGTCCGGCGTTCGAGAGGACCCTCAACACTTGCTGGGAGAAATTACGAAAGCAGCAAGCATGGTACGAGCGTGGCGAACTGCCACGACTTCCGACCAGTTTCGGTATACCGCCTCAGCCGGATCAGTCGAGAACGGTCGCGGTTCTAGACGGGCATACGGTCGTCTGTCATCTGCAGCCGCAGACGGACATGTACACAGGCCGCGGAATGCCACCGCCTTCTTACAGCGAGTGTTAGAATGTCGTAACCCGATGTTGCGGAATGTTGTCGTCCTCTTCGTCTTCCTGCACGAGGACGATGATGTCGAGACGCCGCGTCTCGTGGCCATCGACGAAGGAACGTTCGAAGGAACGCATGGGTTGTTCGTGAATATTATGGAACGGCGTTCTTAATCGACGATCGGCGAAGTCAGAGAGATCGTCGACAACGTGGTTCGTTCCTTAAGAAAGCCACGATTCCGAAACAACTCCGGAGTTATGTCTCGAGCTACGTTCAGCCGGATGAAGGCACGTTGCGAACGAGGACAACGCGTCTCTATAGCTCAAACGTAAACGCGACTGGTCCATCAGGAGATTGATGATCGTCGCGTTTCTTAGCCATAAGCGGGTCGATCGGCGAAAATGGCCCCGCATCTTTGTTCTGTTTCCAGTATCTGTTTCCTCGAGAGTTGCGTGTAACCAATTGCGAAAGTCCACGCGAAGCGGACGTGTCTATCGTCTCTCTAGCTCTAGAACCGTGCGAGTGTGTGACGAAACGTCGAGGATCTGTGTACGATAGCGTGAATTATTCGAACAAAATGGACCTCTTGTTGAAGTTAATCGATCGTCGTTGTACCGTCGAAGCTGCGCTCGGCTTTTTGGGATTGGCTCACTGACAGAGTTCGGAGGATACGACGTTGTGCGGAGAACGATAAGACGTGACGAGTCCTCTTAGGTTATTAAGATTTACTAGGACAACGCTCATTGAGTTCGAGGTTTCGAGGAACGCGTGTAAACGACTCGGACGGGAAGTATGCTCTTGATTATAATATCGGAACAAATTATTTCCTTGCGTTCTTCGTCACGATCTTCTCGTTCATTGTCGATCTATCCTCGAAGCCTGTCCTCATATGCGTTGAGAAATCGAGGAAAGCATTTTCCTCGATCGTCTCGTCGACGCTGGCTCTGCTCGTTAACGAAAATGACCCATGGATTATTTGAAAAATAATAGACATATCGAGATCGAGAAGGGAAAAGGTTTCGCCTCGAGGGCGTAAAAATCGTTCGTTAACGAGTGTTGAATCGACGAGAATTCGATTCGAATCCCCGAAGGGAATCGGCGACGACTCGATAAAGGAATCTGAAGCCCGTGTTCCCTTCCAAACTTTCTCGACTTTCATCAAACCGGAGAGCAGCGTTCAGTGACATATCGCAAGATTGCCGATCGATTAGTCGACCTCGCCACGGAACGTTTAGAAGAAAACTAAAGTTACTTAATAATCGATCAACGCTTATACTTCGATTAATCATAATCGCGTTACATTAGTGGTCGCATCGTAGAATTACTTCTAAAGTCGTCAGACTGCTTTCGTGTAAAAGTTGCGACACAATCTGTGTCGGAAGATGCAGATGGAAATGAAAAAAAGAAAAAAAAAAGAAAAAAAAAGAAAAAAAAGAAAGAAAGAATCCTCGAGTTTCGGAGACGAAAGGAACGTACGTGTCAATTTCGAGTGAGTTTCGGTAATTAGATCTTGGAATACCCCCCTCGAGGGAACGTAGAGCCCGTACGGTTTAAAGTACCTTTATCGGTCGTCCCAGCCAGCTCCTCATTGTACATTGCTTTGGAACGTTACGTTTTAGTCCCAGAATGTTATTTTTATAAATAAAAAAATTATATATATATAAATGTATATGTATGTATACAGTAACAATATTATATATATATATATATATATAAAATACGAAAAAAGAGAGAGAGAGAGAGAGAGAGAGAGAGAGAGAGAGAACGTGGATAAGAATTGTACGAAACAAGTACACATATATATATATATATAGTGCTACAAAGCGATTTTCCGAACGACGTGAAAAAAGCGAAAAAAAACTTAGTCACTGTTTTTTACTATTTTTTAAAGAACAAAAAAGGTATATGTCGTAACCGCGTAATCTAATATGTAACTAAGGGAACCCGCGCGCTATTTATTTTTTATTATCTGTGAGTGTTATCTAATGTGTAATTAGCGATCATGTTAGGATCGACGATCGATGAACGCGTGAACATTAGGAACGTAATTATGATTCGAAGGATCAAAACGAGATCGATCGATCAAACGGATCGCCGTCAATCGATCGTCGAGTCGATTGGCGAAATTTTCTGCTTGTAAAGATCTATCGTCGATGAGCGAAAGCTATATTGGGCGAACGAATATCGAACTCTATTTTAGCTCAATGTTTGTTTCTCGAAACGTCTGACTTCTCCACTTCTGACTGGAGAAATATATTGAGTTGACTAATTGATAACGCAAGCTTTTGTTTTTTTTTTTTTAATTGTGTTACTATGGTTCAACGCGAAAAGGTATTTGTTAAATTATGCTTAAAACAACGTTATATTTCGATATGAAATTTCTGTAGATTTTCCTAAGTGAAAGTGAAGCACGCCATATGCAGTGAATTCAATACACTCTTTCTCTCGGTTGAACAGCGTTTCGTCGTTTCCTTTTTCTTTAATTTATTTCTCTGCTCAGCCGGGCCGGCCGTGATCCTTCTCCCCGGCAAATCGTTCGTTAAGGCGAATAAATCTATAGGCGAATTAAATAGCGGTAATCAGCGTTTTAAGGGTACCAGTATAGTTATATTAAGCATTATAAACGTTTCCTTCGATTTCTATGAAATTGTTCATTTTAGCATCGCGTGAAATCCATTCGCGGTTATCTCGGTTTTCCTGTTTTTAGAGGCCCTTCGCACAAGCGTAGCTTGCGACAACAACCAAAACACCTGGAAAAACGTTTCTGTCCACAATCTTAAAAGGTAGAACGAAAACTGTGTCGAGTACGTATATATTTATATATATATAATTTTCAACGCCATGAGAATACTGCCGTCTCGTTTCTTGTCCGTAGTAAATAAATACATGAACTTTGAACGCTCATTTCTCGGTCGTCGCGTATCGAATCGCCGTTCAACATCTATTGGAATCGTGTATCCTAGCGTCGATACTTATCGTATGCATTTTTGGACATTTTTTCGTTCCACTTTTACATTCCTTCGTCGTCACGATAAGCAGCAATCGTGCGAGACATTTTCAGAGAGCAACTCAGCAAGGATTGCAGAAATCAATCAAAATACGTGATAAGTTGAAACGATATCAGAAATGAAAGCTCATGATACAAAATTGAGCCTCTGTTGCTTGATGTCTAAGACTTTCGTGCGTTGCTCACGAGCGTTAAAAACTTTACGGTATATTATGGTGCGCGATAACGTTGTACGTTTTAACTTGTTAAGATTTCATTTCGCGTGTTTCGATGAACGTCAAGATCACGGCATGATTATGTTGTAGCAGCAAGTTATTTTTTTCTCGACGCGATTGTTAAATCCCGTGATTACAAAGAAACGAAAAAAATTTTCTTTCTCCTCGACGTTTGTGTCGTCGCGTCTCGCGAACGTCGTCCTCCAATGTTCAGTCTGCTACGCGACGGAGTTTAGTTCTATGAATTTTGTACAAGCGAAAGATCTTGCCCACTGAACGTTTACTGCCGGATATAATCGTAAACGCAGCCACATTCCATCCGTTCGACTTATCGTAATTAAAAGAGGCAAGAGGAGATTTAAAGGTGTACGAGCCAAGTAGACGGGAACAACTTCGAGCGCATTGTGCCTGACAAATAGGCAATCGATTTACGAATTTACGAAATTCTTTGTTTGTCTTCTTTTTCCTTCTTTTTTTTAAATTTTGTTTTCTTTCGCTCATTTCCCCCTTTTTTCTTATTTTCTTGCATCGACAACGGCGTAACCGGCGGGCCACACAAAAAGAGAAAAAAGAAGACACTGGTTTAAAGATTTGTTATATACGAAAGACGAGAGAGAGAGAGAGAGAGAGAGAGAGAGAGAGAGAGAGAGAGAGAGAGAGTGAGAGAAAAGAGCATTATCATTGAGAAATTCTCGAAGTGAGATGTACATAATGTAAATAGGGCTTTGTACATGTTGAAAATGTTGTAATGTAAATGGAAAAAATGCGCTAAAAGAGAGCGAAACAGAAAGAGAGAGAGGGAGAGAGAATTGCATGCATGAGGAAATGAAAAAGAGAGGTAAAGAACGAAAGGGAGAGAGAGAACAAGAGAGAGGCGACCGAGACGATCGATTTGAAAACAGAAAAGGATACATTTAGATAAGATAAGTTATTAGTAAGTAGTGGATATTACAGTGACTATTATCGTGATGGCGGATGCGTGAGGCGGTTTAACTTAAGTCCCAAACGTAATTAGTTAATGTGTAAATAAATTAAGCGAGGAAGTAAAACAAACAAAAAAAAACAATATTAAATGAAAGCCCAAGTAATCTTTGGATATTTATAAATGAACTCCACTAAAGAGAAGTAACGACAAATGAATAAAAAGAAAGAAGAAGAAAGAACAATGAATATGTAGGTTCGACGAGAGAAGAGAATGTAAAAAGAAAAGAAACCATGAATTCAAGCACGTACGTTAGGTTGCTTAAACGAATGGAATATTAGACGAAAGGAACAAAATAAGTACACGAAAGGTAGACAAAAGTGGAAGAGAGAGGGAATAAAAAAAGATTGGAGAAAAGAAAGGGAAAGATTAAGAATGAAAATGTGCAAACAGTTAATCAGATGGACAGATATACAGTGCATGTTTTATCCTTAGCCGTTTTATAAATATAAATATCCTGTTCCCTCCCCCTCCTTTCTGAACTCCCTCGGTCTCGATCTTTATCCTTCTCCTATTTTCACGTGACAAAATAGGTGCGAATCTTTTCTCTGAGTGAGTACATCTGTCCGTACTGTCAATCTCGAAATGTTCCTTTCAAATCGTGTATGCTGTCTCTCTTTACTTTTCGTCTTTGTTCTCTTGCTTGCAGCAGCATCGCGTAAACGAGTTCCCGAACGAACCACAATCGTGTCGCCCCACGAGATACTTTAGCGACTAAAAACTTTTGTATCGTGAGCAAAAATAAAAAAAAAAGAAAAAACAGAAAGGAAGAAAAGAAGAAGAAAAGAAACAATTATATCAGAACGGCCAGGGAAAAAAAAAAATTCAAAGCAATCGCAGAAAGTCAATCCGCGGAAATAGAAACGCACTATATCCACATATACACGCATCCATGTGTGCACACTCCACCATCTCAAAAGAAGTCCTTTATCCACCCACAGCTAATCCTTCAAAGTGTCGGAATATTTTTCGAATCGGCTTTTTTCTGAAACGTTTTACCCAAATACACGAAGCAACAGCGGTCGAATTACAGAATTTTTAGATAAGCCAGCGCACGATTCATATTCACATAGAATTCGTGAAAATTCTGTGATCTTTATCATTTATGTTCTCCCTTTGTAAGTGATATTTAACGAACGTAAAGAAAAAGAAAAATAAAGAAATATGCGAACGGTTTTAGCATGTAATTACGCGCGTAAATTTTCCGTGAATCATCGCCTGCCTGCGCACGCTGACAAATGAAAAGGAAGAGGAAGACCGAAAAACAAGTAGAAGAATGGGAAGAAGAAGAATGAGAAGAACATAAACGAGCAAGAAGAATGTAAAATCTAGGTATCTCCGATCTACTAAGAGCCTCCGTTTCTTCATTTTTGTATGCTTCTTTAAGACTGTCTGATACAGGAAAAAAGGATAAATAAATGTGTACCAATCTCTGAATAAAAAATGTCTCGTTTTTGTCTATTTTAGAAAATCTTCTAATTAATCAATTTCTATGTCTACGCCGATTAGTTTCTCAGAATGTTTCTAAACGTTTCTACATTTCCAACTATGGCCGCTATATGTAAACTAGTCTGGCCAACATTGTCAGTAGCTTGAGCATCAGCTCCCAGATCGATTAATCGCTTTGCAACGGATATATGACCCCCTTTAACTGCTTCATGAAGAGGAGTAGATCCTGAGGAATCACGCACGTTCAAAAAATTCGTATTAAGCGAGACAAGACGATTGACTAAACCCTCATGACCATGGAATGCTAAGTATTCATAAAATACATAATTATGATTTATAATTACGACTAATTATATTAATGACTATTTAATGGAGAAATTCTTACCAGCAATGTGCATAACAGTACGGCCATTATTGCTCCGATCGTTAATACGTTCAGCAAACTGATTCACCAATAAATCAAACGCATTTTCATCACCAGATCGACAAATTAAATGCAACGATGTCCATCCATCTTTATTTCGAAAAAACGGATTTGCTTTTGCTTCTAAAAGCGCAAGAATGCATTCAAATACATCATTTCCAGTTTTCGTACAAGCCAACATGAGCGGTGTCCAATCAGCACGCTTTAATGCATCTATATCTGCACCTTAAAACAATATAACAATAACTACAATAACAAAAAAAAAAGAAAAAGAAACAAGTAACATCAAAAATAAATACCTTTTTCAATTAAATATTTGACTATATCTCTATGAGCAAACTGCGCTGCCTCGTGCAACGGCCTTTTCATATCTTTATTGGCCACATTCACTCTAAAATCTGGCTTCTGAAAATTCTCGCACAAGTATCGAACAATATTCAAATGGCCCTCGCGGGTAGCAACATGCAATGCGGTGTCACCGGAAGTCAAATGTCGGAAGTAAGTCCAATCTTGAATGTCGTATTTCGATACGAGGATTTCCACTCTTGATAAGTCTCCATTCTGACAAGCGTGCAGGAAGTTTCGTGATAGGTTAGGATCTGTCATATATAAACTTTTATTAACAAACAAATGAAATACGCATAAAATAAAAAT
The DNA here is from genome assembly GCF_011392965.1 of Frieseomelitta varia. Classification (NCBI taxonomy): domain Eukaryota; kingdom Metazoa; phylum Arthropoda; class Insecta; order Hymenoptera; family Apidae; genus Frieseomelitta; species Frieseomelitta varia. The sequence goes on from NW_025110353.1 coordinate 699,485, forward strand.
GACAGAATGTTTCTGTTCAATGAGAATGCTTGATAAAAACTACTTAAGGAACAATATATTTAGACACGTAGAAATACTTGAAATGATCCCGGTTGACAATTAGTAAAGAATCACAAAAATATATAACCATGGAACAAGTATAGAATAGATACATTATTCAATAGATCTTTTTAGCTCACATTTTGAGAGTCATCTGTAGCACAGACGAGATATATGAATAGAGATCCCAAGCATTTTGTGGGATTTCGTGCTCTGAAATACCGACAGAGTAAAAAATCTATCACTATTTTTTAATACACTCCACGCTTTAAAAACGTGGTGAATTGGGAAACTACATCAAATAAAACGATCGAAGTTGACCAAGTAGTGAAAATGTTCAGTACAACCATGTTGGAGGTTACATGATGAATGATCACCTCTGTACAGCTCTTGTAGCTGTATCAGGCGATCCAGGAGCAGGAACAGCCTTCCACGAAACCAGTGGAAAAATTTGGGCATTTTGTAAACGCAACACTACTTCAAGAAACGCGATTACTGATTATTGCAACACTAAAAGGAAAAGTAATTAGAAATCGCGATGAAACAATATCGCAACACTACTTGTAAAAGTAATTCGAAATCGCGTGAAATAATGTCGCAACACTAACTCTAAAGTTAAATTCAATTAAAATTATTATCAAGAGTACAAAAGCTAGTATATGAACAAAAAGCAACTTCAAATGTTCTAACATTCTAAAATCAACTAAAAGCAATGACTCTAATCTAATTTAAAACAACAGAAAGCAAGACAAATTTTACTCAAATTTGTGAAACCATAGGACAGCTTCAAAAATGCACAATCAGAATTGCAAAAGACAATCGCGGTATTATAATTCGCAACTCTAAAGCAAACACGATTACTTCTTCGCAACTCTAATTCAATCCATAATCAATCTCTCGCAACACCAAAAAAGTCGCGATTTGCCCGAAACAATGATGAACGATGATGAAAAAGGAAAAAAATACAACTACAAATACTAAAAGAGCATAGTGACAAAGTAGTAACGAGAATGACTTCCCATGCTCTGGTATCATTTGAATGATCCAGAGGATGAGAAGCCATCTGTTGTGACCCTCTTCGTGGCAGTTTGCCGAGCCTCTTCGGCTTTTAGCCTTTTCTTTCTTCGAGCGCAATGCCCGCTGAAACTTACATCTAGCTTGAGTCTTTCTAATCGCAAACCAAAAAATAACTTATAAAGGTGAAATAATAATATAAATCGCGAAAGCTGACCCCAATACACATGGAACGACCATCGATCATAATAATCGTTGTCCGTACGCATGTGCGTGCTCAAGCAATACCTACATGAACGTTCATTTCGGGACCTACACGCGACCTATCCGCGACCGCGACCGCGATACTAAATTCGAAAAATCGAAGAGTAAAACCAGAGACAAGTGGCATGCTCGATTTGTACCAATTTCACTGTCGATTTTTCAAATTAGGTTTCCTGAAACAGGTTGGACATGCGAAAAGGGGACACGCGATCAGAGACTGTGCCAACCTGCCCGGCCCTACCTACTTATAATTAAACACATTCACACCACAAAGTATGCTACCTATCCTAACAGTCGCCCTATATTTAAAAAATGGCAAAACAGGCATACCAACACATTCATTCCACGGTTCTCACACATACCACTCGGGCGCAGAGACCTAAACTAGAGAGGACGTCCCGGGACGCCTCCGACACCCGAGCTTAACACACAACTTTCACACTCTAATTTACGTACCATTTTCCTGAAATCGACTGACAATGGCTAGCGACCATTGCGTAAAACGTGACTAAAACACGTTTACAGCTATATGTGAGATATTAATAATTGAGAAAGAATACATATAATTTTCATAGAAATCACATGTGCAAGTTGACATGGAATCATTATTACAATTGATTGTATAATTATCAATATAGTGTATTTATTAGGTATTATTATAATAAATTCATATTTCAAATTAGTGCATAAATATTTTAAATATAATTTGTAATGAATGAAATACAATAAAAACGACGCAATTCCGCACCCTAACCACACACACACATGCGGAAAATACGTCGTGCACGATACGCTAACACATTGCCAGTCGCTGAGAAATTTTTTATAAAATTAAAAACTATGGCCATCGTGCTCAATGTCTTTCACCCACTCAAGTAGCACCTGGGCACGTGAGTGAGATCCTGACAATAAACACGGAAGGGGTTAAACCTGAAAATCCTGACTAAAAAAATAATTACTTTGTGTAATTTATATCTAACGGACTATTGCATTATATTATTTTAAATTGTAATAACTCAACTCTTTCAGAAATTATTGAAATTGCAAGAGAATAAAGATAATCAACAAGAACAGAATTTATTAAAAAAGATACTATGAAATCGAATAATTGATTCAAGTAATCAAAATCAAATTGACTCTAAATTAAATATTAATGGAAATAACCTCAGGCGACTTCTTCATCAAAGCACATTTCCAAAAATGCGAAAGCACTGTTCAAACCAGTTACTTTGATTCAAAAATCTGCCTGTCGCGAAATATCTTCTTGCACATAAATTTTATACATTTCTCTACGGAAAAATTTCTACTCTATTATGTTTCAAAAGCTACTGAAGTTCATAATTAAAAAACTCAATTCATTCATTCATTTAAAAGATAAAATGAAATAGGAAAATATTAATTATTATAAAAATTATTAATTGTTAATTATTATGACAAAACATATTACAAATATCAATAAGTGATAACTGTATCTTTCATAGCAACGAAGTCGGAGGATATCCGTCTTCTCTACTATAAAATACTCAAACGAAATCATTTTAATAATTATTCATAATTTATCTATTCACATGAATATTTTGCTTTTGCAAACATTTCTATTGAATATATTTTGATTTTATAAATAATTACTATAAATGTATATATTTACACTAATTGGTAAAATCGCGATGTGCAAGAAGCCCTATCCTGATCTAATACATAATAAATTTGAAGAAATGTTACTACTCACGAGTATAAGAAATACCCGCGGTCACTATGCTCATCAAAAATTCTACGTATACAACCAGTCACCCGTGCTGATTCGGACCTTTCGTCCTACGACATGATTGAGTGACCGGAGGAACACAAATGCATGCGACTCACGCGACTGATGGTGAAGAGCGTTATCATCGATGCTGCACTGGAACTACACAGGGAAAGTTATCGTGAAGACTCTCATCAAGTAGTTGATACCACTGAGAATCCCATGGTGGAACGCCATGAAAAATTTCTTAAAAAACATAAAACATTTTCTTTCTAAAGACACAATGTTATTTGTGAAAATTTGAATTTTAATAATTTTAGATAGTTTTTATTTTATAATTATAATTTTACATTCGACTTCAATAAAAAGAAAACTATAAAAGAAAAATTTAAATACAACATGCTAAAGTACTTACATTTTTAGCTTATGAAGCATCATAAAATTCTTGGAGGATTAGGGGAAGTGGACACTGTGGAAGATTTGTAACAAAACATTAAACGTTGGAATTTATATTTAAAAGCAAAGTAAAATCTTAAGCTAAAGGTAATAAAAGGTAATAAAAGATTCTTACATTCTTGGCTTTAGAGCCAGCATTAGATTTTCCCCAAAAAATGCAAAAAAATTGATGATGTGAAGCGTCTGTAACAAACATTATATTTTGTTGTTAAATTTGAAAAATTGAATAAATTGAGATATAATATATGAAACAACTTACGATTTTAATCTCCTGGAGAGGCCTTATCCTCTTGAGCACTGACTCTAATACCGAAAACGAATATTCATCACAAAGAAATATAAAAAAAGAAAAATAAAAGACTATCAATACACACGTTTAAGTATCAATCGGCGGGCTCACTGATTCTAATTTCGCGAATTATAGTTTAAATGAATTTGATTTAAGCTCAAGAGCCATTTTGCTCAAAAAAATATTAAAACATTGCGTAACAAGCACAGACACTACCGATCGCATTGCGCGCGGTCACAAATATTCTCTGAAAATAAAGTTGATTAGGAGAGAGAGAGGGACATTCATTTAAAAAATACTGCTATTTTTCTAGAAAGTCATTAAAGAACATTAGTTAAAAATTATAGAGTTTTGCAGAAATATTCTATAAAAATTGTGTTCTGAATGTTATTAGAATATGCACATTAGTAATATATCATATATTGTATGTATAGTAATATATCACGTGTATCAAAAATGTTTACACAAATTAAAATTTTACAGCTAAATATATTTTAGAAATAATAACACGAGAAACACGTGTGAAATCTTGCTTTGAAATATTTCAATTGCGCGTTAGTTTTCGGAGAGACATATAAATTGTATCTCAAATATATATAAATTGTATACCAAATATTACCCAAATGTTATGAATAAAATGTTACCAAATTTCCGTGAAAGTTTTCATCAGTATCAGATTGTCCATTAATAATCGTGGCTGTACTATCTATGCTGTCTCTGCAATCAAGGAATAACCTGCACGAAAAGAAATCGAAAGTTAAAACGAACAAGACAAATGAAGCTAAATATGTGAAAATGAAAAAAATAATCAATTTCAAAAAGAGCGTACGAGACAAGCTACTGGTGACGCGAAAAGTTTCAAATCACTACACGATTTCGTTATTATAATGCTCAATGAATCGTTAAACACACGTGTATTAATTAAATGATATTAATGAGCTACAAATGGAAGTAAAAGAGTGTCGAAAAAGTGACGCCATCGAAAAGACGCCACCGAAAGTTACAAACTTAATGAAACGTAATGCGTGTTGTTGTCACGAAACTCGACAACCGAATGACTTTCCGCGACACATCTCGCCTAGCAATTGAGAAAATAGGGGAAGGTTATCCTGTCCGAACAGGTACGATAAATAAGACGAACATAAACATTGTGCTCGTGTTGTCGTTTTGAATTTCGAGCTTCAAGGCCTTCTCCGCTTTACTTTATTTGAGAAATGGAAATTTCGATTATATTACGCTGTAGAATTATTATTTTAACCATTAAATACGTACATTCTTAATAAATTATTGTTGATTTTAGTATTAGAATTGTTAAGAATTACGCATGATTTAATTAAAGAATAAACAAATAAATAGAAAATGTTATCATAGAAGTATATATGTAAAAGCATATAGTAAAATGCACATATATATATAACAATGAATTAATCAATTACAAAATTACAAATATTTGTACTGGTTAGAATTGAAAATAAATTTCGACATAAAATTACTTAATTTTGACTTAAAATAACTTTTAGCATATGTTCTGTTTAAATGTTTATATGCCATTATTTCTTTAATTGTTGAAAATTATATGTAATAATTATTTGGTTAAATCTTACCTTCAGTTGAAGTCGAAAATGCATGTTTTATCTTAAAAATTCAAAAGACAATACAAATCTAACAACTATTGTAATAACTTAAATTTTTACCTGAGAACTTCTGGATAATACTTCTTTTTGGATGATTTTTCTGTACAACACTTTCTTCTTTATAGACGAGGTATGCTTTCTTTCGCCATTTTTCCCGTTTAAAAATCGATCTTGAGAAATATCGATTATGTCGAGAATCGTAGGATGTCTGTTGCATATTTCACCGTTGGCGCTGCAATCGCACATTTCGTACGAAATGTTAGCTGGAAATAAAAAATAAAGAATTCTAGGTTAAATCAAAATTCAGAATTGTTAAGAATTATGCAATATATAAAGTTAAAGAATCGACAAATGAATAGAAAATGTTACAGTAGAAATAAAAGCATATTGTATGTAATAATAAGTTAGTCATATTACAATGTCACAATATTTGTATTGGTTAGAATAGAAATTAAATTTTGGAATAAAATTGTAAATAACTTTTAGCATGGTATGTTCTGTTTAAATGTTTATATGCCATTATTTCTTTAATTGTTAAAAATTGTATGTAACAATTATTGAATTAAAATTATATATAATAATTATTTGGTTAAATCTTACCTTCACTTGAAGCCAAAAATGCACGTTTTATTTTAAAGATTCAAAACACAAACGTAAATCTGACATCTATTGATTTAAATTTTTACCTGAGAACTTCTGGATGATACTTCTTTCTGAATGATTTTTCTAAGTAACACTGTTCTTTACAGACAAGGTGTGCTTCCTTCCCGCTTAAATCGATCGTGAGAAATATTGATTGTCGATAGAGAATCATGGGAAGTGAATTGCATATTTCACCGTTGGCGTTGTAATCTTTAACTAATTGAAACCCAATACGCGTGCATTTTGCACGAAATGTTAACTTGAAATAAAAAATTAAAATTAAAATTTAATCTAAATCAAATACACATTAAAATAAATAAAGACGTCATCTAATTCATATCTAATTATATTGTTAAAATATATATTCCAATCAATTTTTTCTAATACTTTTAAATAGATATAAGTAATCAAATATATAATAAATTCTTCACCCTAATTTCCATCAGTCGCTGTTTTAAATCGTTATATTCCTTCATTAATTAAGTACCACCAATTCAATAAATAACTCTCGGAACAACAGATACAGCAACACTGTCCATATTGTTTGATTTTAATTTCTATCGCCAATAGCGCTGTAGTGCAGTGCAATACTTGCCTAAATCGGTACTGCAGGATGTGACACGAAAATGGTAAAGGGATCCTAGCATCCAGAAATCGTAGGATAAAAAAAATATATTGTATGATAGACATAGACGAAGTATTCCTTCATATACCTCATCTAATGGTAGGTCTATTTATATACCTCATCTGTGACTGTGTCTATGGTTTCCTCTGGATGGTAGGATCATTCTCAATATTACCGATTGAAACAGATTATCAAACGACCAAGTTTATCTTCACAGAGTTCGTCTGTGGACAACGCTATCTATTATCGGTACAAATAGATTTAAGCGCAGGAGATAGTTTCATTTGCAAATACTTTCAAGTTCAACAAACTGTATACATTTAAAAATTGAGGTATCATGCATTTATTTTATAAATATATAGTAATTGAAAAAATTTTCTGTATATTTCTAGGAAATATTTAAAGTGATACATGAAGCTGCTTATTTAGATGCATTTATGTAATACGTAAACCGAGTATAAAACTATCTTCAAAGTAAAATTAATCGTTTAAAATATCGTCGTGAATTATAGAAATCTTGCTAGTATAAGTTATAATTAAATGGAAGATAGAGGAAACATGTAAGAGATGTTCACTTAAAAATAAAATTTCGATAAGATTGAACAGTAGAATCTAACTGGTCAAATTGATCATTTTTTTATCTTTTTATAAAAATTTTGTTCACAATGCTGTACTTTTGAAGAGATTGCGAGATATATTTAGAAAGGCAATTTCGTTTTTTTCCATGGAATCTCCATAACCGTTATGTCGACGCAAGATAACAATGCAAACAATTAACCACCAATAAAGCGTTTCCGGGCTGGTTGTGCAACCGAGTATATAGGAACGCGATGAGCATCGTGTATCGCGAGAAAATCGCTTTGCGCGAACATTCAAGGTTCGATCAAAACCATCCACCTTTCGCTTTGATATAATTGCCAGACTGAAGATGCCTTCATCGTCTCTTGTTATTTATCTTTTGCATTACGCAGTTATTGATGACCTTGCGTCTAACTGTATTACGAATTAACTTATTCCATCACGTTTGTCATATATTATAATAAGAATATATCGATGTCAATCTAAACAGAATTCCTATTTTCCAAATAAGATCGATTAAATGCATTTTTCCTAATTCACAATACTTTTGAATGTGCAAGTACTAACAGGTGTAGATGAATACTCGTAAGCTGCAACTTTCTGGATCGTTTGATTATTACGTTGGCTCGTAAAGCATTCGGATGATGGCAGTACCAGCCATGCCTTTGTTAGCCGTAATGTTGGCCAACATGGGTATAATTCACCCCACAGTTTCAACAATCGATCGTCAATTTGCATACGATGAATCTCCTTTCAACCTGCATCGCATTCAATAACGGTGTAAAGTTAATTCATGCAATACGTAAAGATTAATGTTCCGCAGTTACTGTTGTTATACGTCGTCGAAGCTTTCTAACAAATCAATCTATTTAATTACCTTTCGAACTCGTCAATATATTAGCTGTTTTGTCGTGTTAAATGACCAGAATTCCTATTATCTTATTCATTCCAGAGACACTTTTTTCAATATTGTATTCTGTCTATAGACAATATTGGCCAAAGATGTTTTGCTTGCGACAAACGTTCACGGATTGAAAGAAGTCATCAACAATTAAAGAACGGAATCGGCCGTACAGACCTGTAATAGCACCTCATTTTCCCCAGACTAGATAACTATAATTTGATCTTTAAAATTGAATCTTTAATTGCGCGCATCCCATATAACGATGATTAGTTGGCGCCAGTCAGAAAATAAGAATAAAATAACACTCACACTTTCGTACCGACACGCAAATCTCTTCTCTGATCGGTTTTCTTGGGTATTCTTTCACGTATGTACTTATGCCGCGCACACGGAAACGCTCACTTCCTATTCGAAAATAACAATTTGTGTCGAGGTTGCCGCTTGATTATCGGTTTGCGCAGAATATACTCGACGAGAAGAAGCTCCTCACACAGAAATTCCCGGACGATTAATAAAACTAGAGTCTTGAACACGCTTGTTCTTTATCAATTTAAAAACATTATTATTATTGCCTCTAGTATCAAACATTCGTACTACTTGTTTATCTTATTGTATATCGTGTAGACATCAAAACCAAGATTCCAATCACGATGTTACACGATCGCATCGATTAAACTGTCGCGTGTAACAGGATGAATTCGCAGTGGTAATTCTCTCTTTAACGAGTTTCCTGTTTCTCGTAAATATCCGTTTACGTTCGTGCGAATCGGTACACGATCGATCGAATTAGTCAGGCCGAATGTTTGATCGATCCACCTCGACATTGACCTTAAACGTTCATCGCAGTCGGCCATGTCCACGCACGAGAAAGAAAAAATCGTCAGTCGACGAGAAGGCGGCACTAGGTTGCGTAACGCGCGAGATTTCTTAGGAATTAAGAAACGATAAGCGTGATCAGTGTACTTGTCCTGGCAGTTGTGGCCTTTGCTGAAACGCCATTACAAGTAAATCACCTTCGAACAGCGGTGCTCGCGATGCGACAGTAGAAAAATCCCGCCGCTCGTCAGACGATTTTACGCTTAACCTTGTAAGAAGGCCGAATTCTCGGTATAATTTTGCATTCGAGTACAACGTTAATGATTATCTGTAAAAGGAACATGATGTCTGTGGATTTTAAGACACGCAAGAGGCTTATACATTCAAAGATCCTTCCGTTTCTTTCATAATTTCACAAAGAATTTCGATGACGAATAATCAGGTTTCTCGAGCCGATTACCTTCTTTTTTTAGTAAAATAAATTCAATAGATGATCCGTGGAAAAAAACATCATTGATAAATATTTCTTTACCATCAATTATTTGTATTATTATTTAAAAGAGAAAACATATAAGTATTAAAAATGCAGCTAGATTAGTAAAACTTTCAAAAAGTGCACCTGCATCGTTTTAGCTTGTAAGGAGGTGATTATGTAATCTATGGAAAGGATGATCGACAAACATCGAAAACTAATCGTATCTAGTCGAGGATCGAAGACAAGAGAAGCAAATAGATCGACTCGGTCTTCTTCCATATTCGTACCAAATTTTTCATCGTGCAAGTTCAAGGTTCCATGAAGCGATACGAATACTTACAAGGTCATCGAGTGTGCAAATACCGTGATTATAGCCGCATACAGCATGCAGCATGCCGCATTCTCATTGTTGAAGATGAGATAGGATTGATGTAAACGGCACGTATTAAGACATGTCTCAAACTACTTGAGGCAAAGTCTCAACGACCTGCTATGATCCTTTGAATTTTGTAAACGACTAGTAGTGTTTTCGTTGGTAGTAGAGAGTAAGAAACTGCTATTGGATAATTGATACTTTCTTTGGTTCACGATCAGCGTTACTCAATGAGAATGATAGAATTAATCATCGACCGGCTTATTACTCACTCAATTTCGAAATATCCTGCGCTGAAGAAAGAGACAGACGAAACTTTCATGATCCTTTCATTCATAAATCCGTGAGTTGTGAGTTGAGTCTAGCAAGATCAAAGAACACGTCATACTGGTTTCCAACTGATCGCTTTCTTAATTTTCTTCTTCCCCCTTTCGCCTTTCTGTGTGACTACGCGAGCGCCAGTGCATGTATCAATCTTCGAAAAGGATAGTCTTTGAAAAATAATTTTATCATACGTTGTAATTACTCTGCAATGCTGCTCAGTAATTTTCATTGAATAACAGAACATCGTCGTTGGAAAACAAAAATTGAATCTGTATATTAAATTCAGATTCATTCATCTAAACGCGACTTCCTGTTATGCGAAGGAAACAATGCACGATGTAAATAACGAACAAATGAAATTGGCATTCACCATTGATGTACTACTACAATATATCCATTAAATTTATCCTCGACTAGGTCAGTGTTAGCTTCTCATTAGGATCTCGGTTAGTCACCTTCTTTTCCCTGTTTTGAAACGACACGAAGCCACGGTGGTGGCAGATCGTATCGAAAGAATGGAACAACTGTTTTGAGGTCATGGTCGAATTGCACGCCGAGGTGAAATGTATGCCATATCGATTGTCATCGACACATTGCATCGAAACATTGCGCGTACACGTTCGCGAACTACCGCGATAAAAGCCGCGTGTCCGATGACACCGATAACTTGGATGGAAATATCGACCAAGAGTAACCGCGGGTAATTATGCGGACTATTCGTTCCGCGGGTTCCGGTACCAGCGCGTATCACTTTGCTACCATTCGAGCTTGTCGTACCAATACTATAGCGGCCATTTACAAGTGTCGTTCGTTGGTATCTGAATTGCTTGCCGTTTCATTCGTGTATTTACGAAATACGATGGTTAATTGCCATACGAACCATTGGAACAGTCTGCAAACTTAGTTTTGTCTACAGAAAATCGATTTTTAGACCAACAATCAGTCGCGACAGCATAATGGAGCTTCAGAGGACGAACTAATTAAGCTAATTAGCTCTGCTTTTCATTAATTTCTTAATTCATTTCCGCTAAATTCATTCAGTGCAAGAACACAGCGTACATAATGATAAATTCTAAGATTTTGGAAACCAGTGATTATTTATGGAGTTGACCAATACAGAACAATATTTATTACCATTCTCTAAGTCCAACGAAGAGAACTAATCACTGTCCGCTTTAGAAGCTATTAATACAATTACGTAGCTGTACCAAGCGATATTCGTATTCCTTGCTCGCAAAAGACTTATACATAGATAACCAAAATTAATTACCTATTCAGAGGTACTTCCGTGACTCTAATTGACGTCAGAAGTAACTCTTTGCTCTTTGATGTCCTTGGACAGTCAATTGATTTTAGAGAGGCATACACAAGAAAGTTTATTAAAATCTCAGATTGAGAAGCAATCGATTTTTCTTGATCTCACAGGTTGCCTGATTCCCTATATGACAAAAATCGGATCGCTATAATGGGATAATGATGAAAAACTGTCAGACAGCGATCGAAAAGTAACAGGTGGCGGAGAAAATAAACGAGCTACCATTGTACAAACACCAATTATATAAACCGTCTGTCTTCCGACAAGTTGTAACATAAACGATGCTCAACCATACCGGAGAACAAGAGAAGCGCGCAAAACCCTGCTCGGCGACGAATGCTGCAACATTCCAATCCTCAACGACGATCCCTTGGCGAGAGTTGGCAAAAGGGTGCGTCGAAACAATTCCCCGGATACACCTGATCGCGGCAGGGAACCCTGAACGTTTGAGGTGGGAGGTGGAAGGTGGAGTTACGGATGACGAGTCTCGGCCCTGGTAGGGGCTCCTGGCGTCGTTGCGTACCCTGGTAACATTGGACCCCCACTTGCTCGTCCCGAAGTCGGAGGCGCATATACGACAGGCTCGACACCGATATACCCGACAACGACAACGACGCCGACCGGCGACCATCATCCGTCCAAGCGTCTGCAGTTGTTGCAGTCGGCTCACGGCGCTCACCGTCGAGCACGCGACCGTATATAGTTCCAGGGGATTCCCGGCGTTTCCCTCTGTATATTATTCCGTTTGCTTCCTTCGGTACTTCGGCAATCCTCATAACCGGCCGTTTTCCACGTTGCGACTCGCGCCAAGGATAATACCTGTAATCGTTGTTCGCGAGATAGTGAGTCACACAGGTGCCACAAAGCAGACCGGACAAGAGCGATCCGAATTCCATTTCTCCTTCTGTACTTTTTTTTTTCTCTTTCGTGAACGCACACAATCACATTGTGGCACGATCGGAATTGGGAAGACCTGGAACGAACCGATCGACCGGTCCCCACACGTTTCATCCGTGCGTTCACGTCTATGTCTACTCGACAAGTGTTTCGACCATAGTGAGGATACTCTCCCGAAAAGAAGGGAGATCCTCCGTCAAGTGACAGTGAGTAAATCCCATGTGAATTTGGTGTACGAGTCTGAGGATTCCTGGTGCACTGCGGGAGAACCTCGCGAGAGAGCAAGGGAGAAACGTGGTGGCGGAAGAAGATCTCCTCGACGGAATCGATCGGAGAATGTGCATGTGAAATTCGAACAATTCGGAGGGGAAGCGATATATTCACGAAACGAACGCGATCTTCTATCTGACTTTACAATATTCGTCGAGTTTTTGCCTTTCTATTTGCGTAGGATGTTGTTCCTATGAGCGAGCAAGAGTGCGCCCGTGGGAAATCGTGCTACGTACGTTTCGTTCCGCAGACTATTTCCTCTATAGTTTCCATTATTTTGTTTCCCAGACGGACTTTCGATATTTTCGTAGACTCGGTAAATCACCCGACCGATTCCGTTACTCGCGTTCGCGGAAAGTTCAAGGAAATACGAGAACGCTCGCTTGCCAGCTCGCTCGATCGTTAGGCTCGCCCGATCGCTTTCTTAAATCGTTATTTTTAGCGGGGGCCGATTATTTCGCGATCCCGTGCGCTCCATTATATGGTAATTGCCGCGACACATATTCGAGGACGCGGTGTTACTTCATGCTCGAGTAACTGTGACATATTGGAAGCGTAATCGATCAAGCCACGAAGCCCGGTCGCGATCTCTTTCGAACTTCCACGATTTTTCTCCGGCAACAGTCATTAATCTATAAATATTCGTTCGTGACGACCGTGAATCGTCGTTACTCGATTTTCGAAAGAAGAGATTAGCATTCTTTTCAATCGAATTTTCTTTTCCTTTATCTCGCGATACAATTGTCATATCAAATCGTTTGATCACTTTGTTCCTTCACCTCGTGCTCGGCATAGATCATTGATCGTAGACGTTCATTGATCGACGCTCACTGTTTTTTATTCGTGTCTCGTTTAAAATATGAGTCAACGTTGCTTGATATATGAAACGATCGCCGCGAGCAACATTCCAGTCGTTCTAATTTTTGGGATACGCTCGATTTTTATACAATATATACAATTGCGATACATCTGTCGGAGTTTGCAGAACTGTTCTGTCCTCGTAAATCATTGCGTATTGTAGAGTTTAATACGACTCGATTAATATTTACCCGTGCAAGTCCAATAATCGTTCTTTCTGTTATTATTTCCAATAATAATAATCGATGTCTCACGAGCATTATTTATAGGAATGGCTCTCCCAACTGTAACCACAAGATAATTCCTCGATGCCTGAGAAGGTGCAAGAAAATATTCCACAAAACGACTTTAAACGAATTATAACTACGATGCTTAATACCCTTATCGTATTTTACTGAAAAATGTTGAAAGGAACGAAAAGCATGACTCATTGACGAGATGTAGAAAGCTTCGATAAACGTGTTGCACGATCAAACTGTTCGACTAGACGATTTACGATCCCCGTAAAAGATTATCGTATCGACGTCACGTTCGTTTCCATTCACGAATCGATAGGAACAATAAATCACGGTTATCTGGGGGCCAGCTGGAGGTTGCTGCGTACGAATCAACGTCACGTTGCAATAACGGAACTACGTCATAAATTAGCAAGCCAGCCTCGGTAGCCAGGTAGCCAGGACAAAAATCCTAGCCATCTCGCGTCACACCGGTTTCTCCCGTGTTCTCGGCACCGTTCCCTACCACGCGATCCACAAAGGTCAAGTACTTTTCACGCGCAGACACGACCATCCTTCCGGTTATCAACGAGATCCTTATCGATTTTCCTTACGGCACATTCCTCTCAACGAGTCTCTAACTGTTCCAGCGTTAATAGAATCCTGCGATCTTTGTTCACTCTCGTTCTGTAAATGGAATCCTTTGTTCCACGATCTTTTTCAACGCTAATGGAATCCCTTGTTCTTCGATTTAGACAAAGAATCCAGGATTGAAGAGGGAATAGAGAGAAGATTGCCAGCGGGAAAGATCGTTGGATCGTGAATATCTGGTCATTCAGAGTTGAGAAGGAGGGAAAAAAATTATATTACGAGGATTTTTGAGATCCTTCTGTTGAGAAGAAAGTTGGAGGAACAACTTGTCGAGAGAAAGATATAAAAGTGTAGGAGCGCACAAGTCGAAGACGTCGGAAGAGCGAACGTTTACACGCTTGTAAAACGGTGACACGGAGGGGATTTTACATGCGTCATCGTCGTGCGGGTACAAATCGCACGCGACCATACGCTTCGACGACAGTACACGTGTATAACGACGCGCTCGATTGCTCCTGCGAAACACGGGGCTACGATCATCCTTCGAGGATTCACGGTGATAAATGCGGTGCCGGAGATGACGTCCTCCGCGTTCTCCAAAATGACGATCCAGTTGGTCTTGCTGTGCTTGATCGTCACGTGCAATGGTGAGTACATTTCTTTTCTATATTTTGTTCATTGTTAACATTGAGATTATAACGTTATAACGAAAATGTGCAGTTTCGGTTCATTTGTAAAATGGGATAGAAATTTCTTGAAAAAAAAAAGAATGGGATAGAAATAAGTTCGATAACATTAGTTAAAAGTGTGGAATTCAATTCAATAATTGTAACTTAATCATTCTACAAAGACTGCTTTTCGCTGAAAATTCAGTAAGAATCTAAAGTTTGTCAAATTTACATACTGAAATCTCATTGCGTTTTATCAGCAATTATTTCGTCTATATATAAGTAATTCACTTTGTCATAATGGTAGTTTTCTTTTTTTTTTTTTTTAACAAACTGCGTGACGCAAATGTTTGTGTAAGATTAAATAGTTTCGCGTGTATTCATCGTCGAATGACTTTCCGGCGGATCTAAATTCAATTCAATTTTCACGTCGAGAAAAGTCGACGAATTATCGAGAAACGTTAGAGTTACAATGAATCAATGACACACGGATAACTTTCGAATGGCTGCCAATAAATTTTTATTTGCCAGTGCGGCAACAAGAATTTAAGAATTTTAATAATAGAGTGATAATGTCGACTAGTTGACATGGACGAATTAATATGCTAGAAGTCATCATTTTTTACGACTTCGAAGGCCTTAACCTCGACAAGGGCCTTTAGTATTTTAGTGCCATCACAGAGATTGCATTCGAAATGACTAGTACGAGGGCATTGGTTCCTGCTGTCAGTGACACGTAATTTTATGTTTTTATTATTGATCGACAACTGTCGAATATCATTCATTCATTTAATCCACCTTCAATTAGAATTGCACCTACTAAATTTGAATCATTAAAAATCTTCTATCGACACTGCAACGTTTGCACGCGATCTCATTCGGAGATTTTTGAATTCAAGTGATTTAAAACCACACTGAACAATGACCAAGATCTCCAAATATTCTTTGCATTCCAAATGCATTCTCTTTGACACGCAATCTATTAATTAATTCTCTCAACCGAACAAAACATGCAAAGTTACATACCGTGTCCCTGAAAGCGCGTGGAAACCGTTTCTTGAGCAGCATCTTGGCAATGAAATTTCTCAAGGTGATTCTCCGTTGCCGTGTTTCAGAATTTCTATTTCTCTTTCCACGTTCAAGTGGACTTAACACTCGCGCTCCGCGATTCTATTTCATTGAAAACGCGACACGTGCGACTAGTTCGAGCCACGCGAAAATCTGTGTTAATAGATTCGATTCACTTTCATCGAACGTTTCATTAGAATAACAAGCGTCGAACGATTTTTACACGTCGCGAAACTACACAGCATGAAATCACTGTGATCTCGGACGCACTTATTCGCGTAATCAGGACAAGACGCTGAGCATCGCTTAGAATTCTCCACTCTTGCAACAGCTGCAAATCACTCTAGATGATTTCAATATTATTAGAAATATAACTGTAACTGACTATGCCCAGACGAAACGATTTTCAAGTTGGATCAAACGAGCTGCTACTTTGAAGTAATAACTCCGTTTTAGTTACGTAGAATATCTTGCACGTTATAGTGATTTCTTGATTTGGATAGATTTAATTATTCTAGACAGTATATAATCTCTGCTCTAGTATGCAAACTTGAATCAATTTGAGAACAGTTTGGAACATCGTTGGCTGTTCCAAACTCACGTCAATTGTGCCATTTGCTAGAAAGAAAATCAATATACAAGTATGTGCAGTTAGTTCATTTTTATGCGAACATTTTTACATTCTGTAAAAAATTATTCATTAGAACGTTCCGGCAGAATAATAACAGAACTATAAAAGAACGTTATACATATGTAAGATAAAAAAAAAAAAAAAAACGAAGTAAGTGGGACTGAAATTTCCAGTAACACAGTTAGCTAGATACCGTAAAGAAATTTTGCATCTCGACTACAGTTCGTTACTGGGAATCGAAGCGATCGAGCGTGAAGAACTTGAAACGATCTCTGGACCATGTACCGTGAATCACCCGGAGAAAGAGGAATCCGTCCGTTTACTCGTCGGAATTTTACTCGTATAATTAACAAGTCACGTAAGAAACTCAATTTCTAATAATAATCGACGCATCGATGAGAAGAGGACAAGTAAAAAAAAAAAGAGAAAAAATACAGTCAAATATATTAAAGATATCGAAGATATCAAAACACAAACGAAGAAAAGAAAAGAAATATCAGTTTCAAGAGATAAACTCTTCGAACTGACGAATAATAATGCGGATCACTTTTGCGAAAACAATCATCAATTACTGTGATAGTAATATTGTTCGTGAAATATCTGATACATCCAGAATTTCGGTGATGGATCTTTTCTCGATCGTTTTTCTCTGAACGCGTTCTCGTAAAGCATCCGCAGCATGGCCAGGGAGCGGCGTGCTCACACGAGCCGAAAGAACTGGTTCTTCTGCGGAGGGTGGTTAAACTCGATGCAATGCGTGCATTTAGTGAAACATCGCTCTGGAATGCAAACACGTGGGGAAGGGTAGGAACCTGCATGGGAACTATCGTACGATCCTGCGTTGAAATCCACGCCGCTGAATTTTATGCATCCACGGACACATTCGTTTCGCTCTCATCGAACTTAGCCTCTTTCCTCGAATTTTACGTAACGCTCGGCCATTTCAAATTATTTGACGTTCTCCATTTTCTGTAATCCCGTGACACTCTTTACGCGTTGGTTTCTTGAATAACGAACAATGTGATCAACAACGAATAAATCGTGATGTTGGTGTAAATTTCAGAATCAGTCATTTACCTTCTAAAGCGAAAATGCACAATTCGATAAATTTCCAAGACGCTTCGTTCATCGTTCTCGCCAATTTAGAATCCATCGATCGAACACGTGCTGATTTTGTAATAATATATTTCTCGAGAATCCTCGTCTCAAGATACACGGAAATTATGAGTTTACTTAGTCTGGCTAAGAATAATTTCAATCAAAAAGAATTTATCGTGTTTTCTTGATCAACATCGATTTCGAACTCTCCGATCTTCGTTTGCGAATCACCTTATGTGCAAAGAAAAAAAGATGGAGATTTGATATACGAATCAATGAATCTTTGCACTTCCCAGAAGTACTTAATACAAGCTACTACATATAATATAGCTTAATACATAAACGATACATGCCTGAAAAGAGGCATACATAAAGTGGATTAAAGTAATTTGATCTTCGCGAGTCTCGATTTAACCGGTCTGCCTCGGCGTCGATTAAACCGCGGTTAATCGAGATCTCATTATATTAACGTACAGCTCTGAAACACAAGGAAGCTCGGGAAAATTCTTCGAACGAAAAGAAATATCCTGTAGAAATTTTTTCTTTAAAATCATTCTTCTTTGAAACACGATTCTTTACAATTTTTATCTTGGCGCCTGTCGAAAAGCTTTCTCCGCCGATCCTTTGATTGAAAGCTTCGAAAGAATCGATTTGGAGACTAGGTCGAAACCTTTCCGGGAAACCTGACCGTGGCAATCGTTTCCTCGAACGGTATTTCTTCCTTGTCATCCCGATTCAGAGTTATCGAGAATGGAAAAGATTTCGTGAAAATTAAACTGATGTCGCTGTTGCTCGTTAAGCTGGTAGAAGTAAGAATATAGAAGTTGGAGCTTTCATTCTTTCCAATCGCCATGACGTATAATTATATTTCATCTCGTGCGTTGAATCGTATGTGTAGATAAGACACGTTGCGAATTGTCTGAAACAGCAAGAGAGTCAGCTCCACTGACTTTCAGTTTTACGTCAATTATATTTCTGTAATCGCAGATACGTTTGTATCTTTCAATTTTAGTAATTTATAAAAAGAAGATTCCTTAGAGGAGAATTAGGATCGCGAGTGGCCTCATTTTCATTTTTTTTTTTATTAGTGAAAAAACAACATCAATGTTAGCTTTTGATTTCCTTTCACGTGAAAACAAAATTATTCGACGCTCGTTTCCGCAGAGAATAATTGCAGACAAATTTCACAATCGAGAAACACTTAAGTAGGTTACTCCAAAAAGTATGCCCGTCAGAAGTTGATAAATCGTTTGAAAGTTTACCGGTAACATCTTAGATATTATCCCGGAACGATTATCTACACGCGTTCCTCGAAGAATAGTTTCTTGAAACTCCTGGTGCAAATATACATTTTCCAGTTCGTAAGTAGGTACATATTGGCGAAAAATACTAACCAAACATTTCAACAAGTCAAACTTCATGCATTCTCTTAAAATACATATTCTTCGAGAACGTTGTTGAAATAACACTCCCGATATCCATAAATATCACTAGTATCCTCTGAAATTCAATTTCCATGAGTCATTGTTCGATTACTGTCGCGAAATCATTTTTGTTTTCGAAACGAAGCTCGAGATATGTTCAAGGAATTTCAGTAATCTTCGATGCGAAAATCTTGCAAAAAGACAACGCCCAATGGACGTATTTCGAATTTCGCAACGTCCTCTACGTAAGAAATGAAATCGGCTGGTGTCTCTGATCATCCTCTCGGAGATATCGACGGCAGGTTAGCGACCGCTGTTGCACGTTCATCGGCTTGTTCTTAATTACAGAACGATCGAATCTTCGTTTTTCTGCGTTCCTCTCTTCACTTGCGGCTGTTTCTCGTCACAAGAAACGACTGGCCTTCTCTTATGGTCGATAATCTTGGGATGGGATTCCATTGTTGTGGAATTAGTCACGATGAGACCTGCGAAGATACATCCGGGACGTGTAGCTGAGCCAGCTCGAATTCTTGAAACGCCGATATTTTAATCGCTGGGATTCCATTTCATGGTAGGATACCACTCGCGGTCACTTGACCGATAAATCATTTGATCGACCCACAAAAAGATCGTGTCACATGGTTAAACTGGTGAGTAATAATTAAAAAAGAATTGATATTTGACATCAACGTGGCAAAGAGATGTGTGTGAAATTAAATCGGAAAACTGGAGGAATTGCGGCGAACAACGATCGAAAATTACGTGGCGCAGTATCAAGGACGCGATGAAGAAAGTAAGAAAGTACAAAGAAAGTAAACGGTAGCCTTGGAACTGGCTGAATGAGTATGGAGTGGCTTAGATGCTGCGCGATCGCGTCCAATCTTGCTTTTCCTTTCTTTTTTATTCTCTCGTTTCGAAATTCATTGTTCTATCATATCCTCGATGAATGCTTTTCATCGAGCATTACAATAAATGAATTTCATTGTTCTTTCCAATGACAAACTTAAAGAGGTAATCGGCGAAATTGTTGGAAACGTACTGCGTTGGATTTATTAATATTAAATCAGATGGTAACACCTGCTCACGTGTTATACCACCTTGTGCAATAATTCTCACGATCCACAAAGGTAAATGACGATGGAAATTGGCCACGTCACAGTTTTGAATTAGTCTAGTCTTAAATAGTTGAAAGAAACGAGGAAGCGATGGCTTAATAACTACGTTGTACTGAAAGCCACTGTTACTTGAGAGAAAGTTTTTCAATAAAATCTCGGTTATTCTATACATTATTTTCTAACATTTCACATGTATTTCCAAAAATATAAGATAAATTACAGAAAAATAATGGCCATTAAAAACATATACTCTACACTTTTTAACTCAGAGAAGTATGTTAATTACACAGATCATTCGAGCTAGCAATACGATTATCCTAAATATCAACTACAAATTCTGAAGATTATACATAGTGAATATGGTAAAGTTATGTTGTCAGTTACTAATACGTGAAAGCAACACGTACATTCCTCGTAAAACGCGGAATCGACGAGTATGTCAATGGTAAAGTGGGAAACGACCTTCCAGTGTCAGCGACCATTCTTTGCTGGTCTTGAGGACGAGTTTCGCCGCACGGCGAATGTAACGACACATTACCAAGGACCAAGTTCGGCACGAACGCGTGTTACATACCATGGTCACGTAGAAAGTGTGGAACGGTGCACACGATAGCTCTTTCATTCAGAGAAATTTGACCGTGATCGTTCGCCGGACAAAAACGGCCGACTTTCAATACAATTAACGATACGAGCTATTTCGAGATAGTTCTACCAAGTTCTTACGTCTGTTTAACTGTTTAACGAGAAGTTGCTCATTAACTAGAAAATTCTGACGATATCGTAATAATTAAAGAGATAAGATTGAAAAGTGAAATGGAGAAGTGAAAATGGAGAAGAAAGTAACAGGAATATAAAAAAGAAAAGAGGAATTATCAAAACTCAATTTGATTGTCAATGAAATGGTAGAACTTGTTGTAGAATAGTTGATTTGGTATTCTAAACACAGTGTATCGAATCGACTTTTACAACGCTAATTCTCCGTGGTTCCCTCTTTTAGCAAATATTTTATTATCGATCCGTCCCTGGTTCTATTTGCACATGGCGACAGACGCGCAACGCAAGGCGATTGTCTACGTGACTGTCGTAGCTTCCTGCCCGATGTGTCCCACATATATGTTCAACCGAGTTCCTTCGAATCATGCTGCGATTCTTCATCGAAACGCGGATACTGATCACTTTTTTGCTCTCCCGAAACCCACGAAAATTGGACCAGAATCAAACGAACATGCATTAGCATTAGACAATAAAAACTTCCGCACAAAGTTTTTAAAAACTACTGCGAAAAACAATTAAATTCTAACAAAATTATTCTGCGAATTCTTCAATTCCCAAATGCTGTCTCAAAAAAATTTTTATGTGAGAAGCAACAGTTAACAATTTGATATTTCTGGAATTCTCAAACACGTTTGACAACCTATGAGGCAATTTTAATACGTGACTTTCCTTTTCTACGATCTTGCTAAACGTCGCTAAGTTATCGTACAGTTCGAAATTTCATTGAATTTAATCTCTGAATTTCATCGTGGCGATCTTATTGATAGGTATACCGGTGCCAGAAGAATCTGATGACGTTGCAACGATCAATGCTACCACGATCAGCCCGATTTCTATGGATCCCGAAATTCAAGGTCATTCGATGGACGATATCTTGCCAGGAACAAAGACGCCACAGAGCCCAGTAATATTCGTGGACGTTCCGGAGCACACGGAAACGGAACTCGGCTCGTCCGTACTTCTGGCGTGCCGAACCGCTAATCCTGTGGCCGAGTGTCAATGGTCCTGGCAACCTTTACCGCCGGTCCACCTGCCACTTCCGGATATCAGCGAAACTCCAGCGACCAGTTAGTTATCATTATCATCCCTTTTTTTCGACGATAACTACAAGTATTATAAAATAAATTTACCCTTGATCGGGTTTCTAGATACTAGATTTCGATTTTGTGATAAAAATAACCGAGAGTAAGATGTTCCCTTTTTTCATTTGTTTCGATTACGACGGAGACTTGATAGTGAGACAAACTTTCGATACCAGCTCCGTTGTTTTCCATTCGATATTCACGTGCCGCGTATTTATCGTAGTTCTCTCGTAATTTATAGCCACCACAGTCTCGGTGATTCAGACGACAACCACGCCGACTACCAATCCACTGCCGGTACGACAATTTCCTGCCTTCGGGAACAATAGCAACGACTGTTCCGTAAGATTCTCGAGTACGAAGCACGAACAGACCGGATACTGGAGCTGTGCCGCGAGAACTTCCACGAATGATCCTTTCACCAGCACGGAACCTGCTAAGCTGAGCATCGTTAATGAGCAACAGAGTATGGAATGTTGATTGTCTCTTCTGTCCTTCTAATTCGACATCCGTGCAATTACGTTAAATTTCCTGAAACTCAAAGCTTGTCCATTAGCTGACAATTAAGTAGTAATTAAGTAGGAAATAAGTAAGAAACAGCATGATGAATATTGATATTTGTAAATGTCCAGATCCCCTGGTCGTATTTGCGAAGCTCGATAACGTGGTCGAGGTACCAGCAGGATCTTCGGCGCAAATAATGTGCCAAATGAAATCATCCGTTCGCGAATGCCAATGGTCCTGGAGGCAGTTGAACCAATCACAACCGTGGAATCTCGAGGTGAAGCGATTTCCAGCTTTCGGTAACGACAGCACCGACTGCAGTATCAAATTCAAAAACGTGCTGCCGGAGCAAGAAGGATACTGGACCTGTGGCGCCAGAATCGATCCGAATTCATCGTTCACGCAGTCGAATCCCACTCGATTTCTCATTTCAGAAGGTGAGAGTTACGAATTCTTTTCATTAGCTCAGCGTGGCAACGTATACAATCAGTGAGAAACATTAGAAAAAAACATTGATTTTGTTTCGCAGTTGAATTCGTACAATTATCTAGAGGAATTCAAGTAGCGTCTGGTGAATCGGTGCTCCTCAGATGTCTGGTTAACAAACAAGTGGTACAATGCGAGTGGTCCTGGAGGGCATCTAACTCGAGTCAAGAACCTCTGTTAGTCAAGAAGTTCAATCCGAACAAAGATGCTGATCATGACTGTTCCGTGAGGTTCAAGAATGTCCTGTATGAGGAGGAAGGGCTGTGGACGTGCGGTGTTCGACTGTCACCAGATGGAATTCTTCACGAAGCGCCACCCGCGACTGTTAGCCTCTTACCTACAGGTACGAATACCTAATTTCTTAAAGAAATTCCTTAAATTATCCCAAACTCAACAAGCGATTTCTTCGTGCATTCTCAAAACGTAGGTTTAATCAATTGATTTGTCTCGATCGGTGTTTCAGCCAAAGTCAGCTTCGTTGAAATGCCGGCAGACACTTCCGTGCCAATTGGTACGGAGGCCACGTTGAAATGCGTAACGAGCAGCCGCGTGGAAAAGTGTACGTGGACCTGGAAACCACTTCACGGAAACGAACCAGAAATTATTGTTCAGGAATACTCAAGCAACGGCGACCTTGGTAGAGATTGCTCGCTGAAGTTGCCGCGAGTATATGCCGAAAAACAGGGTCAGTGGGCTTGTCAAGTGTCGATCAGCTCTCTCAATACCATGCTGACCTCGCCATTCGTGAAGCTCACCGTGTTCGAACAAGGTATCTTCGTTTCTATCCTCTTACATTTTTATCCTCGAAACTTCTGAAACTTCTTACTCCAAATATATCGTTACGTTCAATTTTTAGACGAAGTGAAATTCTCAGAGCTTTCCCAAGACATCCAAATATCAGCCGGAGGAAGCGTTTTCCTTCACTGTGTGACCTCGTCAGCCGTCGAACAATGTCGATGGTCCCTGACGCCGGTGAATTCAAACACCACGGTAGTAGTGAAACAATTTCCGGCTGCCGGAAGCGAGGCCAGGGACTGCAGCGTCAGGTTATCGCACGCACTCGCGGAACAGGAAGGACTATGGACTTGTGGCGTCAAGTTGCGCGGCAGACAGAACTATACGGATGCGCCTCCGGCCAAGTTGAGTCTCCTGGAACCAGGTATCATAGAATCTTGAGACGGATTCGCGACATTCCTTTCCTTTCATGGCTGAGAGTGTACAGAAAGCAATCGATCGGCAGATCCACAGATCTCTGATCGATTTTTTCGCCTCGCGATAAATATTCGTAGCAACTTCGAATCGTGGTCGTCGATCGGCCATAGATCTTAAAGAATATGCAGCACTAGCATATATTATGTATATATTAACAAATTACGGATGAGTCCATTGACTAGAACCATACGGTTGTAGAAGTTAATCAAATTGCCGGGAAATGATGTCGAAAGAAATTTATCACCTCGACGAACGTGTAATTCGAGACTGAAAACGAATGATAAAGATTGCATGTATCGTCGAGGAAGGTCGGCTCTTTGTTATTTATACAGAGAACGATAGCGTTTTTCCTACCGAGAGAATCGATCGTCGCCGATTCATCTCTTACGAAAACCATGATATTAACGACTGCTGTGACAGTATGCTGATGAATATCTTTGAATATTATTCATCTCATTTTGCTTAGTTGCAGGCAAAATTTCTATAACAAATATAACTTGATAGTCTTCTTACATGTTCTCTTTTTCTTTTTTTTATGTAGATATGAAATGAAAAGAATGAATATATATACATTAGAAAAAGAACTTCAATATTATTTCTCCGGCTTCATTCGGATATTTTAATGTTAAGTGACTCATCCCCTGCAATATATACATGATGTATCGTGTAACAAACATTAGCATTTGTGATCGATATGAAGAATCGTTTGGAAGAACGTCACTGAGGAAACACATAGAAAAAATAATAACTAGCTTTTAAAACATTGAGAAAAATCGATCGCATTGTTGGACTACATGTCAGAAAGTCTTAGAATATAATTGAAGACCGCGCGGATATGATCAAAGGAATAATTCGTAACAAGAACAAAAATAATAATCGATCGTCAATTGTGGTACTATAGACGAGAAATTGATCGCGTCTAAGTTCTTCGAAGACTGTTGTGGGTGAAGGCATCGTGTTGGTGATGGAATCTATATGATGTTTCATACTGATGTCAACCTCTCTGTGACGACATGAATGAGTCATCAGTCACATATATATTATAAAAGAGGTAGACATATGTATAAAAAAAAAGTATGTCCGTTTCAGTTTGCAATTTTTGTTTAAATGAGATTTATCATGTCCGATTTAGCATTTTTTCCTCAATTTTTTCTAAGGAATCCATTGTTATGTTTGCAACAATAAGATTCCTTAGTCGTTACCTAGCGTACTGTTACCGTATATACTGCATTTGCATCGATTAGTGTTAGATCATCTTAATTTATCGTTGTCTTGCTCCATTGTTTCCCTTGCAATTTCTTGATAAACCTCCACGAGGATTTATTAGATCGTTATGCCTAGCTAGTCGAAACCTGGCAATTAATGAGCAATTAATTATGCCGTCCGGTTTTCTCATACATGTACCATTAAAATGAACGTTAAATGGTAAATATCCAGCGAGATTGTGTTCCATCAATAATAATTATTTCATCCGTAATCATTAAATTCTTTATCTTATTTGTCAAGCACGCCATCATGCATCTCTCTGTGCTCACTAAACTACATTTCAAGCGTAATGTCTTTTTTTTATCCTCGTCGATGGCACGCTTAAGAAGCTCAGCTCACTCGTTAAATAACATCTATCACTCAATGTCATTCACCCTTTCTTATTTATATGCTCAACGGCAGGTCTACGCTCAAATGATTTCGCATTTAGCATAGTTAGTAGCCGCGTTAGTAGGTACACGAAACCGTATTGTGTGTGTAAGCCTTTTTGCGAGCACTCTGGCACATTTATTATCATTCGTCGTATTATTTATTGTCGAAAGTCGCTATTGACAGGGAAAGTGCTCGAGCTTTGAAAAAATGATCGCCATCGAAGTTCGCCGACTTATAATCCGTCTCCTTTTCTTTCTCCTTTCTTTTTTTACTTCTTTAACAAGACGGTGGATTCGAAAGTTTTTTCAAAGCGATGCCGATTAATTCAAGACGTTTTGACGAACAGCAGAACAATTCCACAAATTGCTCTGCTGCAAAAGAGTAACCAGGGAAAAAGCGTTCGTGCTCTTCGTTCGTCCTCACGCGTAACTTTAGATCTGAGACGCGTTAGCTAGTAACTATTTAAAAAGACTACTCATAGGAATTCTAATGTTTAAGGCTAAGAATATTTATTTGTTAAGCGAAATAGGTCGTTTAGAAGACCCCAGTTAATAACGATTAGACTCATCACGGAACCGTTAACAAATCAGTTGGCTAATCTGTGGTCAACGTGTTGCTAAACAAGAAGTCAACGTACCGATGACATTACGAAGATTACATAATAAAATTTTTTTTTTATTATACGATACGCACTTTCTACATACTCATTATATTAAATTACATGCTAAAATTAACTCTAAGTAGACAATTCTTACTGTTAAGCGTCCCGTTTGAGATGTTCACCTTTGTTTCCGATAATGTGACATTATCGTTACCGTCGCTCGATCAGCCATCACTAAAAAAAAAAAAAAATTAATTACGTTTGAATCATTGTAATCGTTAAAGGCACAAAAATAATATCGATATTAACATATCTTTAAAGAGGGAATTCTAATTGCGACATTGTCGTTCAAAGAGTCCCAGCTCAATACAAATTGCGTGCAATAATCAAACGTAGAACGCTTTCGTTCGAAGCTAACTAATATCTTTCTGTGTGCCATTGAGTTACTGTTAAGTTCAAGAGTATACAAAAATCTGCACCGGGATGTGATCGTTGGATCGTCGTATGTTTCCACGCGCGTTATTCCTTGAATATCAGTTTCTCCGGCATTGTAAACCATTTCTTTAAATAAATGATAATACGAAAATGTCATTTCGGTCTTTCTCATTCCCATTGCCTTTAATACTAACACATGTACACCGGACATTCATAAATGTAGGTATCATTAAAATGTGGTGTTTTTGAAATTTGAAATTGATTGGTATTTTTGAAAATATAATAAATCACCGATGATATATATACCATTAATGTAATCAACACGTCCCTTGTTATATGTGAACACATTACACACTCGACATTTCCGATACACACATTTTTCACATTCTGTATCCTAACAAAAAACTCTATCACATGAAATTTGCTTGTGCACGATGCGAACACGATGTACACGCATTGACATGTATTCCGAACCCAGAGGAATATGCACTACGGAAGAAGAGACATCAACGCTTTCGGTGATTGGACTAGAAATGAATGAATAAAACAGAGCAGTGATTACAGAAAAGATTAATGATTTTTAGAGCCAGTAACTGTGGCATTGTGGGCTGTGCCCCATCAAATGGTCACTCTTTCGTGCAAAGTAGAAACTGCGTTATCGAAAGTGCAATGCCACTGGATTCATGCGCCGAAAATCCACATTTATCAGAATATGAGTAGAACGAAAAGGTAACCTCTTAACATACAAGATTCACAAAACTGAGAACATCTTTCATCTTTCCTCCTTTTTTTCAATTAATTTTTAGGCACAACATACAAATGGATTATCATACAGGCATATGTACTTTGGAATTCAAACCTGATCATTCAGATTTGGGAAATTGGGTGTGCAAATTTACTGTTCCAAACACTGATGAAGAAATTGGAAGTGCAACACTTGTTCTGTTGAATAGTCTTGCCGGTGCGTATTACTAGTTTTCCTTATGTTATTAAATTAAAGATGAACGTTATCTATAAATATAATTTTATTTTTAACTCAATGTTATAGATGAAAAATTAGGATGGATCGTAGGTGCTCTAACGACCTTGATTTTATTTCTAATGATTATTATAGTTGTTATAGTCGTTTGTAAAACACGTTTATTTGTAAGAAAGTCATCACGAGTTTTAGAAACTATTCCTGCATCAGAGAAGAAACAAAATTTGCAAGCGAATAATGAACAGTATACTGAAAATTCATCGAAAGCAGATATACAAGTTTCTGAGCCAAATCAGAATGCAACAAATGTCGATAGTGTACTTCCTAATAGAAGTCCACAATTTTACGAGCGTGTTGGAAAATACAGAAGATCATCAAAAGTATATGAAAATCTTCGAATATGAAAGAAACTTGATCTTTTTAAAGTGTATTATGCAATTAAAATTAACTTGTAAAACAAATGTACTAATAAATAAAAAACAAAAAGAAACATAACAAATTAAAAAATATATAATATAAGAAAAATTTTGTTACCATAATTGTGTACACTATTTGAAAGCATCTAATTGGGATTGTATTTTTTCTAGATTATTATATAGATCTATGAGTTCTTTCTTATCAAACTCCACTGTTAATTTAGATTCTTCTTCTCCTGTCAAATTTAACTGCAATAACGACATTGGTCGCACATCTTTTTTAATGGAAGAAGATGCAGCTTGAATATTTAAACACCAATCAATGTCTTTAACCTAAAATAGAATAAATTAGTATAAAATATATGTTATTATTTCTTATCACCATATTGTCTCATACCTGAACAGGAAATATAGATATCTGTCTAAAATGATCAATTATCCCTTTACCATATGTAATCCATGCATTTAAAAATATTTGGACTTTCTCATCATTTATCTTAAAAGTGTCCTTCAAGGTACTTTCCATTAACTGTGGTTTTATAATGTTGCACGTAGCTTGCTTATAAATTAATATTATCGTATCTAAAAGACAAACTAAATCATCCTTATTCACATCCAAGGACACCAATAGTTTCTCCTCTTCTTCTTCACTGAATATTCTTGTATTAACACTCAATTGAAGTGTCTGACAAATGCGATTTATTAATAAACGGAATTTACTGTTATCTACTTGATTTGTTATTTTCAAACCTCGTTCAAGTCTGAAACAAATGACATAGGATTAGCTGGAAATGAAATATTAAATCACTGCGCTACCAATCTAAAATTCATTACAAATTCTGTTGATCAAACATTTAAAAAAAATAATAATATTAATTGCAATGAATTAATTTAATGAAAATGTATAATTTAAATATTACCGCGGTGTCACCGTAATCCACGAAGCCATGTTACTTGACACATTTATAGGTTATACAACTAATTTGAGTATAAAAAAATTGAAAAAATCAATCAACATGATTTAATATCATATCTTTAACGTCAATTTAATTAAGTAGCACTAAAATGTTCAAAAATATCAATTAGTTGAGTGTTGCATTTTTATATCACGAATTATGCATATATTTAGATGAGTATATCAATATTTGACTCTGCACTTGACAATTCTAACATTGATTAAAATTTGTTCTACATTTATAAATTACACAATATACATAAAAACATATTATAATCAAAAAGAAAAAAACAATTTCTCCATAGACCGGTTTTCTTTTAAAAACAATAATATATGGTCTATTTATTACACACAGATTAATGCACGTGCGCACACCGTGATCATTATATGTACTGAAGTAGATAAGAATTGTATGATTGCGAAGAGCATGTCACAACATTAATTTCAAGTTTTCCAGAATTGTTAATGATGTCCTCAGATGAAGCTAAATACGATAAGGTATTATTTAATACAATTATTTTTTAATATTACGGATAAATATTATAACTGTATTATGTGTAAGTTTAATACGTTTTTTATTTTGTAGGAACATCCACGAATTTTGATTCCTGAACTATGTAAACAATTTTATAATCTAGGATGGGTAACTGGTACTGGTGGAGGAATATCCATCAAACGGGGGTAAATATTTTTTAATTATAGTCGATATTAAAATTGTAAATTGTATTAAAATTATAACCGGTTAATATTTAATAATATTTTTAGAGACAAAATTTATATTGCTCCTTCCGGTGTTCAAAAAGAACGTATCTGTCCAGATGAAATGTTTGTACAAGATATTAGTGGAAATGATTTAGAATTACCACCAAAAGAAAAAAAATTAAAGAAATCTCAATGCACTCCATTATTTATATGTGCATATACAAGGAGAAATGCTGGAGCTGTAATTCACACTCATTCAAAATTTGCTGTAATGGTAACATTACACTGGCCTGGAAAAGAATTTCGTGTTACTCATCTTGAAATGATAAAAGGTATATTAAATTATATATACAATTATATATATGAATGCATTTTTTTATTTATTTATGAAAGTATATCAATATTATATAATGTAGGAATAAGGAATCAAAAATTGGGAAAGGCATATCGTTATGATGAAGAATTAGTAGTGCCAATAATAGAAAATACTCCATTTGAAGAAGATTTAAAAGATGAATTAGATAAAACTATTCTTGCCTACCCCGAAACTTGTGCCGTTTTAGTAAGAAGACATGGTGTATATGTTTGGGGAGATACATGGCAGCAAGCAAAAACTATGTATGCATTAATTTAATACTAACTTGTCTTTTTTATTTTTACTCATTAAATATTTTTTGTTTAGGACGGAATGTTATGATTATCTATTTGACATAGCTCTCCAAATGAAACTAAGTGGATTGGATCCAGCTGCAATTCCAAAAAAGTTATGAAGAGTTATAAATTAATAACAATATCTTCGTTTATTATTTTTAAATAATAAATTACCTTTTCTATATATTTTACAAAAAACCATATGTTACAATATAATCTTTGTACATCTTTAAGTATCTAAATCAAATGGTTGAAAATCTTTTCTAATTCGTTTTGCTAATTCAGTTTCTTCCTCTTGATCCAATTGACAATCTTTCCAATCAATTCGATCGCCAAGATCTAATATTCTATCTGAAGCTAATACTTCCCTACCAAACTGTAGTGGAAAATCTTTTTTTATTCTACAATATAGTTTTTCTCTGCTTGGCAATTCTGCATAAAAATATAGAACACCTGGTTTTGCAATTTGCTGTAAATCTGTGTGTGAAGGTAATTCTGTTATATTAAAATTATTACATTCTGCCATTTCCTAGAATAAAAATGTTATTAAAATATATATGTTAACACATTCTTAAAATAACTAAACATTAATAGAAATGCTTACTTTAAATGTTTCTTTCAAAGCTGGTGCTTGATTTTTATGAACAGGTACAACTTGCAATTGGCAATGAGATGTTTTGAAATTACGTTCAAAAAATACAGGTACTTTATCCATAGTGGCATAGTATTTGGTTATTGCGTTCTTATACTGTTCAATTTCATCGTTTACTTCTTTTGGTAGAATAGACAGGCTTTGATGATGGGTTATTGGTAGAATTAGAAAATGATTCTCAACTAGTCCACCTCTAGCAAGTGCAACATATACTTCTGTTCCAACAGATATTACTAAATGCTTAGAAACTTCAGGACTGGATAAACAAAACCAACACTTAGCTTGATCAAATTCGCGTTTTGGTTTTTTGTTTGGACCTCCAGAAAATTTTGATCTTTTAGTAGACTCTTGAGATTCCATGTCATAAAAAAACTGTGTATGTTTTGGTTGTTCTAATTTTGTTCTTGATGGTTCACTTGATAGCATTGATTTGGGATATGGAGAATTTGTTTCATCTGTAGTTTTCATAAGTAACTCAGATAAACGAGATCTGTCAACAGGTGTTAAATGCAATGCGTACAACCATTTCTTTTTTTGACTGTTTATCACAGGTGCAAGTGCTATAAATCTTGTTGCAATTTCGATATTTCCTTCTTGTAAACTCTGGTTCCTAAAAATTAAATAAATAAATAAAACTTTATGTTAAATCATAAAAGTATATATATCTTTAATATTAATAATATTTTTGTTTACCTGTATGGAGGTCTCTCATAATGAATACCCTCCAATGCTGAGACATGATATCTTGGTTTTACTTGAACAGCCAACCATGCAATTAATTTTGAACCATGATATTTAAAGTTTGGTTTATTAGGATCAAAATTTGTAATATCAGTAGGCCAGGGAGAGCTCATCAAAATGTCAATTCCACGGAAACTAGGTTGGCCTTTCAAACATGCCTGTTTAATTGATATTACATCATTTTCATTGAAGTACACAGGATTTACTTCTGAAGAATTACTTTCTCTGCCACTGATGTAAGCTATTTTAAGTCCAGAACTAGCAGTGTACAATCCGCGTTTTCCAAGATAAGTAAGATTTTGACATATTTCGCAACCATCAATGTCTGGATAATTATTTAAATCACTATCCCTGTTTGCACCAATAATATAAGTTGGAACTGGTATACTTTTTATACCATTCTTATAGTCTTCAAGTTCTGCGTTGTTTTTGCCAAAAAAATTACCCACGCATAGCAGAAAATCGAAAGGTCCACTTTTCTTATTGATAGCATCAATTTTATTAAATAAAAATTTAAAATGACCTTCTACATCTCCACACATTAATACCTTTTGTTTTTCAGTCATATTTAATAACATAACCTCAACTTCATTAAGCAGATATGTATATATATATATACTATTAATGCGACCAAAAAATTGTGTTAAAGATTTATAAATTTTACAATTAAGATAACTTCGTACTATTATTATTTTATTATTTTCAACTGTGTAAAACTAACACCTCATTATTAACGTCTCTGTGTTTTAACTGATAAAAATTGGAGGGAACTACGGAAATAGAAAGGAGTCGAGAATCATCAGTAATATTAATCAGTGTATCATGAAATTATAAATTAGATTTCATGTAATTTCGTATAATATAGAATATTGCTTGAAATTTATATTTTACATTGGTTCTCTGTAATAGTGGGACGTGTAACAACTAATAATAATAAAAGAATTAAATAAAAATTCATATTCATAATTACGTACAAAATTTCTGGTTTTTGAACAATTTTTCAAACCGAAATTTTGAATGTAATTTACAAGGAATTAAATATGATTCAAACGAATATGTATTTTAATTTATTGATTAGAATTTATATATCTTTACGCATTTTGAAGATTAACTGAAACATAGGAAGAAACGGTTTAATTCCAAAGTTACAGCTGTAAAAATTTACAAATCAATCTTCTTAATTCGTTTCTTTTGCAAACAAGCGCATATTTAATCAATCAAATGAGATAAGAAGCGTATGGTGTACGACAAAGACGGATATATATCATACTGCCATCTAGGTACTATACTGTCAAATTCGAGTAGAACTAAAAGTATAAGAAATTTCCGACAGATGGCAGTATCTGTCTTGTTCGTAAACAAGGAGCACAATAGTATGCGATAAGGACAGCAACGGTTTTTAGTTTTATAGTTTCACCGTTACGCGGTGCTAGCATTTCAATGTTCATCCACCGATAAAAATTTCATTTGTAAAAGAAATTAATTAAAAGGATTAATTTATGAACTTTGGCAATTATATCTTTGACTTTAGATCTTAAGTTCTATTTGAACAAAGGTTTGAAATTTCTACTGAATAGATGGAAACATGCTGTTGGTTAGACAAGGAGAGCTATAATGTGTGATAGGGATAGATTTATATTGTGTCGAAATATTATTATCCACAGCTTACTCCCTATATTTCCATTTAATCTACAAAATATAGAAATAAAAATTTATAAATTCTACACAATATATCGAAGCATTAACTATACAATTACACATTCAATTTTATATAAATTATGTTGCAAATTTGAATGAAAGTTA
The DNA here is from genome assembly GCF_011392965.1 of Frieseomelitta varia. Lineage (NCBI taxonomy): Eukaryota > Metazoa > Arthropoda > Insecta > Hymenoptera > Apidae > Frieseomelitta > Frieseomelitta varia. The sequence continues at coordinate 733,444 of NW_025110353.1, forward strand.
AACGTAGACATAGTTGAAAGTATTAGCTTTGAAATGCATAATCAAAAATATTTTGTTCAGAAAATAAAAAAGTAAATTTACAACTTTTTGATTATATGTGAACTTTTTTATCTTGTGAATAAAAATTGTACTCGTTTAATCAAGTTGTTTATGCAATCTTGCACTAAAGTCAGAAAATATTAAAAATATAATATAATGTAACTAAAGATATAACATATCTTGAAATAAAGTTACTGCTTCAATCAGTTTCAATGTAATGCTGATAATGAAGACAAAAGACTTCCTCGTGTATTGCAGTACCTATAGAATTCTAGTCTTCGTTTGTGATTATAATATATAATATCATGGAAAATTTTAATTTTAATTCAAACGACCATTACATCGAATTGATAATGTCACATGTGATTGATAAAATACATAAGAGAGTCATAAGACATTTAAAAGACAAGTCACGGAAAAGTACTAGGAAGAGTCAGATTTGTTTTTCTCGGGATTTTTGAAACATGGTTATTTATAAAACTATCTATTCCTTAGCATCGAGAATAAGTTAAGCAAGGGAAAGTCTCCAACTTTCAGTTACTACCTACTTTGTCGCGAAGTTTCGTGGGGTAGCATAATTTGGGCGTGAGAACTAGTCACGAATGGACCACCTTGTACCTTTAAATGGCGAACATCTGGAAACGATTTTCATGCCGTAAAATTCCAAATACCTACCAATTCCAAGTATCTATCTACCTGCTGACCGTGCACAATCTTATGTATATCAGTATGACCGTAACAAGAATTTCCAAGCATCATGCACTGTACCTGACTTAATTTGCACGTTATTGTTGCACGTAGATATAAGAAAGATTGAACAGTACTCTCATATAATATACGATTGTCGTAACAAATAATTAATTTTGAAGTTATCCGCAGAAAAATTTTCTACAAACACACTTTGGTGGCCTCTGGTGTTCGTTTAAAAAATATTTGACCTCGAACAATAGAGGGAAACCGGAAGAATTTATGTGGAGAACAGCGGAAACTTACCCTTGGGCTCGCTGGTAGTTAAAGAAGTGCAAATAAATGCACACCTTTACACAAATCCGCGAACACAGTTGCACTTATACTGTAAGTAAGGCAAGGCATTCGTATAACGTAGCCAGTTGCTGCTGTGCGCAGGAGTAATAAAAAGAGAAGTACAAGAGGAGAGGGCCGTTGACAAAGAGAGGCGGCAACGGAAGCAACGCCGGGGACATATTATACGCGTGAAACAGAACAAGAAGGAGAGAATGGTACATACGCGCGTATGCTTGTGTCAGTAAAATTATGGTGGGGATAGTTACATAGAGTTGGGACTAGGCGTGGTTCCAACTGACCAATCGGAGCAGTAGGCGTTATCTAGACGTATAACAATGCTTCGTGTAATACATAGTTTCAGTGGTGCTCAACTATTCTCGATTCAACGTTCTGGATCGCGAACGATTTGCAGCATCTGTAAAAGCCTTCTGTTTTCATCGTAAACGCACGATCGATCGAATAAAAATTGAATTTCAATTGATATCAATTATTTTAAGAGCGAAATCTATTGCGAACAGTGTGTTATAATTTTCGTAGTATCCCGCTGAAAGCCTTTATCAGTCGACGGTGGGATGAAACTGGCGCTTAAGTACCGCCTACGTTAGAAATCATTGACACAGGCGCAACTCGTGAGGTTATGCGGCTGCGTTGGTACGACGAAAGTTTTTCCAGAATCCGGAACGATAGAAGGAGCCAGAGAATCAAAGAGAAACAGAGAGATGACGAGAGAGAGAGAGAGAGAATGGGAGGGAGAGGGAGAGGAAAAGAGAGATGGAAAGGGAGGCGCGAGCAGAGAGAGAAAGATGGAAGAAAGGGTAGCAAGTTGGAGGAATGCTGGTCTACGGCTCGGTGGGGAGTTCAGCGTGCACCGTGCATCCAGTTGTATACCTAAATGCGTACGGCACTGTTTTAATAGTACACACGCGTAGTCACGGCCCAATGAATTGATCCCGCGAGGTGCATCCCCCGGATAAAAAAGATGTCGCGCTATCTTTGAGGGCACTCCCGCTTTCGGAGGGCTAGCGCGCGCATTTTCGATCGTCCATCGTTAACCAGCACATATCTTTCTCTCAAAGCAGACGCGCGTGTTTAAAACAAGTTCTAATTTAAAAAAAAGGAAAGGAATGAAGGGAATTTCTAAATCGTAGTTATAAATCATTTAAAATTTGCCACTAAATTAAATCAGAGCCAAATATAGCACGACCGATCGAACCAACTAAGACCGATGAAAAAATACAATTTAATTATCGGTAAAATTATAAAGATACTGTAATATACATACACGTAATACGTAACGAAATGATTGTTATTTGAGATTGTTTATAATAACAAGTATCGTTCAAGTGTCACTTTCGTCGCGTCTTCGATGCGCTATAATCGAAAACGGGGGCTTCCGGTTATGTTCGTTGAAGTTCCGTCGGGTGAAAATGTGCGCGAGAAAAAGTGAAAGATAATTTTCGTCAAGACGTTGCCAAGATTTTTGTCGAGCTCACCCAACACGAAGAACTTTCAGTGAAGAGGATTGTGAAAGATCTCTTCCTTTTGTAATTTCTTTTTTTTTTTTTTTTCAATTTTATAGAAAATTTCCTACTAAACGTTCATAGGACGGGACAATTAACAATGGACAGTGTAATGTAACGATGTAGCCGGTAGAATTGCTTGATTCGTAAAGAGATTAATAATAATATTCGATGGAATTCTGTGAACGATTGAAGTGTATCAAGTACCGACGGCTTGATCAAAGTGCTCGCTCTTTGAAACGTCCCTGCTGCCAAAATCACTTTCGCACCGAGGGTGACTAATTGACTGTTTCCCCGGTGAAACACCGGTGAGAGTATGGGTTTATTTGAAGGTAAGTAATCTGCCACGTTTACTTACATACTTTTGCATCTGAATTGATAGGTAAATAGTTGTAAGGTAAGTACGAAATATAATTACGAATGTAATGAAAGAGAGACGATTCAATAATATTATTTGCCTGTTGTTTCTTTGGTTGCAAATTTTCGTTACCTTTGATTTGCGAAAGACGGAACCGTTCAATTCAAATTCAAAGCTGCAAATTACACCTGAAAATCCAAGTGCCTTCATGCATTATGCCTTTCGCAAAATTTCAAATTTTTTTCCCAGCGAGTTCGATTACATTTCGATACGTTGATACGTATCTTCCGAGGGCGTAACGTGCGAAAAAGGGGTTGCGAAACAAAGAAAAGACTACTGAAAGTCAAATCGCAAAGCATCTATACGAGTGACGTCGATCGTTTCCAATCGTACAAACCTACGTTCTCATTGTAAAACCTCGATCAAATCGTAACGATTTATATGCACAGGTGTAATTTGACTCTATAGTTCGGATGCTGGTAAATTGTTCGTCTATATCCGTCGAATGTATCCCAATATTACATTACGGAACCCGCATGCTGTCTCTTGGGAGATTCAAGAATCACTGTTACATCCCCTTTCTCGATAACTTCCTTGAGAAATAATCAATATCCAATTTTCTGCAATTTCCACAATTAATTGAAAAATTCTCAACATCGTAGTATCTTTCATATCTGTTCGATTTTATGATAAGTCGAGTATGTCGTGATAAATCAATTATTTTTTTACAATATCGACGCCGCTAATTTTCTCTCGCGAATCCATCAATTTTCCTCAACCTGTTACTTTGTAAACTTAACACAATCCCAATTGCACATCGCTCAATTTATTTCCCATGCTTGTTCTCCGATCAATGAATCGAGAACGCGAAACGTACGCGATAAATTAACACGTAACAGGCGCGCGTGTCAGTTTTCACGCTTGTTCGACGTTCGTTCTAATTGCTTAAATATCCTGTTGCGTCTTTTTCGAAAACATCTCCCGATGGAAAGAGAAAGGGAAAGGGGTCGAAATCGAGTTCCGATACTCGTCGAGACGAATAAACCTAGGGTATCCTATTTCAAGATCACCAGCGCATAGGTGCAACGAGATGCGTCCCGTTTTCGGCGAGTTTTAGCGCTGCTAAAGTAAATAGGAACGCGTGTTACGTGCGGTGAAAAAGGGGCGCGGCGTGCCGTTTCCTAAAGTCATTTGTAAGGAAAATGTCCGGCTCTCGAACGTGAGTCTTTTCCGTGTTCGTCTGCTCGATACCCTTCCGTAGCTCACGAAACAGAGAGAACTTATGTCTCCGCGCAGCTGTCGCGTAAATCTCGCCGGAGACCCGTCGCTGTTCTCTCTTCTTTCTCTCTTTTTCCTCCTCCTTCACAGCTATCGCGTGTTTTGAACATTTTTTTTCTTTTTTCTTTTTTTTTTTTTTTGGTGCCATGTATCATTCGTAATGCGGAGATTTGTATGTGCGTGAAGGTGAAACATTTTTGGGAATTTTTTTTATCTCACTAATTACGTGGTTGTTGTGGAATAGGCTCTGAAATTCGAGCTGGTTTAGTTAATCCAAGTGAAAGAGATGTTTGTTTTTTTTTTCTTTTCTTTCATTTCGTTTAAATTATTTTAGGATACACGAGATGACGAAGGAGTTACTCTTACGCCCGGACTTTCACGAATCTACGATCTTCTAATCTTTATCGGAAAATAACAAAGGCTCGAGTTAGAGCCAGGACAGATTCGGATTGTTTGTTTGTTTTCGGTGAGAAAAACGTATTCATTGAAACGACGCCTCAAATGCGGAACGACACAATGCCGATTAACACTGTTGCTTTGAAAATGAAACGTTTCTAAAGTAACTAATAATAGTAAGATTGTAAAGTCTGCGCGAGAGCGCAACGTGCAACATCCTGGCACGTGCGTAAACATCACTTAGGTAACTCTAACTTTCAACCTCGCGACACAATAGTCTCAGGCATATTCGTACGTTGCAAATGGAAATTCCTGGAAATCTAAAAACGACAATTTCAACAATAATATCGCTTTCACGACCTTATCCATTGTTACTAATAAAGAAGAGAACATCCAGTACCAATTTGTTCTAGCGCGTACGCGTTTCGATTTACTTTGCCGCAGAACAGTTCTAAAATTAAACTCGCGCCAAAAATTTATTTAGTCTGTCGCTGTTGCTGCCGCTGCTATCGGAAACAAATCAAATTTGTCGACGTCGTTAAATCACGGCTCGGCCGTTCAACGGCCGAGACCGAGAGAGCAAATACAGAGGCCCATAAAATCGCGTTCCTACACGCATCACTCCCCGTGCACGAGTTGCCCGAGGTCCAACCGTTGTCGACGAATTTTTATGCCTGCTACCTCTCCCTTGTTTTTCTCTCTAGACTCTTTATTCGTAAAAGAAAACTTTGTTTATAAAACCACGCGCATCGTAGACGTCATTTATAAATTATTTGAGATTTCCCACTTCGTAACACAAAGATGCCCTCTGTTTCATTCTCAATCGAGCATCAGATTCTATAAAATCTGATCGACAAATTTTTACCATTACCAGAGTAAATAAATTTTATCAACGCGTATTTTGATTTTTGTTTGACAATGTCTGTTAAAGTTTTGATAGAAGTTTCGAATCGCGAGAAGGTTATAATGATCGTGTAAATATCAACATGTAAATATCAGTACAGAAATATCTAACTCAAAAATATTAGACTTATCAGCACGAAGAATCTATTTTTTAAAGTTAGAATATCTATAACGGTTCGCCCACTTTTTCATCCTAGTAAGAAGTTCTAACGCTCGATCATAGTTATCCTTGACCAATGTTTAGCTTCCTACGAAAGCGGTTGACGTCGATCCGTAACAGTATTCAAAATACAAAACGTTACATAAATTCATCTAAGTCGAACGACCCTTGCATCAAATTGATTGGCTGTAACTCGTCAGTCAAAGTCTATAAAGCAGGCCCGCCTGGGAAGGCAAATAGACAATAGACGATAGATACACGGATAGATAGATACACGATCTTATTATACTAGCAGAGAACAACAGTCAAAATTGCAGATACACTTTCGTCACAATCTAAAAAGTTACAAATCAGAATCGATCACCAGCTATGATAAACGCGTTCCATCTCAACGTCTGTACGAGATTAAGTTTGAGTACAGACAACCAACCGAGTCAGTTCCAACCGCAAAAAGGTGCGTATTATCTCAACAATATCAGTTAGTTGTTAGAATCGTATTTTTGCTACGCTTGGAAAATAATGGAAAGAATGGGAAGACTCGTTCTCACAGCAATTCCATACCAAAGATTTTCTTGCAATATTGAAAATCATGTTCCTTTTCCCCAGCTAAAGACAAGATTGAGAAATATATGTATGTATATATCTTGATTTCTCCGTTGTTTAAAGAGGAAACGGAGGCGCGAACGTATGAAAAGCGATCGCCATCATTTTCCGGAGGGGTTTCCGACTAGGATCAGAGAAGCCGCAAAACTGTCCAGCTGTTACACGGTCGTTTTAGTAGGCGGATAGGTGAAAATGACTTTAGCGCTTCGACATGTGTAGAAACACGACATCCGATACTTCCTTGCCGGACCTCCTATTGCGGTCAGTGTTCGTCCGATCGAGATTTACGATGTTGCATCCTCCAAATGACGCGAGATCGCTGTTACACGCATTATTACGGTCATTTATTCATAGCGCAACAAGTAAATAAATTTCGCGCGAAACTAGTCGAGAACTACCGTTCGTTCTGTACTTCTCCATCTCTTCCGCTCGCGTAATTATTCATCTCGTAATTGTGCTTTTTAACAGGTTTTATTCGCTTGTCTCTCGCTCTTTTTCCCTTTTTTTCTTTTTATTTCGAATTTTTGCATTTCTACCTTGCAAACGATTGTTCCACGGAAACGGAAGCAAAAATATGTTCGATCTAATTCCATGGCAAAATTGTAATAATTAATTCCCTTCGCGAAAAGGATAATGTTTACAACTGCGAGTGATTGCAACATTTTGAACGAAACATTACAAAAGAGAGTAACGCAATAGAAACGAGCTTCTCCTCTTAACAAACGAGCCATGAATAATGCAATTGGCAGTGAAAAACACAAAGAGAATGATACGGTCTTCCGCAATAATTAGACTTCGTTTTTCCTTGAAACACAAAGAGTGGAAGATAGAAAGAAGGAGGGGCTTCGTTCACGTGAAATCTGTAACCATTCTCGTGCATGTAATTCCCACATGACTAAAATGAGGACTCCGTGGTGGGGGGATATGTAACATCGGGATCCTGAGTCAAGCACGAAGTTTAGTTTTGCTTACGACAACCTTAAGTCCCGCCGTCCTCTCTTGTCCTCTGACCCCGACTCGCCGTGAGTCGAAGAAATGATATTGAGTCGTTACCTTTTTGAAAATTTTGTGCCTCCTCACGCCACTACGATCGACTTGCCACTTCGTACTTTCATATTCGAGTAAGCAGAAATTTGGATAACACTGAACGCGCTATGAAGAGTGAGTACCTATTATTTCAACTTGTTGCAATTGTATCTACTTCCACTCTTGAATGTTGAAAATGGCACAAAGTGTAGCCATTCTTTCTGCTACATTCGTTAAAGGGAACAATTCTCTTTCAATGTACATTTCTATCTCACAAATATGTTCACAACTCGCGGTTTATTGAGATTCCATTCGCTTTCATCTCCTCAAAGGAATTCCTCCCGGCAAACGAAAATCATTCGTGGCAATTTTTCTCTTTCCCTGGCAACGGCCGCGTTCTTCCGCTTCTCGAGCTACGACTTCCAATAATCCTGCTAAATTGCTAGGCCGTTCGGTCGAAGTTCGACTATCCGTGTATCGGGTTGGCTTAGTGAAACGGAAGAGAAATCGTTAAATAAAAGCGGCCACGGATCCGAGGGCCGAGGGAACGTGGCGAATAGTAAAAAAGAGCAACGTGTCTCGCGGGTCGTCACGGCAGGCAACCCCCATCGTAGCTTATGGCGCACGACCACGTGAGATTCGAGAATTTCGTCAGGCATCGCGTTGCCTTTTGTCATCGACTTGGCTCTGAGTCCAGTTCTTAATTCGCAACGGCGACAACGCCGACGTTACGACCAAACTAAATTAACTTTACATTATTTCTTCTCCACCCCCTGGTAGTGATAGTGGCAGTGACACGGCCGCTATTTCAGTAGAAATAATTTTTCTTGCTAGTTTTGTAAATTATTTTGAATGATTCGAGAGACAGACACTAGTCGTATTCTTTCGTTAAATTTTTTTATTTCTTATTAAGTAGGCATTCCTTTGTACGGTGAGCTAATCGTCAAAAAATTTTATCAAATATGCTATATGACGGAGGAACGAAGAAGAATTTCTCCGAATTTCATTATTCTCTCTGTTCGCCATCTTCGACTCACAAATGATTATTATTAACCGTTGTGATTAACACAAGTTTCGAGATAGTTTTCGATGAACAAAAGCTATCCCGCTGTCTCGTTACACTCATATGCATATTTTTATTGCGCGTGTAGCCGATGCTTATGGTATATGCAAGTCTGATTATGGTACAAGATGCCTCGTCAGCATAACAGACATCCTTGTTATCGTAGCGACGTCCAAGGTTACACTGTTGGTGCTTAACCGAAGACCAATTTGCTCTTTCTCCCACTTTTATTTCTTGTTCTTTTTACTTTTACACGTTTCAATTCGATATATGTTTCTCGCGCGTGAATGCCTGGCTGTATCCCAGCTTTGCCAATTAATTCCGGTCGTCCTATATGTATACGTATATCCGTATCACGAATTAAATACCTACTCTCCTTCCTTTTTTTTTTTTTTTTTTTTTTTTCAATCACGCGCGTGCGATGGAGAATTTATGAGACTTTAATCGTCGTCGATTATTTCGACGATATTTTGCAACCTCTGGGTTTGGAAAGTAGAATAAAATAAACGCGGGATTGATCGTCCGGCTCTTTTATTTTTATGTTTCGCTGCGTCGTCAATTTTCACACGTGTGAATTCGCGATTCCCCGTAGCAGCGATTTTTCATAGCAAAATATCAGGCAAAGCGCGTTTTTAGCAGAAGGGCAACTCGCTTTCTTTGACTGCCTCTCCACTCTCTGTAGGAAAGGCATCACGACCGTGAGACGAGTCGTGGCGTTTACAGCCGAATCGAATGGCAAAGGCAACGAAACACGGGCCTGCCGCTTCGTCGGTACCGATTGCCTGTGTTGTTCCATCTTACATTTCGTTGCAAAACAAAACATTTGTTCCTTTAAAATACAGTAGATCCGTTTGTATCAAAAATTCGAAAAACCGACGGACAGAAGAAAAAAAGGAACGGAAGAATTAAAAAAACAACGATCGGAGCCTCGTCTCTAATCGCGAAGGGAAAGACAGACAAACAATGAACGAACTTGGTTAATTGACAAAAGTGATTACGCAATAGCAACAAAGTTTGAAGATCACTGCAGACGTAAAAACACTTTTTTAGGTTCAACGAGCAAGTTCGCTAGTCGATTGTTATACTTTCTCTGAAAGCGGCCTCGTGGATTCGCAGAAACATTGCAAATATACGACCACCCTTGGTTCCCCGCTTTCCTTTGACGCGCACCTTCTCCGAGCGTTGATGTATACCTCGGGGTGAGAGTGCAAAAACATGGAGGTGATAATAAGCCGTAAAGACTGTGAGACGCATCAGGAATGCGTGAAGCGTTTATTCCCTTTAGGTTTACGGACGGGGCGAATGTCGAGCACAGTCCAATCATCAAAGTGGCAATATTTCAACGAAATTATTGCGTTGCAAGATGTCACTGATACTTGGAGCGTTTTCTTCTTTTGTTTGCGTGCAGGATACGTGAGAACTCGTCTCGTTGAAACATGGTATTAAACTTTTCGAAAGAAAGAACCGTTGCAACACTCGTGTAGATTATCGTAGCTAATACACGCAAGTGTAATAAACATTCATCGATTATTGATTATTCGTCCTTTTCTTTACAAGACGAAGAACGTATCGCTAGTGATTTATACGAGACGCTGCTTTACAAATATTTGTAGCAAACACTTTCTTCCTGATATCTTCGACTTTGTCTCCTTTGATTTATGTACTCAATTTATATCGGTCTCTATATCATAATTCTTGCGGGCGTCAGGGGATAATGGATCATGGGAATCCGCGGTGTTTCCATTTTTCGTTTGATTTAGGTGGATGAGACGGACAGAATGGTTTACTCAGGAATTTACCAAACATCTTTATATCCACATTATTGAAAGAAATATCGGAATACCAGAATTGTCTATGAAAATCGTGACGTCAATCAAGCAGCAAGGGAATCTGGTTACTTGGCGGGGAGCCAAACTGTAAAATAATGGCACCTTAATCTTGGCGCGAGGCATCCTATCGTTTTAAGCAACACCTTATTTAACAACGCTTCTCGCGAGCTTGTTTATGATTCAAGATGTTTATAATTATTTCTTAATTAAGGTCGCGTAAAAATGTCCTGCAAATTTTTACGAGGGACGTGTCTATCTATTCTCTTGCATACCTACGCATCGTTTGCATCGGACACCAACAGAGAAGTGCGTCGGCGAAATTCCGACGAAAACGTTGTACAAAGTTGTAATGGAACACGGTAAGTTTCCGTGGATTTCCTCGCCGAACAAATCGTCAGAGACGTAATTGGAGAATATTTTTCCTTGCACACGCTCGTTGCAACGATGCGTCTATGCAAGCGGCGTATGTAGGATGTTATACTTTGTAGAGTGTGGCGTCATTCAACGCAGTGTACGTGTCCAAGTGGAAAACACAGGCGACACCAATTATCCATTTTTGCACGGAATTATCGCCGTCGACCGAGATAACGGTGGCCATGCTCACAGCGTCGCGTAAAAATCGTTTACAAAGAGAAGACACTCGAAAAATACCATCGAACTTGGAATTCCGCGATGGCCTTGCTCGTTATCGTCACGCGAGACATCTCGCTGATCGAAATAATAAGTGAACACCACCAACGCGTCAACAGGAAAAACACCCCTTTCACTTCAATAGATCACTTTCCCCACCAGAAGTTTCTCGAAGAAAATATTACAGAACAGCGCACCTTCGTAAAATGAACAAGCGTTCTGTTGTAATTGTTTTGCATCGCCAGTTATCGTTTACTTCAGACATTCGGGAATTCATTGAAATCCAAATTCAAATGAAATCCAAATCAAAAACCAAAGTACTTTGCGCTCGCATTTATTTTAGACTCTTTCTACTGTCGATACTACGCTCGGTGTAAAAATGTTTAGTATTCATATAGGAACGATTCATTTGCCCCGGTGTATTGTGATCGGGCTCTGGGATGACATTGTATGCGCTGGGTGGCCATTTTAGAGGCATGCCTGGACGATCAGTCACACTTAACGTCAGGACTGAAGTGACTTAGTTTAGGGCTGTTTAAGGGCGGGCTGTTCGCGGATGAAAAGCTGGGGGCCTCGCCCATCCGAGACCGTCGGGGGTGCGAGTCTCTCTCTCTCTCTCGTGTAGTTCGACCGTTTCTACCCTCTCCATCTTCTCAACGAGGTACCAACTAACAACGTGAATGAGAGGGTTGACTTTTCTGCTAGCTAGGCTTCCTCCTCTGTGTGTTCATCCCTCTTTCTCCCTCGTCTTTTTCTCTGAAAGCACTCCGAGAACTACACATCGTCGCTGAGCCGAGAGTCCGTACGCACACACATCTCGCGGAAACGTTTCGCCTCTGTGCACGCACACATCGTGCTTCGGTGGTTTACACATGGTGTGGTTACGTGTAAGGGAAGCTTTCTGACGCGCGCGCGACGTCTCCTCTTCGTCCTGAAGGGTTGTTAGATATTTTTTCTTTTTCTCTTTTTCTTTTTTCCCTACCACGGGGGAGCAGATTGTCGTTACACTAATTGTTACTCGTACGTAACGTCTCAGTCGGACAAAATACCCCCGTTTTGCTCCACCCCACAATTAGTGATCCGTCGAGAAGATTGCTGGAATTTTGTAACCGAAAGTGCTGTTTGTTAGTGTGCGACGTGATTTCCAGGAAGACGACGAATTCCAAGGAAGTAGAACAAATTCGGTAGTGGCCGACAACTTTCAGTTATCGCATATTAAACAAGTTAACGATACGATTGTTGCCTGACAGGCCTATATATACATATATTATATACTTCTCACGTTTCAGCGTCGTAACTATGGCGTCTAAACAAAGCGTCGAATTCGTGGGTGGCTGATGCTGCCATTCCGCTATCAGGCCTTTCGACACTTGACTTCCTTAACCTTAAGATACTCCAAAATTCATTTATCTTCTAGAATCTAGAGAGTGATCACTAGTTAATCAAAAGACAATTGTAGATCATATATTTTCGAAAGTAGCTACCAGCGCAAAATTCAATATACTTAGAAGTACTAATACTAATTTGTAGCCATTGTAGTTGGCTTTGCGCTAAGTCAAAGGCCTCTGATGATAAATGATATATAGCGACGCAATGTTATCAGCGCAGTGTCTTTGAGTAGATCTGTCATCTGACCGAGGATCGTCAGGAAAATTTAAAATCTCAATTCTCCGAAATATGTTTCGCACAGAGGTGAAATAATAATTTTTACGTGATGGTAAACAGCTTCTGTTCCGTCGTTACCCACCACGAAGCCTGCGCGCTCGCGACGAGAAATCGGGTTACCATGTTTCTTTTAAATAAACGCTCAGCCAACGCAATGAGATCAGCCGGCTTGTCGCTCGACGTGTATCAACGTTGGCTTGGAAGACGTAGAGAAATCCGAGGTGCGCGATTCGAGGGTAAGCTTGGAACGGAGGAGGGAAGGTGTAGGATTACCAACTTTATACGTACCTCGGTTGCCTGTTGTTTGTTGGGTCCGCGAATAACATTGTAAGTAAGTGGAGTAAGTAGCCGAGATCGTGCGGGGTCATGCTGGGCCGGGGCCACGTGTTGTACCGTCTACGTATCAAACGGGAGAGCTACGTAAGAGCGCAGATATGTCAGCCAGCGAAGCTAGACCCCGGTCCTCGCGATTCTACGTGATCAGCAAAATTCAAGAGAAACACGGCTCGTACTGCAATTGAAACGCGACGAAATTCCAAGTATTGAAGACTCCACGTGGAAGGGAGATCATGCGACTCAAGCAGAAGATACCTCGATTGTTAAAACACATGTTTCGCTTTGGGTAGAAAGAGAGAAGACATTATAAAGAAGTCAAACTGCACTGGTAGACATTAATTTTAGGCAGAGAGATGATATACTTGAGCTGTGTAACGAGTAGAGTTGTGATGAATTTTCAGGCAATTGTAAGAAACTGAACAGCCAATCCTGTACAGAAAATCCATCTGACGTACAAGAAAATATCTGCAAAATATTCAAAGTGAACCATGTATTATCAGCCTGGCACGATGGCATAATCTAATTGAGCAATATTTGCAAGAGTCGTAACGATCTTGTTAATTCGAAGATTTGACCAAAAGGTACGGTAAGGTATAGACGAGATAAATTCCGCAGCTTGTACGCCTCCGTGTATGATATCAGAGAGAAAACAGGGGCCGTAGCTCGTTCGAGAACCGTGGATTAATATCGAGTGTACCCTATAGTTTTTGAGCAAATATGCAAGATCCGTGTGCGCGGGGGAATAGTGACAAAGATAATATTTGTTGAGATTTACACGCGTGCCGTGTCGACGTTATTTTCGTATCCGTAATACCGCCGTGTCTTCCATGATCGAACATACACGAGCCCGCGTGTGCACGCGAGAATATGGCACGGTTATTCGCGCGCCACAAATATATACGCTCCGCGAAAATGCTGGAACGCGTGCAATTCCGAATAAAAATAAATCGGCGACTATTCCATCATTTCGGATTTTACGTCGATGGATGCGACATAAACGTAAACTGTACGCTTCGATGCAAATTTCCAGCTGAACACCCTCTGAAATGTTTCGACAAATACAACGTCAACCGAATTTCAAATAATACTGAAAACGTTCAATAATGTTAAAATAAAAATTCAACCAAATTTTACAAGCTCACGGTATAACAATTCTCACAGTAGAGAAAATTGATAAAAAGTTTGAAATTTCGATGTTTTCATTATGTACGTGTTCTTTGAAGATGTTGTAGAATTTTTTTGGCGTATTGATATTTGGACTTGCAGTTCGCGGCGCCAATGAAATTCACAACAGGGTGAAACGTGGTCAATTCGGGCGTTCGTTCTTTTAGCGGAATAGGGTCCATATTCGTCACCATTCGTATCATATGGTCAATGTAGCTACCTAAATATCGTAGTTTATGCTCGAACACGCTGCGTGCTGATAATTCAAGCTACGATCCAGTTACATCATCGTACAGTTCAACCAAAGCAAGGAAATAGAATCGAACAACAAAAATTTGCCACGTTGGTTCTTCTCGTGTGTTTACTTTGGAAAAATCAGTTGCAAAAGTTTTTCTCTCCGCTTCTCTCCTTCGTAGTTTAAATCATTGATTTATTCGCACTATTCGTCAATTTGCTAAATCTTAACATCTTTCATCCTGAAATTTATTCAGAACCCAAAGAAATTCAGAGATCTTGGCAACTGAAGCCCAAATCCGATCCACTCGACAAATCAAGTCCTGTCTACGACCTAGACCAACGATGTCGACCAGTCAACCTTCTTTCGGATTGTTAAAATGCGTGAGCACACTCCCCGATTGTGTCGTGGGATCGGTGAATGGATTTTCTGTCGTGGGCAAAAGGGGATGATGAATCGCGCGCGTACCACCCTCCTCTCCCTTGTCTTTTCGTTTCGAGCACAACGGAGTTCTTAGAAACGTACGGCTATACGGATATACGGTGAGGGGGTGTAACAAACTAGGAAAAAGTGCGCAGGGGATGGTTACGCGTGGTATCTGGCGACAAGAATGTAGGTGAGCCGATGTTAAGCCGTTGCGGAGTTGCAAGCTCGCGCGCCCTCGAAAATGCATTGAGACGGTCACGAACGACAAGAATCGGTAGTGTTACCCTCCCCCCTCCCGCGTTTATACGAATCCTCCTGTACGTGTTACCATTGGTAATCGTTTGACGATGGTAATTCACCTAAGTCTGACCTAGTACAGCGCCGCTGGATACGCTCCAGAACGAAACCGAATCGATTCGCTGGGATTTACCAAGGGTTTGTTCAAAGGGCCGAGGAATTCATTAATTCTGATGGTCTGCTAGGTCGCATTCAGGTGTCACGATCCAGACATTCTTGTTCTCTCAGATCCTACGCTACGATATTCCTTTGAAAGTTCCAAGTGATTCCTAATTTTAGGAAAATGTTTGCTGGCAAAGACGCGTTTGGGAAGGTAATAGACTTGTCAATAGAGACAAATCGAGAATCTTGGAATTCAGAAGCACGAACGGCGCGAGGAAAGATTCAGGTTTTTCGAAACGCTTTGCTGGTTTTTCCTCGTAACGTATTTGTAAACATCGTGAGATTGTACTTGTAAATGTTCGTGAATTTTAAAATAATTTTCACAATTTTTGCAATTCGAGCAGAGAGGGGGAGACGGAGGGGGGGGGATGGTTACTGCTGCGTTTGGACAGTGGTGTTTAAAAAACGAATGCGTTACGAAACGCGGAAACGAATATACGTATGTACGTGCGTTTGCTTTCGTTTCTTCAATAATATATCACTTTCGGAAATATGTTATGAATTCGTTGTTTTGATACCATCGTTATTGATATCAAACTTCTTATGGATATCAAACTTCTTTACTAACTTTTCCATAAATATGAAGGAAAAGGGGATAACTAAACACTAAAGAAAATATTTCTCTCCGTGAAACAAACGTTCGAGCCGAGGAAAGTTACTTTGCCCTTGAAAAAAAATCAATATTTATGAATCGATGACCTTGAATGACGAGTCTTCTTCAAATATCTGAATAATCCCGACCAAGTTGAGGTGCAGCCACAGACAACAATGGACCGCGAGGGTTTGCAAGTAAACTTATTCATTTTTCTTTTTCTGTTTCGGGTTGTTATATCGCGTCTTAGCCCTGGCAAGGTGCAAGGATGATGAGAGACAGAGGGCCAAGAAGAAACACATGTTTCGTATTAGATCTTTTCTACCTGTCGACCCGAGCCAAGCATAGAAAGTGTTTAACGAAGAATACCACGGCGAGGTGACGAGGATAACACCAAAAGAAGAGAAACACGTGTTCGTAAGGGCATTGTCATTCCACGATAGAGAAACGAAAGGTCCTTCCTTCCGGAACATATTGGCAGCACTGTTTCCTATTTCGAGGTTCACTTTGCTCTTGGCAAAAAGGTGCACAGCAAGGTGGTTGTACAGCTAAGTCGTAAAATACAGGTGCCAACCTGTCGCTCCTTGTCTCTCCGACGTTTTCGTCAAGAAGAATTCGCACACGTGACCGTTCTCGGCAATGAGAATTTCGAAACGTGACAGAATCGTTGTGTCTCAGGCTTCGTCGTCACCGTGAAAGCTTTTTCTGCGGAGATTGTTTCGGAAAATTCTACACTGTTTGTCTCAACGTTGAGTTATTCGGTTCAAATTTTATTTGATCGGGGGACGGGAAGGAGGGGGGGGGGAGGGGGCAGCTAAACCGAAACGAGAACTTTTATTTATATAAAAGCGAATTCACTATTTATTGCCTTTTGTAATTTTTGTGAAAATAATTTCATCCGTCCTCTATTTGCTTGCCTGATCATTTATCGCGTGTGAACGAGGATTTTAATCGACGAAATTTGCGGTCGGAACGACAATCTCAACAATTGCTCGCGCAATCGATTTGATCTCGGATCTGGATTCGGAAGGAAGTTTCGAAATTCACCACACGGTGGATACAATCATGGGGATAGTTACAGGTGTTTTACGATGTCTGACCAAAGGAACAGTACGGCCACCAGCAATTGCCTTCGCCTACAAATTTCGCCACCCGCCGTTCTCGTTGTGTAACAACCGTCCAGCAGGGCTGTCACTCGAACATGCTTTTCCCGACAAATCTCTGCCGTTCCTGTCTCGCTCCTGCCCTTCCGTTTCTTTCCTCTCTGTAGCCAGTTTTACTCTCCTCTCGTTTCATCTTTTTCGCTCCGTCTCTCCCTCGTCTAGAGAACGGGGAACGCAGACAGAGAGAAGTTTTCACGTGCGTGAAACAGAGGGGTCTTTCGACTGACCCTGCTCCAAGGGTGGAGCTTAAAATAAGGGTGGTACCTCACGGCTTACCTACCCCATCGAGAAACAGCATCCAGGATGAGATGGAAGCGAAATAGAACAGCAGTAGGAGGACAGACACGTCGCCGGAGAGAAAGAGGAAAGAACCGAAACGCGACGCGCGAGGTATCCACGAACAACTTCGTACGCTTGTCCAAAGGATGTCGGTCGTTGTGCGTGCCTTCTCTGTCAAGATTCATTTAAATACTTTCGATTGAACGTTGGCGTATTTACGTCCTGTTTCACTTTTGGAGGAAGTCTCCTTATTTCCTCTGAAAGCAAACAAGTCCTTCCTCTTTTCGTTTTCATCTTGTCCAGGTGTTAGTCCAGAGGAAGCTGCGCGCATACGTGTATGAAACTGTGTGTTTGTGCGTACGCGATCAAGAGAAGAGAGGAGGGGGAGGAATTCCAAAGTTCCAAAACTTCCAAGTTGTCCGGAACACGTGGTCAACGCGATGTGAAAAGCACGCGCTTCTATAAGTGTCACGAGCGTATTTCCATGGTAGTAAACGTGTCCTGTTTGATCGAGTTGCGCGTGTGCAGTCTGAAGATATGTGTGCCAATCTGAAGATATGTGGAAAATGGCGCCCGTTGAGAGTCACAGTCGTGTTATTCTAGAAAGCGATTCTTATATTGGTAATTGGAGACGAAAACGGGCTGAAAAAGGTATCGAAGTTTGTTTCGGAACACGTCGATTTGAAATCGCTATTTGTTTTTAATCGCAACTTTGATGTCTGTCGGACAAAAGCCAATCGGAAATTGTTGTGCTCCTGTTTTGACAAGGACGTATAACGTGAAAAAAATAGAACCTGTTTTATAATTTTAGTTGAATAATGAAATTATTAAAAGACATGTTCGTTGTTTTTTAAATTTTTTTTAAATGTTCTCAGTTCTAATTAAAATATTCTCAAATGAATAATCAAGTTTAGACTGCTTTGTTCGCATTTTTCATTCATTCTTCAAACTTTTTTGTATGTACTTGTTCAATAAATTCATGACAAAGAAGAAAATCTTTAAATTTCCTTGTTCTTTGTGGCCACAGGAAACAAGTAATTTTTAACTGTTGATTCTGAGAATACAGGAATAAGCACACTTCTATGGTGTTATGCATGTTAACTCTTCCACGGTGATTCTAGGTACTACGTTAATGCACCTCTAGTTTCCTGAAGTCTCCACCTTCTTTATTTTCCTCCCCCCCCCCCTATTCCGCGACTAAAACTAATTAAAACCAAGAACCTCAGAATTCTTTTTCTCGTGTTTCATTACAAAGCAAAAGTTTTTGGTCAAATTATTTTTTATGAATCCTTTCTTACAATCCAACTCTTTAGGATTCCTTTTTGATCCCGTAAAGCTGATTTCAAAATCAAAAATTCTTTGAAACGAAGAGTGAATGTGAAAAGAAAAGAGCAGAAAAGAAAAGAATGAAAATGAACGGAGATATTGCAACACTTCATTGGGAAGATGTTGCGACCGAGCAGTGGAATTGGTGACTGAAACGACGGAGCAGGAAAAAAATGCATTATTCAAGCGAATTTCCATCCGTGAGAAGTCTCGGCAGATGGGTAGCTACGTCGTTAGATTGCTCTCTTGCTGGCGTTTTAATGACGGTTTGCTCCCTTTGCTTTCGGTTCTCGTAACGAGCAGCTTCGGCGTCGTTATGGCTTTCGCGCTGTATCGTTCTTCCACGACGTCGATATTAGCAACGTTACTTCCGCGAACTGGTCCCAGCAGCATTCTCATTTCTTTCCTATTCCCAGCATATTGTTTACGTACGTTTTATTTCCATCTCGTTTCACCATCTTAGTTAGCGTGTTATTCCGTTCCTCCCTTTGTAAAACATTATAAAGTTTTCCAAAGTCTCATAGATACTTTCCGAGATCATTCCCTCCAATGTGTGCTTTTGTAATATTTCTCTGTTCCAGACAACAATTCCAGTTCAGACACTCTAGACCTGAGCTCGCACAATCACTACCCTTTGAACGGCAATTCTATCACTAATACGTCCGGCCCGCAGGAAGTCGTAATGAAGGAGAAAAGTAAGAAGGCAGCGCGTGTCCGCCGCGACAGGGAGAATCAAGAGTTTTTGGAGCTTGCGAAGCTGTTACCCGTACCATCCGCTCTCACGGGTCAAATGGATAAAGCTAGCGTCATTCGGTTGACGACCAGTTACTTGAAGATGCGAGCGTTGTTCCCAAACGGTACTCTGATTGTACTATTTCAGAAAAATCATGACTTTTGACCCTATGAAATTAGAATTTCCAATTCACAATTCATTTATTGGATTGCTACAAGTGATAGTCAACGAATCTTTGTGTGTGTATATATATATATTCCTTTCTCTGTATAGCACTTTGTATACCACAATATCCTGGTATTATAACCGGGGAAAGACTGCAGAAGAAAAATTGGCCCTTAACCACTTGCGCTGGCAATTGATTGCGGACCATAACGAGTGACCAAACCGTATAAACAACAATTCGTCGCATTCTTTTGAAACTCGTCGATATGATATCGCTGGATAGAAATTACCGAGAAGTGATAAATTTGTTTTGACTGGGTTATACTCAAATATACTTAAAACTGAAGAAATATTGCAATTTTTGGACAAACAAAACAGTTCTCGACGTGCGTGGCACGTCATTCCAGCGCAAGAGGTTAATTGGGTTAATCGATTTCAACGGAGAAAAATTCACCACGCCCCACCCTCTTTCCTCGAGTGTGTTTAACGCGATAACGCTCAGGAAACAGTGGAAGAAATAGATCGATTGGTAATTGTCAGAGTGAATGGTTACGCGGGACGCGATACCACGTGCCAAGTAATAAACTTCACTTAGCGGTAAACGGATTGGAGCGGTATTCTTTGTTAATTCAGCCACCGGACACTTACGCGCAAAGGGCAAATAGTATCGGATGAGATGGATGTGATTGCGCACTTAATGCATTGTTAGTCCCCGCTGCTTTGTAAGCAAAGCATGGGGGCTGTTATAGTGTTACAATGGCTTCCCTCGTCTCACCCCCCTCCACCACGCGTTCTTACGACATCGGTGAATTGAATTTCAAGTGGCTGCATCCCTCTAGAAATACGGCCGCGTCTTTATTCTCTGAAAAAATGAAAGGAAAGGGAGAAGATAGAGGAAAAAAGAGACACGTCGTCCACTCGTCGGCGACACTTCACGGGAGTGCGTTCCTTTTCATTCGCGTGGAAAATTAGCCGATGAACGGGCAAACGAGCGTGAAATACGTTTCAGACGGATAAACTGATTCTGTTTCAAGCTCGTGTCGAGAAATCGCCGATTTTCGATAACAACTGTGTTCGATTCAGTTTGCTATTGTCGAATTGTTTAATCGTCTGACGTGGATATCATCGGTGGTCGGTTGCTTAAAAAATTATTTCGTCGAGAAATTCGAAGTGGAGCGTCGATAAGTGAGATATCTGACAAAATTCAGCGAAACGGCGAGCCGCGGCGTCGGTGAGATGGCAACGATCAAGCCATTTTCCGTGAAATTTCACGCGGCTGCAGAAAACGCCCCTGCAGCTGCAATCGTGACAGCGCGCGCGTGAATGTAATTAATGCGCAGACACGAAATACTTGGCTATAGACTTACTTATACACCGAATACGAAACGTCGCTAGGAACATGTATATCGGGACAAGGAGACCCGACGTGTTGCGATGTACATCTTTCTCTCAGGTGTTAAATCGCTAACCGTTAAAGGCAAGTTTTCTCTTTCCGTTTCGATGAAAACCAACTAACTCTTTCCACGATGACCAGTCAACGGAGCTAATTATTAGTCGCAGAATTAGAAAGAATCGCGGATGAAAAGAGAAAGAGAACGTGAATTTTTCTTCGTTCTCACAAGCAAGAGAAATTATCAATTCTGGGGAAGATCGGTGCAGCCAAAAGTCTGACGTTGGTGAAATGATTTTTTCAGGGCTCGGCGAAGAATGGGGCGCGTCTCAACCTGGCAACATCTCCCTGCAAATCGCCCTCAAGGAGGTGACTAGTTATATTTTGCAAGTAAGCACTCATCGTTCTCTGTGTCGCGCCTTATAAATCGATCCAACGGTCTTACATACGTTGTCAGACAAACAACGTCAAACGTTTAGCCTATGGTATTACCACAGACAGATACTAATTCATTTTCCTGACAACCTTAAGAATTTCGTTTAAACGAGATAAGGGCGCGACCAGGAGTTGAAAGCTGTTCTGTTCGATAAGAGAAAGAGATCAGGGCGTAACGAGGCGTTGAATTCTAATTTCTAAAGATCAGAATACTTTTCTCCTTGTTTCTCGTCTTCACCAATCGTTCGACTGTGTTTCTCAAAGATGATTTCTTTTATTTCAGGCCTTGGACGGTTTCGTGTTTGTCCTGGCGCCTGATGGCAAAATTATGTACATAAGTGAAACTGCCAGCGTGCATTTGGGAATGGCACAGGTCAGATTTACATATACACACATACATACATACATACATACATATATATATATATATATATATATATATATATATATATATATACATATTATCCCCTTTTTTTATCTACTTCGAATTATTTCATGCAAGAGTACACTAGGACGATGAACATGTCAGACGAAATCTCCTGACGAGAAATGTTAATGAATTTAGGTGGAATTAACAGGGAATAGTATCTTCGAGTACATCTATCAGAACGATCACGCGGAAATGTTGTCGGTCCTAAACTTACCGCAGACCCCGGCTGATCTCGCTGGATTCACTTTTCCGCCTGCAAACTCGAGAGGCGAGATCGAACTGGAGCGTGTCTTTATTCTGAGGATGAAGTGCAATTTGGCGAAGAGATGCGCGGGACTGGTGACGGAAGGATACAAGGTAACAAATACTTTTCTGGTTTCGTTTTGACTTGTCCGCTACCTGCAAGTTCAGTTACTTCGCTCATTGGTAATTTCAGCGTTAAGAATATAATAGTTCTATAATTACATCGATAAGTGTACTTTAAAAAGATAAATTTTAAAGGCGTCGGAGCCGGGTGAAATTTTCTTAAACAGCCCGGGCGTACGCGATTATCTTGGGTGCGAAAGTACCGGGCGATTATCGGTTTATTGAGTTTCGTAAATCGCGCAATATTCGCGGCAAACAAGCGGCGGGAGAAGGTGGCGCGGATGAGACGATCGGCGATTAGCATAACGCCTAGGTTGCTTGCACAGGAAATCATAAAACGAATAAAAATTCAAATGCTAAATAAGAGATAAGAAGTGGCAAGCTAAGTAGGGACGGTATTGTCCTGGTCACGTGCGAGTCGAAAAGAAAACGGCCACCAGGTAGGATGCTGCTTAAATTCGCTCCATCGGCTGCATCCGTTCCTTCCGTTGCAATAAAAACACCGGCCACGTGAACGTGTTTCGTATATCCGGAATAATCGAAATTTACGGGAATCCATCACACTGTGGCCGTGTTTGGTCCCATCGTTGAACAATTTTATTTCAGTCGATTTCATTTCGTTCCCCGTTCGTTCTCGAGTCGAGCTTCCCAGATAATTTTTCTACACTTCGAACGTGTCTTTTCGTTCGTTTGCTTTCAACGGCGTGTCTTCTCTGATAGGAAAATCAGAAATTTGCGAAATGTCTTTTAGCCAGATGTTTTTAGCCGCAGGTATATTCCATTGCTAATAAATATTTTGAAACTCCGATCTATTTGCAACTGGTCGTAATTCTAATCGAAACCAGTGACAAACCAGTGACTCTGAGATGGAACTTCAATTTTTTTTAAAATACCCTCAAACACCACTCAAGCTACCAATTACGTTACACTGAATATCTCAAATCCACTTTTCGTGGCTAGGATCGATGCCCCGGACACGGAACGCATCGTTATTCATGGATTACCCAAATTACTTTTATCGATCCGATTAAATCGGTCTGCCGGTACGGTCCAGATTCCGTCGACAATTGCTCACCGTGCGATTTATGATCATTAATACCGTGAACGATTTACCAGAAATCAGGATATCCATCCACCCCGGTACTTTCAACGGTGATCCGGCTTGATTTCAACAAATGTGCCACATATGTTCAGGCAATAACGATCGTTTCACTTATCGTTCGTAAAGGGTGGTGCGCGCAGGGTGTATGGAAAAGGGACCTGCGACACTTTGCACTTGCCGTAGCAAAGGAGAGACAGCCCTCGAGAAGGAAAATGTTTGGCAAATAGCTCGTTCAAGCCAGCAGCGCTATGATGACCGTGACTCTCGACGAAATCGCGCATAGAAAGGACCCCAATAGGCGTTGAGCAAAATCATGAATGCAACCCCTGTAAGCTGTTAAAGGCGAATTCCCCGAGGGGGGTAGGAGGGAGTTTACGGGGAATGGAGGCAGCTTTTTGTATGGCACTTAGACGCACAAAGCCCGGGCCCGTAGTTGGCTTGACTTCGTGGAGGTGCGAGCACGCGTTTTGTCCGATTTACACGGATTCGTACGCGTACAGTGGATTAGATCGACGACCTCACAAACGAGCGAAAGGGTTACAATTTTCGACAATCGTGAAAGTTGCGTCTCCTTTCTTTCTAACTAGTTTTAAGAAATTTTATTACAGGTAAATTCTTTTCTTTTTCCTTTTTTCCTTTTCGCGCTGCAGAAGACTGAACTCTGCGAAAACGCCGACGAGTTTCAGAAATTGAAACATAAAGAAACACACAGATGTGACGATGCATTAACTTTTAAATTGAGTTTGAAATTTATTATCACTTGCGCCGCTTCCTTGGAGGAAACAAGATTTATGGAAATAAATCATCTGAGATGTGATGAG
This sequence comes from Frieseomelitta varia, assembly GCF_011392965.1. Classification (NCBI taxonomy): domain Eukaryota; kingdom Metazoa; phylum Arthropoda; class Insecta; order Hymenoptera; family Apidae; genus Frieseomelitta; species Frieseomelitta varia. Next base: position 757,359 of record NW_025110353.1, read on the forward strand.
AATTGAGAAAAATTTGCAAAAGGATATTGACCAATTTGGCTTTGAATTGAGAGGGACAATTCATTGCTGAACGATACTGTACATGCAAAAATCCGTTCTTCAGCGCGTCTCTCGAGCTCGTTTCCAGAGACGGAATCAAGCGTATCCGCACCCCGTCGCGAATTATGTATTTCGTTTCCTGCCGGCTTTACGTCACCCTCGTGTTCCCGTGCACGCACGCTCGGGCCCGCGCCAATGCAACGCAGAATTGCATATATGAGAGAAGTGAGAGTATGCAACGCGGGCATACGGAACAAGCCTATTTGCTTTACAAATCTGTCATCTACTCGAGACACAGGCGACGTTGAACGAGGCTTTTTTTCCGTTTCTTCGGCCATTTAATTAAGCAGGAATTGTTAATTTGCTCTTGGGAGCCGCGTCGTTCCACGCGAAAATCCGCACTTCAACCCCGAGGGAACTCGCTCGAGTGTCGCACTTAAGTCCTATCGGGACCGCTGTATAACATTAAGAATAATCACGTGCACATGTGTAAATAACTATAAGTCCTTCGTGCTGAGTATTCCGCTCTTAATTGCGACGTTTCGTTTGAATAATCCCTCCTTTCGTTCCCATCTTTAAACTGTGCCCCTGCGGTTGATCGAAAGTTAATTAACAAAATTCCTCTGCGAGAAATTAACCAATTCAGGTAATTTCGAAATTAATCTTTAATTCTCCTAAAAAAAAAAAAAAAAAAAAAAGATTTTCATTTAAAAACTGAAACTGCTATGACATAGCAGCGACCTCGATGAAACTATCATCAAATTATTTTTAGACGGATGAACTTTTTTAAGGTGGAAAGTCTTAATTAGAAGGAACCTTTTTAAGGAGTATTTCTCCTGTATAGACGAATTGATTTCACTCGTTACAGGTAATACACTGTTCCGGCTATCTAAGGTGTATCATCGAAGGTCCAGTTGGCTCGGAATACGAAGACGGTGCAGGTCGACACTGCATTCGGAAAGTCGGTCTACTGGCAGTGGGCCATTCTCTGCCGGGACGTTGCCTCACGGAAGTCAAACTCTATCAGAACATGTTCATGTTCCGTGCGTCGTTGGACTTGAAGTTAATCTTCGTCGACGCGAAGTAAGAAAGAAAGCCAATCATGTCAGACATTATCCCGGTGAATCACATTTATTTGTCTGGTGTTTCGAATGAATTCGAGCAGCGAGAAAGAAAGAGAGAGAGAGAGAGAGAGAGAGAGAGAGAGAACAGAAAAGGGGAGAAACTCGACGAAACAACGAGCCCGATTATTTCTGTCGCTGTAATTACAGTGTGGTGTTAAGTTGCGTCGTCGATATTTCGACGCCAGGGGGAGAGAAGGGTCCTGGTCGGCGACCATTAAAATCAGTTTCGTGTTACCACCGACCCGTTAGATGTATTTTCTCTTTCTTTCACATTTTTATTCCTTTTTTTCGTTCCTCTCTCTCTCTCTCTTTCTTTTTTTTTTTTTTTTGTTTTATTCGCGTTAAATAAATATCCCACGCAGACAAGACTATATCACGCACATACGCACGCTTCAGTCGCGCGTACACGCTGGGAAATGAACACGTGACGGAATATAAATACAGGGTACGGCGATGGAACGCGGGATGAAATTTTATATCGGATCCGGAAAATCGATTTCCATGGATGACGATGGTTATGTAAACCTCGAATTCGACGGGACTTTGGCAAATCCCGGCAAAAATATATATATATATCTCTTTCTGAAATATCTGTAGCCAGAGGAAGAAAGTGCAATGGATATTATGAAACACGTTTCTTTTTTTGTCTTCCTGTTTGTTGTTACAGTGTGTCACAACTGACCGGATACGATCCACCGGATCTGATCGAAAAGACGCTATATCACTACGTGCATGGCTGTGACATGATGCAGCTGAGGCATGCTCACGGAACTTGTAAGATTGCAAACAACCTCTTATCTTCTTGCGACAATTTCTTTCTTAAAAAATTTCTTTCTTAAAATTTGCATGAGATTAATGTCTAGGTGCATCAGACAGTTATATATACCATTGAAAAATTCTAAATACCTAAATATTTAAATGTACGCAAAATGAAAGATCGGCAGTTCGAATGTTGATTTTCATGTAAATTATTTGAAAGAAACCGAGATACACTGTAGAAACTATGAGCTAGGCGAATAGTAGCGGCCGATCGAAATAGGCCTTATTTTCCCTGACGCGTGTAGTTCGAAAGCGGTCTCAGAGGCGTCGACGTGGTATCAGAGTGCTCGAAGAAGAGGCTCTCGCAAGGCCAAAAGCAGCTGACGCTGCTTAACTCGGCGACGCCCTCGCTGACGAAATATCCTTTGATCTTTCTTTACTCCCATCCTCCGCGAGAGTCGACTTTTGAGGCGAAGCATCGAAGTATAACAGCATTTCCCTTTTTTCTCCTCTTCTTTCTCTACCCTATCTTATGCCCGCGCGCCAGCACGCTGAAGTCTAAGTATATGCACACGTAGTACATACACGGTGTACATTATTGATTGAACAATGCTGCTATGGCGCTATGAGCAAAGTAGAAAAGAGAGACTGGGGCCGGGTGTGTGCACGTGTCCGTGTCTAGGTGTACAATACGTCTGTGTGTGTTTGTGTATGCGTGAACATCAGCGTGAGGGTGGACGAGAAAGAAGAGAGAGATGGAGGGAGCAAGGGGTGGTAGAAGAGAGCGAGGGAGGAGGAGGAGGAGGCTGTTACTGCTATCACTGTTTGAACAGACTAGCAGTTTCACGAGCGCAACTCGAAGGGAGCCTGACATAATGCCACTAATGTCTGCGCCTGCGGATTGTACGATCGACGTGGCGCTTGAAAATTTTCTTTTGTCGTGTCACGGAAAAAGACTCTTCTAAAACGTTCGAGTTGAAAAAAATTCTTCGATTCTTCTTCCTGTTCTGGACTATCGGTCGGCTATTCGCTAAAATCGTAGATAACAGAATGATTCTTGAAACGGTCTATTCCAACGGTGGTTTTATTCACCTTCATTGTGTTCGCAGTACTTTACAAGGGGCAAGTGATAACCAAGTACTATAGATTTCTGACGAAATCGGGAGGCTGGGTCTGGATGCAATCGTACGTCACAATTGTGCACAACTCCCGAAGCTCCCGACCGCATTGTATCGTATCGGTTAATTACGTGTTGACGAAACCAGAGAACACGGACCTGCTGCTGAATTGCGAGCAAAAGTCCTACTGTTCGAACCCAAGCAACCCGCCCAGTACCCCGCTGTCGACACCGACCACCAGCGGCAGCGTCAACGAATTGGACAATCACAGTCCCAGTTCACCGGCGTATCGGACCAGATCGAAGGACTCGCCTGATAACGATTACGCGAACGGTGCCACTTATTCCAGACCAGAGTACGTTGACCTGACGAATCACAATCATTATCTGTCACCATCTTACCAGCCGCAGAACATAAACGGAAGTGCCCACGAGGAAAATTTAAAATACAACTCCGACTGGTTTTACCAATATGGAGGTAATATAGACGCAAACGTATTATTGAAACACATGGACAGATCTCCGACAAATCGTTAAGAACTTTCGAATTAAAACCAAATTGAATGTTTCTTTCAGACATGCACCAAGACCCGTTAGCTTCCGTGCCGCAACAACAAGAATCACAGCATCCTCCTCATCCCATGCACCACGCTAACTCCCCATCGAATCTACAGCAGCACAGCCCCCAAAACGCTCAGCAGAAGCATCAGCATTCCCCTCATCTACTAGATCACTCGACACCTCCGACAAGCTTGCCACAGCCACAACCACAGCCACAGCCTCAACAACAGCAACCACCGCCGCCGCCGCAGCAGCAGCAGCAGCAACAGCAGCAACATAGCCCTCAAAGTAACCAACAGAACAGACCTTACTCCACCTCGTCGAGTTCCTGTTGCAGCACTGATGCCATGGATACTCATTTGCCGAGTGCTCTGAGCGTGTATTCCGTACCCCACAGTTACCCGTACTATCATCACTATATGCCTGACTCGGCGCCATCCAACTTGAACGAAGTCGGCGGCGTGATAATGTATCCCAGTTGCGGCCTGAACACCGAAACTCACAATGCCACAGCAAGTACCAGTGCCAGTGCCAGTGCTTCCAACAACGTTCAACATTACGAATCGTCATACCAGCCCAATTTGAGCCACTACAACACCAACAACAATCCTGCGAAGCATTCTTATCATCATCAAGAACCAACGCCAGCCAGTTACACCAGCGTGATCGTGGACTCGCAGCAATACAGCCCGAGCTCCGTGCAAGACTTGATTCACTACCAGCATCATTACGAAGCGCATCATCAGTTCGTTCACTGACACCAACTAGACGCGCCTTGCGCATAGCACGTTGATAACAATTGTAACAACGAGTCGTGCTATTGTGATACGCCCTCCAACCGAACGAACAACGATTTCCTGCAAGAATGCTCGAACATTGACAATTCAAGAGTAATGTTGAACGATGAACGCGAACAGGTCGTGCAAGTGAGAGCTAAGATCTGGTGCGTTCGACCGTCGGAAATTTGGAAGATCATTTCGGGCAGAGGTTACAACGAGAAATCGTGAACTCGTGGAGTATAGTCAGAACATTGCGATCGGCGAACCGTGAATGGATATAGGAACATTGAAAATGCCGGAAATGCCAAGTACTGCCGAATTTCCGTAAACTTACTTTAAGGAAACTAAATGTACAGTCGATATACGTAAGAAAACGTTAATTATTTAAGAACATACAATTGAAAAGGTTTTGTCGTATTGTAGAATATCTACTGGCAACGAGTGGCAATCTATTCCAAAATTGGTTGATCGTTGGATCAGTTGTACTTTATTCACATATCACTTAACTTTATTGCTCGAGGAATGTAGATCTAATTACGTATGTAGATGTAATTAATTGTTTCGAGATCGATATAAGTTGAACCTCGGATATGTTAGGGTGTAATAACGGCAAATGCAATTTCAGTTTTGTGTAAGAATGCCTCTTAACATGTCCTTAAACATTTACTGAAATCCATTTAACTGTTTCATTGATATTCGTTAACGTTAGGTTCACGCTATCACGTGAAGCAATCGTTCCGATCGTGTATTTCATCAGAATTTTTATTCGGATGCTGTCAAACTTGTTAATTTAACGAATTTTTTCATAGAAGGAACAGTCGGAATCGAGAAAATTTCAAATTCGAGTTAATACTAACGGGGGAAAAAGCTGATTTCGAAACACCATTTAAAAATATAAAAAGAACAAGCGAAAGAAAGACGATTTCTGCAAATTACACGCTGGACGTGTGTAGCCAAAAATTCTTCTCAAACGTAAGATGTTTTAACACGATCCTCTCTATGGGCGAATGATTTTATACGATTTAATTACACAAACTGTTCTGTAAAAGTACTAACACTAGCATTTATTCGCCAATAGGAAGATACTAGCGCGTAACTGTACATAAAATGAAAAGTGAATCGAAGGAGATCTGAGTGCATAGCGGGAGATACTTAATGTAGAGATGTACATTGCATAGTCGTTCGTAGCTCCTACAAAAAAAAACTTCTATATATAAATATACTAGATATTTCTTAGATAGACCCGAAGACTGACCCAGTGTTTGTACCAACCGACCAAAGAAACACGCCCGCTTCTTACGAGAAGAGAAAAGAAAGGTACAAATATCACCGTTGCTCCACGTTTATTTAAACATCGTGCACACCTCCAAAATCCAATACTTGGTAAATACGATCATAGAGTATTCTGGCGATCCCAGTTACATTTTAATCATCGAAATATTTTATTATCGAACATTTAGTATCCTTAACAGTTCCTCAAGGCCGTCATGTTAGCGCCACGAGGCATATGTATAATATACGTGTACACATTACGAATTGCGAAACACTATTATTTATAATCGATGTAAATTAATAAATCGAAGGTACGATTGGTAGTTGAGCGATAATCGCCGAGCGTTGTACGATACGATACTATTGTAAGTGTTGTAAATATTGTAAAACTAATGGCGCGCGCGCTGCATACCTATTGCGAGAAAAATATAATCGATATTTTCCTCTGATGATCTATCTTATTGATCTGCTCTCTCTTTCTTTCTTTTCTTTTTTTTTTATACATGGATCCTCCTCTTCGAATGATGAGAAATTCTCTTTGATCGTGATCAAATACACACCATTGTATCTTGGAAATAACGAGAAATTATAATAAATCAATGATTTATGTTTCCGTTTTTTTTTCTTTTTTTTAATTAACTGAAGAAGTCCTATTGTAAGGGAAATTATTTGAAAGATGAAACTACACGGAATAGACTTTTCTGTATGATTTCATACTCTGTAGCTAAGTTTTTCTCTCATTGTGGGAATTTACTTTTCTGGAAATATCTGTGAAAAGCAGACAACATAACTGAGAATGCTTTTAGTAAATTTACCGAGATTAAGCTGAAACATATGAGTGTCCTATATGGAATCTCTTAAATAAACGATTTGCTTCCGTCTTTGATTGTTTAATTGTTTAATTTAAATGAAAAAGATGTTTCCTAACGTTAAAAGAAAAAGGAACTGTTCTCAATTCGAAAGTCATAATTTTAATAAAATTAGTCATAATTTTAAAAATGGAGAAATATAACATTCTGAATAGATCGTTGGCTATCCGACGACAAAGGCTGATGATCGGCTGGCAGCATCCGTTCGTGAAATCCCCTCGAACGAAATAGAAGAAAACAACGATCCTGTTTTTCTCCAGGGTTCCCCCAATTGTCACTATACCAGCACGAACAATAAATTAATTGTACCTTGTGCGATTCTTCGGTTAGCTTTCGGTGGTCGCGTGCTAGCCTGCATGGGGTCGCTCATGAAGAGAGGCACGTGCCTCTTTATAATCGTCGTCAGCCATTAGAGCGACGTCTGAAAAGACAGGTTTCATGGGACGAGTCACTAATTTTTCTATTCGACGACGAAATCACACTGCGTTCGTATAATTCGAAAGTTGACTCGTCGCTGTGAGAACTGAGGAAATTAACCAACTACTTTCGAGTTCTCTTCCGTATGAAAAATCGTCGAATCTCTAAAATTTTGGTAAAGGAACAGTAGTAAAATTGATTGAAAATTTCAATTCTTTTTTAGTTTTCCGATAAACATAGTATTTACGATTATTTCCCACTCGAGAGATTCTCTACAAAATATTTGCGATCTGCGCATCGTCGTACATTACTCGAAATCCACCGTTCCACGAGAACGATAGAATAGGCTCGGTGAGGGATCGGTGGCATTTACACAATTCTCTAGTTCGAAATACGCGGACAGGTCCATGAATATACATCAACCGTGAGATTGGTGTAACGAGAACACAGTGGTTAAGGGTGTTCACGTTTACGGGGGCCGCTATTATCGAACGTGTATGACTGGTGATCGCACCGGAGGGGGGCGAGTCGCGTGCGCCTCGTTAAATTCTTCGGCCAGCGAATCTGACGCAGCCACGATCCTGTGAAATTACGCGATCACCCGTAACGGATGCGATCCATTTTCGATGGCGACGTTTCGACATTGACCGCGATTAAACTGAGAATCAGAGAAAGGAAGACCGAAAGGATACCTTAATTTGACGAGAATCTATTATATGATTGTGGAAATTGAAGTTTTCTTGTTAAACGTATGTTTCAAATTTAACGATGGCAATTTATGTTGACTGACCGAACAGAGGAAGTTTAGTATATCCTTGACATCAAGAAACCCATCGATAAAATAACGCAATTTTTATTGTCAGTAGAATCAAATATTATTTAATCGAACGCGACATAAAAATCTAAATTTGTGCGAATTAAATACAAACTGACAGACTTTCGGTCGGATTATATTTTCAACGACACGTGCAATGAGTAGTTAGTTTGTTCTCGCCAGAGAGCGAAAAAAAAACATCGCATGTTGCGATTGAACGTTCGGAGAATAACATATGTCTCGTGGCATGGTTTATGAGGAACAGGACGAAACTGACCGTAATCCAGCCCGATTAGGAATATAAACGCAGATTCACGGGGTACGGTTAAACTAAACACTCGACGAGTTGCGTGTGCCGGTGGAAATACTTAAGTATATAGGTATATCCAAATAGAGAGGGGGGTGATATTCCCTTATTATTAAGGGGCAGAGTTCAACAGCCTGCTCCGCTATAATTTTTATTTTAATCTCCACTCTAAACAACAGGAATTGTAACTGAATTTAATAAATTATTGAAAAAACAATGAACATCGTTATATTTAGATAGATCTAAACTATAATTTCATTATAATGACCAGTGATGAGATGCGAGGGAAACTCGACTCGAGATCTTACGAAAAAGAAAGACACCACCAAACGCAAGAGATATTTTCCAAAGTACATAGCTGATCTTTGCGATGTTACGTCGACAATTGTGGACAGTCGGCAGAAAGCGTGTAACACACACAAGGAAAAATCGGACCGTGTGCACGCCTTGTAAATCTGGGATGTAGACGAGGCCAGGTGGCGCTTTCGCGAATACCCGCATATAGATGCACGCAGTATCAGCGTGACACTCACGCACACATAGACAGACAGGGTGTAGAACATACATACGTACACGGGGCGGTTGGGCCTGTGCGCAATCAAGGCGAAGGGGTGCTTTAGCAGAGTCGCCCCACGGTTCCCAAGGCAACGGCACGTAACACCGCCCACAACCCTCAGGCTGTCTTGTCCGATGTGTTTGCTCGATGATTTTATACCAATTACGGCCTATCCCCATACTATTGCCTACTCCCCGTAGCATCGTCTGCATCCCTACCTACGTTCTCATCGCCACCCACTTCGACATTGTTGCGTATATCGGTCGGAAGGTGCTCCACTTCCGTTCGTAAAAAGAGATCTGCAAGTAAGTACCTGGTGCAACCACTTAATGGAGTCGTAGATTTCCTTGGTTAACCCATGCACCTGCCGCCATCGTCTCTCTCTCTTCCATCCTGTAGAATTTCCATCCAGCGTGGAATTTCCATTCAGCGTTCCGGCGGACGTTATACTGTAACTTCGATAATATTCTTCGTTCTCTCCATTTTTCATGCTTGTTTCCCATTTTCGAAAATATTCATTTAGTTTTTAACGATACCGGGATACTGAGTTACCGCCGTTGAGGATCGAAACTAGTTACACCAACGCCCTCTGGTTATCGATACAGATTCTATTAATCGATTTCTCTTGCGATTCGCGTTGGAGATATCGAGGAGTAGTCTCGGAGTGGTGTTCAGTTTCTGAAGTGAAGTCGGATCGTGAGGGAATAATTGCCAGAACGCATACGTTGCCCGATAGTTAAGTGGACATTAATGGAAATGCACGATAAGAGGATTACGCACGATTGGAGAATAAATATAAAGTATAATTTATTGATGAAATTCGATTCTAAATTGGAGGATACGTAATGCTTTTTGTATGAAATCGAATTTAATGGAGTCACGTGCGGTATTTTCCACGAGTTTGTAAACATTCAGTCGAAAATATTATTTAATTCCTGCGAGGAGGAAAATATTTAATAGTTTTTTTTATATATATATATATATATATTTATTGAAATGACCAATTAGGTTATTTTTGATTGAAAAATTGTCACTACAAAATGATAATGAATAGACAACAAACTAAGAAACATAATAATTATTTTATTATAATTATTACACGTTACAAATATAATAGACGCTATCCTACATAAAGAATCTTTGGAATTCAATCACTAATGATTATTAGAAATGAAAAATAAATGATTAAAACAAAAGATGACAACGAGATAACGAACACATGTAGACAATTTTTAATAATGATTTTAATTAAATTATACGATAGATTGTATATTTTATAATTGTTATATTTATATTTATTCTAAATTTTAATACTTATCATCGTGAACTACTTCTCCGTGGCTAACGCACATAGCGTAATCTACCGGCAATCAAATGTACTAATAACTTCCTAAGTAGTTGATAACTTGTTGCACAGCATTATCATTTATAGATAAAATAAACTCAAACACGATTTATTTTTCTTTAACTATTTCATATTTTCTAAAAAAAATACGTTTCTTTACTTTAGTTTAATCGTTTTATATCAAAAGCGAAATTCCACATGTATAAATAACTATATATGTACAAACAAATTTTATGGCAGATAATAATTAAATTCGCGTGAGAGTATAATTAATTAATTACGCCAGTCGAGTCTTTAATTTGTTGTATGATGAATTTTACATAAATCACGCATTCGTGTTATGTCAGAATTTTGATCGCGCCTCGAGATAACTGCCAGAATGATCCCTCTTCGTTCTGTAATCATCATCAATGTTATCGGAACCGCTGTACATCGAAAATCCTCGACGTGATAGCAATTCTCCTGGCACGATCGTCGGGTTCGTGTAACAATAGTCTGCTATCATGGTTTGTTTATGCAGCTGATTGAGCCTGAATAATTTTTACCGATTTAAGAAAATAATAAATTTAGGCTAAAAGATATAATATAAAAGCAATTTCAAATTTATTCAAGAAATATTTTTGCTTCAGAAATATGTAGGTATACTTTAGACAGTCAGGAAAATAAATATATAAAAAAAAAAAGAGGAATCTGATCGCCTGCAAGCCATTTTAATTCCCCGTATCCATTTCACATTCTTTTACAAAGATAAACTAAATAATCGCGTCGCGCACGGCAAAAGATACGCTATCAATACCGTAGTGAGTCATGAATTAATAATTTCTTTTCACTCGTTTAGAATATAAATCTTACGTGACTTATTCGGATTCCTAGTTCGTCGAGAACGTGGCCCGTCCCAATAAAACGAAACGCCGGCTATGCCGCTGAATATCCACCGAGTTTAATCAGAAAACCCGTCAAATATTTCAATTAAAACAGGTTCAAACTATCATCATTCAAGAAGCAAAGCCATTTTTTCCCCTTTTCCTCTTTTTTAAGCAAAGCTCGACAGCATTTGCGTTGAATGTAAAAAATGGTTGTAAGCGAAAATCGGGAATGAATTTTTGCACACATCGATGAGGAAAAGAAAGAGCCACTGTTTTGCAAAAAGATACTCACCCATTTTTCGATAATCGATTGACTTTGACAAACAGTACGCACACTAAAACAAAGAGTAGCAACAGAACACCGGCAACGACACCTGCTGCTATAGCAAAATACAGCAACAAGTCATCGGCTTCCTGAAAAATCAAACATTTCGCTTTAGATCTTCGCTGACAAGAGATTTTGATAAAATATGTTTAGAAATTCCGAAGATCCCTCGTTGATGATTTAATGATATATGATAATTTGTTTTAAAAACGGTCAACTAAAGAAGATAAAGAATTCCTCCTGATATGATAGACTCGCGTGCCAATTCGAAATGTGCCAATAGAGCGAGGGCGTAACAAGATGGACACAGTGAGAATGCAAGAATGTGAAAGAATCTTTGTCACGCACGGTTGCTTTGCATTTCCTCGAGGCGTTATTTCACAACCTGCGTTTAACGCGTCAGGATGACATAAAACTTGATAAACATATTGGCAACAAACAGGAAATTTAGAATTGCTGTTACGTTTTGTTATTATACAAAACGTTCGAGATAAGTGAAATAATGCATAATGCTGTTACTGAATGGTATTATCTTAAGCTATACAATAAAATTTTAAATATTCCTCACAAATCACTTTCATCACATAATTCACATAATTCCAGTGATTCTTCTTGCGCCAATTCAACCTTGAAAGTATATACATAGTTGCATCTCTAATAGGGAACCGCTCGAGTCGCCGTAATTAGTATTACAAAATAAACTTCATTACGAGTCTATGATTAACCTGATTTCATGCGAAATTTCATGAAACGTTAATGCATGCGTGATAAGTAATAATGATTGTTTAATTTAATTAACTACCTACAAACGCAAAGTTCTATTGTTCCATCGAAACGATACGCATAGAACAATTACTCAGAATGAGTCGGTAAATGAACACTCGTTTAATCATTATAATCGTAAGACGAGCGACAACCTTGTATGTGTGTATTAAAGCGATTTGCATTACATTTAGCTGGAATACAATTTGTGGTCAGAAGTCGCAGGATCGTTGTAGAAACAATCCATAGAGAAAGCAAACATACTCACCATGATAAATATACTATAAACGAAGTAATAGTAACACTGGACCTCCCTGAAGACAATGCCGGACTGACACACAATCAAGATATCGGTATCAACGTGTTATCGTGGTTGATGCGATATCTGCGAGAATCTGGTGGTATTGTAGAGTTCTTATTTAACGAAATCTTTTCCTATTTATATGCGCCTTTAAAAAATGTTGTATGCAAGAGGGTGTAACACAATCGAGAAAATAAAACTCGATATCACCGATAACTTTCTCGCGCAGCACAACTAACGAGCAGTAATTCTTCATCAAAAGCGTGTTCAAAGCAAACAAACTTTTCGCGATAAAAATCGAACAGCGTCATGGTGAAAACATGAAAAAAGAGGATAATAACACAGTTGGAATTGTCGATTGTGAGACCGATCGTTTCACTAGCAATAAACTGCGGACTTTTTTGGACACAGACGTAAACTCTATCGTTGCTCGAGAGAAGAGGTAGCTAGGTAAATAAACACTAATATATGGCCGCGAACGAATACAAGAGTGAAGTAAAGTGTGTAAGAGTGCCAGCGAAGCAATGCTGAATGCTGATAAACCCCTCCAGCCTGTAGAAGGTGTACGTATACACACGTGTCCACGCTGCTGACTTTACAAGGGCATCCGCGTCTTCCGCGTCCACTCTAAATCCTCAGTATATACATACTTATTTACACGGATATCGTTCAATTGCACCTCAATCACAAAAATTCGACATGTGATACAAAAAATATAAAATCGATATAGATGAATAATAAGCGTTTATTAAATACTCTTGCTTTTGCAAACAACCATGTAAACTTGGACGTAACAATTTTTTCCAATACAACTTCACGAGATGTTGATATAAAATAATATAACTTTTATAGAATTTTAAAGACTTTTATATACTTTTTAAAACGAACCTAGAAGTTTGAAGTATAAATACCGTAGTATTTATTATTATTAATTGAAATAATTTCAGGAAATTTCACTTGTTTAAAAATTATTGGTAAATGATTTGTTTGGCCTTGCTATAGCCATAAGGTGTAGAAATATGAGTGGTAATTATGTAATATATGTTTTTCCTGTTTTATGATAAATACAAAAGTATAAAATAATAAATATAAAATATACAACTTCCTGTTGCTTTTTAAAATAAGTCGGATTGTTTGCACAGTCCTTTGTTACCATGCAAAAAGGATGTTTCTTGAAACATTTTTTATTTTCATTCTTTTTTATCAAGTAATCAAGATATATTCATATTTACAATGCTTGTAGTTTTTTTAAAATTTGTACAAATATAATATTTATTTATAATAAATTTAATCAAAAAGTATATAAATTATTAAAAAAATATAGATGGTACTAACGTAAAAATGAGATTATGTTCTCATATATATGTACATATATACAGTTAATTACTTTACATTATTTATACAATATCAATTAATGTTTCATCTTCTGGAGATTTAACCTCGTGCACAGACGGTGCCATCAACCATTGCAACACATGAGGAAGCATCATACTCATACTTAAGTATAAATAATACGGAATAGATTGTGTAGAACCAATGGGACAAAACCATAAACCTCTTCTTGTACCATCTCTTATATGATGACTTAAAAAACTTGCCAATATTATCCAGGAATAGTAGCTGAGTTTTGGATGGTTAAATACACTTGCATAAAAATTCATCATAAGCCATGCTGTTATAGGAAGAGTAGTGCAATGAAAAAATGGTCGTTTTTCTAAATGCGTAGCATCCTGCAAAGAAAAGTCACAAAATTTAAAACTTAGATTTCATTATTAGAAATTATACATAAAAGGTAATAACGTTACTTACACTTAACTTCCAACTGCATGCTGCAATAAAATGATCCACATCAACAAAAGAGGACAAACAAAAACTGCAGAAAATACTCGAGAAGTTTTGAGTGAGAGATTTTTTTGACAAATTTAAAATGACTGCCCAAGTAAGACCACCCACAATTGCATGGGTGACATTGTCAAAAATCGCGCGTGCCACAGCAGTTTTTCCATATTTTAAACCTTGATCACCAATGAACGAACAAATACCTATAAAACCAGTCAGCACCACTCGTAAAAATAATTCTCTTTTTCCAAGAAACATTACAATAAGCTTTTTCAAAATAATTTCAAATTCGTTTTTATTAAGTTCTTTGTTCAAAAAAAAAGTAGTGAGAAAATTGCAACAAATATTATCTCGCCATTTTGAATGATTAATGCTTTGATATAGTACATACGACATTTCTCATTATACTATATTTCAGCTAAGTTAAACGAATTTAACAAATTTTAAGCTATATTTAAAACTTATTAAATGCTCGAATTTATTTATAATTCTCTATTTTGCTTTGTTTGTTTTTATTTTACAATTACTTAAATTTTATCATGAGATATAAAATTTTAAAATCGGATATGGGTCGAAACAAGATGCTTTGTTGACTAGGGAGACATCGATCGAAAGAAATTATTCCAAGTTTAATATCTAAGGCACATTAATTTCGTAAATTATATTTTAGTGAAAAAAAGTGAAAGAGAACAGATAAACTTTCACTGATACTATATTCACTTCTGACAATGGTAACTAATTATCATTTTTAAATTGTTTCGAATATACATTGTTTTAGAAATCATGTATGACATTTGTTTTGAACGAGCGTCAATGGTTTAATTCGTTACGTATCGAGTTGTTATGCACGTGTTGGAATTTCCTTAAATTGTTTGATAAATATTAGCTTCCAAGTATTGTAAAGCAGTTATATAAAGACAACTCGATAATAAAAATGTCGAATTTTAAGGTAATGTTAATTTTACACAATTTTATTCAATATAATTTCTTTAATAATGATGGCGACTTGATGTTTTTTGTCATCAAATTGTACGATTATCTTGTATATATAAACATAGAATAAAATTTATTATTTCTAATTTTTGAAATATTTCAGCCACCTGATTCTAAAAAGGAAGAATTCAGAAAATATTTGGAAAGAGCAGGCGTTATGGATGCTCTTACAAAAGTGCTTGTGTCTTTATATGAAGAACCAGAAAAACCAGATGATGCTTTAGAGTATCCTTTAAAACACGTGTTCAATAGATTTATAATACAAAAAATTTTGGTATATATATTTTTAATGGAAAATGTATATTTCCTAAATCGTATCATAGATATATTCGTCTACATTTAGGAGGTATTACAGAAGTTGATGTGGAAGTGAAACTATTAAAGGAAGAACTGGAAGAAGCTAAATCTAAGATCACAGAGTTGAAGGCAAAGTTGGTGAAATATGAAGCAGACGAAGGAATAGAATAATTTAATCTCAAAGTTTTAGACAACAACAAAATACTAGTCCCTATTGGACATTGACTTTCATAGAAAGTCAGACTGACTATGTGCCTTAAAATAGATATAGCAAATCTTGTCCAAGACAATTTAAAACATAAGATAAATTAAGTTTCATTCGTGCAAATTCCATTAGTTATAAGCATATTTCTTAATCATGCCCATAAAAGTATAAGTAATACTTTTTATATTTGTTTTTTTTAACTAAATTAAACGTAGTATATAAACATAGAACATAGTTTGTAATCAAAGTAAATGAGCAGGATAAATTAGAAAATTATGCTCAAATTAAATTTTGGTTTATGTGATATTTCAGATATTAACAAGCATAATGTATTGCTTTGGTTTTTATAAAGTTGTATATTTTTTTTGCAAAAATATCAAAATATAAGTTAAGTTTAATATAATAAATATGGTAATAGACCTTTCTGTAAGTACACAAAACAACATATTAAGTTAGAATCCAAATGTATTTGAGGCAATATACATAAATATTGGTGTATCTAGCTTATAACCTAAATATGTGGTGGCATTTGAATCCTTTATTCCATTGACAGTTTCCAACAGTACTTTTTATTCACAGGCTCTTTCCATTTAATAATGTAACCTTAAAAAAAGAACAGTAGTATTCTATATTATTAAAATTATAATGTAAACACATATATTATAATAAATATAATAACATGTGAATTCATCCAACATTTATTTCATCTATATAATTACCCTTTGAGTTTTAGGCGTTCAACACGTGCAAATTGAATTTATTTAAAAAACAGCCTTCATGTTGGTTTAGTAGCTTGTCTGCGTTTTACTTCCCAATTATAAATACGTGCCATATTAACTTCCGTTGTAGTAAATTGATCTCTCACAAAATCTAAGTCATGTTCAACATAGCCTAGATTTCTCTTTGCTGCTTCGATATTCTTTGTTAACATTTCTTGTGCATCGTCCAAAGTATATTCTAACATAACATTGGCTCCTAACCACAAACACACTTTATTAGTAGGAGGAATAACAGCTTTTGCATAAACTTGTTCCGATAAAAGAAATTGTGTCTCTAATTCTTTGCTTTCATTTTTCTCTTGCTGTAATTTTTTAATCATATCTAATGATCTCTCTAGATCTGGAATCTGAGCCTTCAAACGTTTTCTCTTATTAAATAAATTATATTCCATAAATTTATACTTTCCATGGTTCTCATCCAACATTTGGAGTACTTTGTCTGCTGATTCATTTTCAGGTCTTGCCATAAAAGCATCGACATCATCCTAAATTTAAAATATTTTAAGTAAGATAAAAATACGTATATTTTCTGATAAATTCAAATATCGTGTTTCTTTTGTGACCATATACGGCTATCGTTTCGAGAAAGTATATTCCACGGATTATGCTAATAATACATAAATATAATACAAAAATAAAGAAAGAATGTTTCCTGCTCTCTTTTCATGGAATTTACTTCACCGAATTTTACAAAAATTAGTAACAAGAATTACTTTTTTGTAAAAATATTCTTCGTAATACAATACAATGCAAATATATAAAATTTATATATTAGTACCAATTTTATAATACCATATTATGTAAATTTTTTGTTAGAATGATATACTTACAACAAATTCGGCCTCCGGTATTCCAGCGTACGACTTTTTCTCTTTATCCAGCCCAACGTCCGTTTTATTTTCACCGTCTTCCATCTTGAATTACCACAAATTCTTATAATATGTGACAGATTTACATGAAGATTTCTACTATGTTAAAAAATTCCATTTTATATAAATCGAACATATAAATAATTGTGTAATATTTTATATACTATATTTAATATAAAATTTTGTTGAAAAATAAAAGTTAAATTAGTCGCTTATAATATATGTACATATAAATATGCGTCACATTTGAATCAAAACCTAAGAGGTAGTGCTCTCTGGTGGTAAATTGAGATACATATTATAAGATACTATCTATCTATTACATATTTAGTTTATGTTGAAGTAATTACGAATTGAATATATTTACATATAAAATTGGAGTAAAGAATTGCCCAACAAAATAAAAAAACAAAAAACATTAAACAACGATAAGTTCAATACTCGAAAAATAAAATTTTTGAAAACGATACACGAGATAGATTTGTAATAAATGTATATATAAATAGAATCGTTAATATTAGTTTATTATCATAAAAAAGTATATTGTTAAATTACGATGAACGATTTGGTTTTTATGTTGTAAATAAATATAATTCATAATTAAAAAAGTAGTAAACAAGCTAAAAAGTAAGAGAAGGTGTTGGTCTCGCAGCATTTCCTAAGAAAGTTGTTGGATTGTAATTAATTTTCGATAAAGATAACAATTATCTTTGGGAAGCATTAAAAGCAACATGAGATTGTTTAAATTGAACTTTATACCATGGATACTTGCATATTTTGTTTTTGCATTATATTAATTACGAATTATTACAATTTTAAAAAATTTTCTTATTTTTGGATATTTAAACATGTAAGTTGGCAGTAACTTGACATAATTTTACACAAATGTTCAATGTATGTATATACCAGTAGCAAAAATCACTGTAACATAAACGAAGCATTCTTTATCGCCAAGGCGTTTTAATCATTAAATCTATTTTTTCTTATTAAATTATGGATTGAACAAAAATCATCATTTTATTTTTTAATATTGCTTTATATAAAAACTTGTCTATTTTTTTCTCTATTGTAACTGACCTTCTCTGCCTCATTATTCTAGCGTATGACTGTGATGAATTTAAATTAACCATCCACCCGCACCCCGCATATCAAAACATGCACAGACAAACTGACACTACATGTACGACTGACGCGGGGCGCATTCCTCCTCTTTGATACACTTTATTGGTCTAATAGAGCCGAATTGTTGCTGTATCGTGTAAAGCAGGGTAAGCTTTAGGCTAGTCGTCTAGACATCTTACAAAAAGCTTCTTCTTTTGTGTTGATAATCACATTGCATGCAAAACAAACAATGAAGCATGAGCACGTGTGAATTGGATCGCACTTGGTTCACATCGGGGAACATTGTTTTCATAATCATTTTACTAACAAATTTTTATTTAAACACAGCAAAGTATCATCTCTTTAAGATGATTATTCTATTAGAAAATTATATTATAACATATTTATTATATCACACCCATGAGAAAATGCTTTTGAGAATTAAAATTTATTATGTTTCTTAAAAAAAAAAATGAACGACAGGAGATTACATAAAATTATTTTATAATTGCATTTTTTTAATCGTTCAATTTACATTAGCCAATTTCATTGTAGTCTTCGGACCGTCGTTTACTCTTGCTCTAACTAAACTGATTCTAATCGCCTCGCGAAATAACCAGGTCTATCTGCAGTTACAGAATAATGTCAACTTTCTCGTTCAGCACGAGCGTAGGATTAGCAAGCTAGGACAGATTAAGGATGTAACATTTGTTGTAGGCGCATAGATCACGATGATGACCCGTAACGAGTACGTGTCGAGCGACAGGGCGATCATATGGGTACGGGGTACACCAAACAGGAGTGATCCGAGCGAGCGAGTGACTGAGTGAGTTGGAGGTCGGAGGAGTATATTGGCCATTTCCGCAGGAAGCCCTAGGTAACCTGTAACCGCCATTGAGGTTGGAACTAACGTGCCACAGATCGCTGTCGTTTCATAACAAGCTGTTCTGAATTCGCCTGCTCATAATCTCGTCGTATTAATTGATTGGTCTTCACTTTCTAGTATAAAACTTTTTTTTTAATTTTTAATTTGTTTTATATTTAGCAATAATGTCTCAGTTGTAGGCAATACAAGTAGTTTTTTCTCAGAGTAGTTTGAACATCTCAGTCATGTTCAAACTTTTAAAAAGAAAGTGTTCAAAAAAATTTAATAAACATCGATGCGAAAAAAAGGAGGAGAAAAATAATCCTTTTAAACATGACATTACATAATTCGTTCATGGTGTTCGTTTGTGCTAGATACATGACGTACTTAAGGAAAGAATTTCAGCGACTTCTAGAACCGCTACTGGAATGGGGAAAAAGATGAATGAAGTGGAGTCGCAATAAGGGCTGCAATGTATCATACAAAGTGAGTATAGGATATACCATTTTTTATTTACTCATAAAGTGAAAGAATTTTTTCCATCCATGTTCGATGGTACGAAAATGTAAATGAGGCATGGCCTACGAACGAAGGTAAATCGAAGTCTTTGTGCAGATAGAATAGATATGCGTACGTGTTGAAGAATGGCTTGCTTTCGGGTCATTGAAAAGAAAGGCATTGTGACTGACAATGGTAACACAATATATAATATAATACACAGGTTGGCTCTTGTCATCTGCAGATTTTAATCTGTCGAAATGAGTCATGGTTTGACTTGGTTGAACAAAGACCGATGAACAATATGAAACAAATAACTGTGCGTTTATTGATTAAGGAAAACCGTATTATTATACAATAACAATTACATGGAAAGCTCAATATTTATCCGCATGATAGATGGTATGATTTTCGAGTTAGCATCACTATTCTTTTCGGGTATTGTCAATAAAAGACGTTTGTTTCTAATGGTGTCAAAATGAAGCGTTTGTGTACAGAAATTTAAAAAAAAAATACATCTTTTCTGGAAACGTCAATATCCACATTTAGTATTTGCTCGAAGCTGGGCCTCGAATTTGTTTTGTACCAGCCGACCGTAATATGCGGTTCAGCCTAACGCGACAGAAGAGGATGGTTGACTTAACGAAGTGATCTTCAGCTAATGTATAGCTTGAATTCAATCCGACGTTTACACATTTAACACTTTATCTCTTCATTGATCAACAAATGAAACTATTCTTTCTTATACTTTCCATATAGTGATCTTGGAAGGATTTAATCCATCCTCTAAAAAATGTCGTTAGACATTTAATTGTACTTGCATTTACACTTAATTTTACATTAATTCCAATATAATTCGAAGAGAATTACACTATTCCAAAAATGCAACAAAAAAAAGAAAATCATACCGTTTTTTTTTTTTTTTTGCAACTCCTATTTTTCTTTGTTTTGAATGACAACGTGGATACCCGGCGAAAAGCGGCACGTGCGAATATATGAATGAAAGTTTACGAGGATAGTAAGAACAGGTCAATCTACCAATTGACCATTGGTTACAGTCGGACCTACACGAACGAAGGTTCAGATCTCTTCTCCCTTCTGTTCATCTTTAGATACTCGACGTGCATACCATAGTGGGCTCACGTGCACACGTTCAGCTCGAAGTATACCTACTACCACTGTGTGGAATTGGTCAAGCAGAGTGCAACAGATAAGGGTGGCCATGGTGGGGGATAGTTGACTCTCTAGTGCCCATTCGGAGTCAGTTGCTCTTATGCTTGCCAGATATTAACAACCACGCCGGGCTCTTTCAGTGAGGGCCTCGTGACTCGAAACGTCACAGGTGATTCGAAACAATTTCGAATCCCATTTTTTCACCGTGAGGTTCATCATTATCAATTCGCGAAATAAACGAAAAGGACCTGGCCGACATACATGCAATTCTTTTACAATCGTAAAAAGAAAGTGATGGAAGTTGTTGTTGACATTTGCGTTGGTGGATATTTTTAGTGATAATTTGTTAAACTACAGGCGTGAATTTTTAACATACAGTGAATACATAATAAAGGGTGAATTGGAACTATCCACGTGTAACGTTAAAGGCGTTGAAAGCCTTTTTTTTAAAAGCAATAATTAATACAAGCAATAATAAGAATTAGTGGAGGATAATTTATTCGTGCTGTACATTGTTTGATTATTTATGTGAAAAGTACGCGATTCCATTCGGTTGAAATTTCGTTCGAAGGACATCAGTTATTGAAATAATGCTCGAATTTTTTAAGTTCGAGGATCAATGTGGAAGAATGCGAAGGAGGGACGTTTAATTCGCATATCGAACCTCTTTCAACAGTTGTGGAGGTCGTTCGGATCGAGAGGACAATGACGATCGACAGTTAAGGAAATTTTTGCGAAAATTCTGTGGAGGGTGATCGAGGGTTCATTTCACGGGGGGGTTGTGGATATTATGTTAGCAACGAGATTATGTGTGCTTCTGAAGGTGTTGGCGTTGGCGGGAAGCGTCTCGGCGCTTCTGCCAGAAGACTTCGAAGATCGAGCTGCTCCAGCCAACCTGCAAGAAGAATGTGCCTCGAAATGCCCAGACCTCGATTTGAATCAGGTCAGGATTCTCAAATTTATAATTTACATAAAGTTATTTATGAATACAAAGAATTCACTCAGTTAGGTCCAAAGGTTTAAATTTCAAAGACACAAGATTTATTAACAAAAATATTCCTCAACTGGTCTGCGAATTTAAAAACTCTCCTTTGTACTTTCTTTACATTGAAGAGCATTGAGGAATTGTTTGCCATTTATTATACTTTGAGCGCGTAACTTGTTGCATTTCAAGCGAAGTAACCTTTTACTCGTTTTCAAAAGAATGTATCACTCTGATCGAAAGTAAAAGGTATTTTGTTCAATATTTTGTACGACGGGTTATTTATGTGATGCTATAAAAAATTTGATAAAATGAAACTTATTCGGAATAAATTGAAAAATTGGTGTTATCTTCTTTCTTTCATTTTTTGTTAATCATGGACAGCGTTTATCAAAGTCAGCGATTATTTGCAATGTTATTAAACATTCATATTATGGAAGTAGATACGGCAGTAGATAAAATTAAGGAAGATCGTTGCGTGACTGGTCGACAAGACTAGCTAGCTACTGTAATTCTAAAAAAAACCCCTCCAATATGTAAACTGGTTGTTAAATCGTCCGTGAAATGTAAGACACTTTTTCCATTCCACATTTTCATAGTACACTCTGTACGAAGATGATTGTTTGCTGCAATAAATTATCATAATCGTGGGGAAATTTCTTTATCGCGCGTGATTATATGACGAAGAGGTCAATACTGTTGCGAAGTTCATATTGATCCGTGAAACTAAACGAGAAATCGATCTGCGATCGACACGTCAACGATTCGATAGTGGTGCCAATTATTTTTGTTTGTTGTTTCAATTTGTGGCTCACCTATCGTGTTCGATTGTCACTATTTTGTATTTCGCATACGTATACGAATTTTTACGTCATCATCAGCGTTTCGTGATCTACATTATACATATATACAGTGGTTATTCCCTTGAGAAAATAATAGATAATATTTTTTGCGATGAAATCGAGAATGTTATGGCGAAAAAAAGATTAAGGGAACGTCGAAAGAGTAAGGAAACTGGTCGATTTGTTGAAACCGCGAGGAGCGTTCTCGGAGCGAGGCGAGCGTAGCACAAAAATGGCTCCGCACGAAGGACGTATCAATTTAAGTCCACTCTCCATCCCGACTGTACCATTCATTAATTAACTTAACTACACGACGGCGCATCATCGCAGTCCATAAGCATGGTCTCGAGGATGAAAGCCTAGTTGTAACGGATACAGGAACTTCTAGAAATTTTTTTTTTTATTTTTTTCTATACTTCTTCCCAATATCACTGTTCCCACATTGGAACATTTTTGTCACAAGATTCCGCGAGAGTAGATCATGCGTAGACTCAATACGATTGCTTTAATTTAATGACGTGAGTTGAAAGAATCGTGCTTTTCCTATCTGTTTTTTTTTTTCCTTCTCTCCGACTCGTACAAAGAACGAATGAGGCGATTGAAAGGATGCATCAGGAGCGATAAACGGAATAAAAGGCGGTCTGGACGAATGATTAAACCGAATTGATAATTGCTGGCAATTTCGTTCACGCCAATTGGCAAAGACACTGATTACAAGCTTCTTACGGCCGGTTTGTTCACACGAAGCCACGGGAACCACTCGCTTCGAAGGAATGTTTCGTCTCGGCTTAATAGAGGTCTCAGACTTTTGTGCCGCGGCGAAAAATGTTGTTGGTTATTTCATGTTGCGAGCGCGGTTGCGCGCGTTTATCGATATCTCTCGCCAGACGTGGAAAGGTTTCTCGAAACGTTGCATTTCAATTACCCGAGAGGCCAGATAAAAGAAATCACGGTTCAGAAATCAACTTCTGGATCCCTTATCTCGTTCCCTTTGCTCTGCTTTGTCGATCTTCCCCCGGCTTTTTTTTTTCACGTCTTCGCACGACGATGTCGGGTTCGAAGGGCAATTCGTGGGTAGCTATTATTGAAGTTCAAGATAAGGACTGTCGATCAGACGTTGGAGTTTAGGTGGAAAAAAGAATACGAAGTTCTTTATAAAAATTCATTATAGATTGACATTCGTGTTTATGATGCGTCGCACACGAGTGGCGCCCGTGGTATTTACTAAACACGAGTAGCCTTATCATATCTTTAGATGATACCTAGGATGACCTTACCACGATTGCATAACCGGGACGGATTAACTTTCTAAACGCTGTGGCGCGTCGTGATTTTTTAGTGGTCCATGGCGCTGTGATCTCAATCTTTTATCATTTCCCCTAGTAGATAGCGTTACATAAAGTGTGTACAACAACCTTCTCGTGTAATTCGGTAGTAAAACGATGAGAATGAACCAGGTAAATTGGCGCAATTGCCACTCCACACGCCTAACCGTTTGCTCGGTAGACGATGGAATTCTTTAATCTCGTCTCGACGCCATTTTTCGAATTTTTTCCTCCTTAATTGAAAAATAATTACTTAAACGGCGCTTGTAATGGATCTCTACCCACGCGTTAACCTACATGCGATTTCATAGTGCGTGAAACGCGATCCAGCCACGACGCGATACCCACGGATTCATAATGCAAGGATCGTATAAGGATTCGAATCGAACGCACAATCTGACGAATTCCGATCTGTTGCCGGCACGAAACTACGTAGAATCCACAGGATCGTTCGACGTGCAACATTATATGTGTAGCCGTACACAATGAACTTCCTGTCGGCCACATCCTCTCACCTACAACGCGTGCCTCGTGACTTGCTAGGGGTTCACCTCCAAGTCTACCGATAATCGTGCGAAATTCCGAATCGTTCTACCGATCGCTGGCTCGTGCTCCATGTCAATTCCAAGCTATTCCAAGCAACTACTTCGAAGTTATTTTGTTACGTTTTTCTTTCACTACACTGATAAACAAAGTCACGTGGCGATTTTTCTTGGCAAAATAACAAGCTTTATCTATCCAGTTCAAGTCTGTAATGAAAATTTTTCTCGCAGTGAAATGTCTTGCAGATAAAATGAACAAATGGGAAATACGGACTATAGAGGGATATAGAGAATTAGATAATTTATTGGAGGATGAATTTGAATATTTACACGATACTCGCGTAAAATAGAACTTATCTAAGTTGAAAATAAAGCTATTTATTTTAAAACTGAAAAATGGATCTATCGAGAGGAAGTCTTCGAATATTTTACGATTAAATGCAACGTGCCGAGCACGCACGTATACGGGCGCAGAGCCCACATCTATTTCGTGGATCCGAGAGAATTTTGCTTTCAAAAGACCAAGGATACGCTTGATTTTCCCTCACGATCGATAAAGCCCGCCTAAATTGATGAAAACTCCGAATCGTAAGACCAGACACGTAGAATATTGTTATTTCCTTAAGAAACCAAGATACCTGGTTCCGTTGTGCTGTCCAGTCTTGAACAAACAAATCCTGGGAAGTAGAGTTTCGGCGTCTTTACATGACGTCATATCAATTAAAACGCATGCACGTTCCGCTCATATGTATACCACGAGTGCAGAGCAGTTTGAAGATCATAACGAGTGGCAGCTGATGGCAACTGTTTTTAATTCGTCTCATGATCTTCAAGGTAATTAACGAAATTGAATGGCGACTACGCGTCCCAAGGCCCAGGCCTCAACGTTCAAATTTTCAAGCGAGAAACAAACTATTTTCCACGAGCGATTACACTTTACATACTTTTAGATATCGCGTTTGTGAATTGAACGTTTTGGACATTACATTTCTATAAATGCGTAAAAGCTACGCACTCCACTCGTAAGCCTTGGAATCTGAAGGAGTATTATGCAACCACTGTACCCGAGTATAAGAAGTGGAAACGATTCTCCGCGGGTAAATATCACGACGAAAAATGTTTCCTGCTCTCGGTGGCTAACGAGTACAAAGTGAACCGCACGAGGTGATGCGTATCTTTTTAATTCGCCGCGTAATGCGAGAATAATTGACGCCAGCGAAATGCAATGTTTGCACGCGGCCGAACGTTGGAAACGCTGGTCGCGTTTGCTTCTCAAACGGCCGTTGAAAGGGAGAGAGAAAGGCGAAAGAGAAACAGAAAGGGACACCGTTAAGGTGTTTACCAAAGACAAACCTCAGACTTCAAAGGTAGGTGTTCCATCCGAGTGGACACCGTCCGGTATACATTCAACACCGTGCGACCATGACTTGTCCGTGACCGCACGAAAAAAAACCTGATACCCTTTGCCTTCGACTCGAAACACCCTGGGACGCTTTGAGCTTGTCAAAGGCGTATATGAATCGTATTATGTACATAGAGTGTTTCGATTTAAATTTTCATTAATTTTGCCTCAGATTAGTGCGGTCAATTAAATCTTCTCATTATCGAAACGATGCGAAATTAATTAATTTTATTATCACTGGGTACTGTATAAAGAGTAGTGATCACTAATCTGTATAAAGAGCGGCGATCACTTCAGTTCTGTGTGGAGAAGAAAAATAACGCACGAGCATTATTAAGCACGGTAACATTTAAATCTCTTACGTAATGCACGTAAGAGACGACAATTAATGTAAGGTGGACAACAGCAAGAACAGACTTTGTGTTAAAACGCTCACGTTCCGCGAAGACCTTGAAACGAAGTTTTGATAAAAATCTGTCTTGCGTGCGTCGCAAATGGAGGGAAGATAGGCGGTAGCTGGTCATTATCAACGTCGAAGACTGTTAGAGGCGAAGTGCAACAGTTGGCGAACGCTCTCAAGCGTGACGAAGATGGAGTTAACGGAAGGACGTGCGGAAGGACGAGCAGGTATACATTAAACGATTACCTCGGATCAGATAAAACAGCTTTTTACCTGCTGATTTCTGTCTCCTGAGGATGACAAACTTGTTCTAAGTAGATAGACATCCGTTTAATGGAAATGGACAAAGACTGTTTAGATTTCACAGGACACGACAATTGAAAGCGATTAGTCGAATGTGGTCTATGAAAATTTAACAACAGCTGCCGAAGGATGTTGATTTCAATTGCAAAAACGGATAATTGGCGAGAACGTCTTCTAGCAAAGAAGAAGCGATAATGTCGCAAGGGTACTTGCTACTTATTTTACTTTCATATGGTGTTGTAGTCTAGGCGGTTTGATTAATCGGGTGCAAAGTTAAACGAGCGTCGTGTCGAGGCAAGGAACTGACAACGAGATTTCTCGACAATAGAAAGAAGAGAGAGAGGAAAGAAAAATTCATCGTAAAATTGATACATCCACGCCGAGAGCCGATAGTCGCGGAAAACACTGCACCGTCGCTCTGGCTTTTGTTATCGAACGATTCGTCACTCGTCGTGCCTTTTGTTGTTCCGATGGCAAAACAGAGAGAACAGTCGTTGATATTGACGTTTATGCAAATCGATGATGATTAAAACCTTGTTCACATTGTTCAGTAAACATTTAATTATCCTATCAGTGAGTCCTATTAGTGAAAATTACGAGCGAAATGATACCTTTAATTTCAAATTACTGTCTCTGTTTATTCATAAAAAGTGTCATTTTCGTTAGAAACTTCATGCACACGTGACTGCGTGTAGCAGAAAAAGAAAAAAGAAAAATTGCGATTCGAACGGCGCGGCGGTAACAGCACGGCCGTGCAACGTGCAGGGGCAGTAGAAAATAAATTGAATCGCTTGCCAGCTTTAAAAGATAGTAAATTGTTTCATCCGGTTCAATTGACACCCCCGGTATACCTAGCCGGTCGCGAATGAATCGCCGAATGATCGTGACAAGTCTCAGGTCTCTGTTGCCAGTGTAGCATAGCTGCTACACTTGTACGTTATGCGTTTACACGGCACACAGGTGCACGTCCGGTTTTTAATGGAAACGAAAGTAAATTGTTAAAAAAAGAGCGAGAAAAGAAGGGTGGAACCGAAGTTCGTCGAACCGACTAGATCAAGGGTGGTGAATAATTCCAGTGCCGATAACAAGGGTGTGAAGCCATGCGTGCCACTATGGGAATTTGCAGAAGTCGACTGGTCCCTGTGCATACTTAATTGCCCGAACGATCGTATATTTATTCAAAAATATCACCTGTTCGTTTCATGAATTTAAATCATTGCGTGGCGCATTGGTTCTAGATCGCAATCTGTCAACAACTGTTGTAAATTAACTGTTGGGAATTATTATACGAGAACGTTGCCTTTCATAATTACAAAATACGTCTGACGTATCTTGGAAAATTAAAAAAAATTAATCATCGAGTAAACTTCTCTTATTCGTTTCTCTTTCAGAATCGAACGGACGACTCGAGCTCGGAGGTGGGTTGCGGCATACGATGCAAGATCGACCAGGTAAGTGAAAATGAAAATATTTTCCTTCCTTCTCTCTTTTTTTCTTTTTTTACGCACCACACAGCTCTATAAATCGATTCAATCTTACGATTTTAAAATAGGACAGTCTTAATTCCAACTGTTCGTGAGAGGTTCAAGCCTTCGTAACTTTTCTTATACGTGTTAGCTTCTTTTAGGCGGGGATAATTCTCGCGTCGGTGGCAGCGTAAATTTAAAGTTCGTCGGGGAGCATCGTCGAACGTTTATTAACATAGACGAACATTGGAGACGAAAATAAAGGGACGCCGGCCCCCTGGCACAATGAAAGTACTTCCGCTGCCGTCCCCGGGGTGCCTGTTGTACTGGCTCGCTGGTAAAGAGACGGTAAACGGCAAATAAAAACAAAGTCAGGTCCTTCGTCTCCCTTGCTCTCTCCGTCTGGTAGGCTGTTGCTCTGCTATTCGGACGTAACGTTACCAGCGTGGCCAAAGGCAGTGAATGGATAAACGTGTACACGTATTACGCGTACGAATGAAAGAATGGCCGGGCTCGTACGGCTTCGTGACTTTAAATTGGATCGCGTACAAGTGCGGCCTATGGCGGATGTCGCCAAATTGCCGTGTGACTCCGGATTCGCTCTCTCTGTTTGCTCGTCTCTTTCCGCTCCTCTGGCCCTCTCTTTCTCCCGTGTTTCACTCCGTTACGGAAGTGACAGCAGAGAAAGCGACGAAAAATCGCTTTCGTTATTATCCGGCTATAAAAAAAAAAAAAGTTCGCGTTTTGGCATTTCGCGTTGAAATTCATTCTTGCCGAGAAGTTGAGAAGAAATCAAATTAAGTGTGTAAGTTTAAGTAAAAAAAAAAAAGGGAACGAAACTTTAAGTTCAGGGAGGATCGTTAGCACGTTCCAAAGAGTACAAAGAGAAAGCCAAAGGGACAAGAGACAAAACGGAGAAAGGATCCCCGGATCGTGGCCGGAAGGATATTCAACAACGCGTGTCTCCAGGGTAGGGAACGAGAACCGCAATTAATGCGACGTAAAGGACAAAAGGCCCCGCGATACACTTAATTATCACGTGCCGCCGAAAAAAAAAAAGGGATAAAGAGGAACGTGGCCATTAAGTTATAGCCTTTTCTTCTCTTCCTATTCACTGTCATCAATTGAGATTGTATTTATATTTCGTACATACGTGCACCGTGGCCGATCGCGTGCGTTTTTTAAACAACTTTGTGGCACGAGGCTGCGTGCTGGCTAAAAAGCCTCGAATACCACGGGTCGGTACGTGAATCGAGGCGCTCGAAACGATTTCCTCCCCCGCCTCGTTTCACGGTTCGTACGTTCCAGTAACGCGCACGAATAACGGTTAGCTCGCGGCCGACACGATTCAAAAGGAAGATGCTCTACTTTTTGCTAAACGCAACCCTAATTGCCTTCCTCCGTTAATCTGTCTATTTTAGCCCGGTGGTCCGTCACTAAGCTCTGCCCCGTTTAACGCTCGCTCCTCGTTTCGTTTCTTTCGTGACTTTATAAACGAGACTGAACGTAACGAATTACGCGCAACGTACATTTTTCGCCTGTAAACTTGATTGAGCAGGCTTCGTGCAAGCCTGGTTCGGCTACGGTGCTCTTTCTTCCGGTAATTTCACGGCTCGATGACGCTGAACCGATAACTTTGGAATTTCTTTTGTATCAAACATACACGCGTACATACGCGCACGAAAAATCTATGTAATTATAGAAAATTTGTCCAGAGTAATCGTACGGTTACTGTCTCGATTGCGTAAGCGAGAGGAAATGTATGCAGAAGATTCTCGAGCTTCTTCGTTTAAAGTGAATCTGGCACTCTGGCTTTGCTCGTTCAAGTGTGTTTGTAAAGTGGCAGACACCACACCAATACTGAAAATCTCTGCGACAAATCCCGTATGCTTGACATTGCCAACCAGAAGCTACCGTATTCGATACTCTTTTACAAACTGGATTTCCTAGATCTTTCTTCGACTCTGATATATTTACTAATAAACAGCCGAAACAGCCTAAGGACTCTCCGCGTCCACTTTCGAAACCAGAAAATTAATAGACTTCAAAGTCTAGTTCGTAGAAGCATACGTTTGAACATCCTTTCTTATCGTTCGCGTTTCGTGCGTCGTGTGTGTTGAGCGTAGAACACAATCAGTGAACGGGATTCAAGCGAAACGAGGAGAGAACGGATAGATCCTCATTCGTGGTAGGATGAAGATCTACGATCTACGGGGAGTCGAGTAGAGCGGGGACCAGGCTGGGGCGTAATGTGTGTTGAGGTTTTAATGAGGAAGTGAGAAATTAGCGGGCGCAACGTCGAATCGCTGTGCTTCAGCTGTTTTGCACTGTGTGATAGTTTTGTCAACCCCTATTTACGGCCTGGCCACGAAAAAAACCGAAGAAAATTACGACCATTTAACAAGGTGAAGCCGAATTCGAGCGTGGATCATCAACTGGAATCGGAGAACGAGTCGAAAGGGACGTTGATGTTTCGTACGAACTAATTGAAAAAGAGAGGCCATGGTTGATATGGGTAAAAGTGATGGAAGATTTATAAGAAATGTGATTAATTAAGACATTAAAAATTATCAACGTCTAGGGTTGTTAGAGTGGTCGTTTTAACTATCGTACATTGCCAAGATATGTGTTCACTTGCTTACTCATTATTGTAAGAAGTTGTACGGTTGTCGCGCTTGCTTGAAACATTTCAAAATCGTAAAATCGTTACCGAATGTTTATTAATAACTTATTTATCTAGCGTCGGACGTCCCTTTCCTTCTTTTTCAAATCAGTTGACCTATGCGATACCCTCCAATACTACCGCATTCGTATAAAATAATTATTGAGCAAACGCGTGAAACTAGATTTATAATCAGCATTTTTAATCACTGTTCCCCTTTTGCGAACGATAGAGAGAGAGAGAGAGAGAGAGAGAGAGAGAGAGAGAGAGAGAGAGATAAATTCTTTTTTCCAAAATGAAAAGCAAATATGTATTATAAGAGAGGTATTTGCCTCGAAGCTTAAAAACTTGTGGCTAATACAGGTGCACGGCTAATGCGGTCGAATTAAGTCTATCCATGACGAAGTTATTACTCTAAAATGTCGAGAGGGCTATCATTCATGTGCGGCGCCTCTCCAACGCGGCAGAGTGTCGATCAGCCTGACAATTGGTAAATGACTCTCTTGTATCTCGGGATACGGTGTTGAAATAATGATTTTACTAGGCACTGCTGTCCACGAACCCTCTATCACACTACACAACTATCGCGACAAAAACCATCTTAATCAACCTCTCGATTTTCACCAAGGACGAGATTTAACGTCAATTATTATCGCCTGTTAGCGAATGAAATTAGAAACTGGAACAGGAAACGCGGTTGGAGTATGCAGATGCCACCGGAGGGTGATACTTGAAAAAGGAGAGACATGTTACATACCTACAACGACGAAAGTCTTCTAGTCTGGACATAGTTATTACAAACTTACTCTTCGTCAAGTCCTTGAAGTCATCGAGCGCGGTACATCGCTCTTGTGTATTTACGTTTCACCAATGTGAAACGCACACGCGTTCTTTCAAGATGTTCTCGAAAATATTGTTCTAGACGTACGTGTACATATGTATTTCGGTTCGTTCGTTTGACCGTCGAATTTATTTTTTTTAATTCCTCAGTGACGATTTAATGATTTTCAATGTCTTTCCAAGGCAATCGAACATTTTGACTGAGACGATCGTCTATCCGAATCGAAATGCGTAACAACAAAATGATTGCAATTTTTACTCGCTGAAGTAAGATCGATTAATAACCAGAGCAATAACGCAATTTTCTGAACGATAACATTGCTGATCTTATGGTACGTTTATCGGCAAAGGGGAAAAAGATTAGGTTGAAGGATCATATCAGGCGTCTCGAATGCAAAAGTTCTATGTAATTGCAAACGATCGCAAACAAACATAGACGCGCATG
Organism: Frieseomelitta varia; assembly: GCF_011392965.1. Classification (NCBI taxonomy): domain Eukaryota; kingdom Metazoa; phylum Arthropoda; class Insecta; order Hymenoptera; family Apidae; genus Frieseomelitta; species Frieseomelitta varia. Next base: position 789,400 of record NW_025110353.1, read on the forward strand.
TTCTCGTTTATTCTCTTCCTTGTCTTCTTTTTCTTCTTCTTCTTCTTCTTCTTAGTTCGACTGGCTTGTTGTCGCCGACAAATGCCCACATCCTCTCGTGCAGAAAGTTAATGCGTTAAACTTCGGTTCGCAAATCCATGCTCGGCACGAACCAACCAGCCGGTTCTTATGAACGTAGGCGTTACTTGAGGCACGTGCCTCGTACTTATGTCCATCTTTCGAATATAACTTCACAGACGTTCCAGTTACTTCAATGCCAAAATGACGCAGCGTGCCTCGTCTCTTCATCGCGATTGATCATCTCGACTCGATCATCTCCTTCGTTCGAGGAATCGACTCGAGGTAGTCATTAAGAACAAAACGAGCCCGTGTTGCTTGAACCTCAAATGGATTATGCTAATTTAAACGAACGTGTTGGACTTGGTTATTGATGATAAAATGGAGTTTCAGCTACGTAGTTCATACGTCCCTGTCTATAAATCACGGGATACCTGCCAACTTTTAAACACAAGTTTCAGTAAAGTAGAATAGCAATGAAATTTTCAATACTGCATTTGCATTTTGTTGACTGATAGACGACATTAAGTAAGTCTGCATATGATACCGAATGTTTTATAAATTGTCAAATCGAAGCTAATAAAGCTTGTTTAACTGTAATATATTTTGTACCATCAGAAATAGGGTAGCATACAATCAGACATATAACAAGTATTATGTAACGTAGTGTCAGCGTACATACGTTTTCTGTTTGTTTCAGTGCACAAAAGGCTGTGGAGCGTGGCAACAGGCACTCGACGCAAGCTGTCAAACCGTCTGCGTTAGTACATATTAAATTATTACTATTTCTAGTTCTAATGTTAAATGTCTAATGCCGTTATTTCCTTTCATTTAACATTACACCGAGCGCAACATTTCATCGAAATCTAACATCAGTTGTATTGGTTTGTAGAACGGAACGCAAGAATTGCTACCACCCAAAGAGTTGTACTGTGTTTTGGGTTGTCACGATGCGTTGAATCGTTACTTTCAACAGCTAAAAGGTAATATGCAAACTCTGTTCAAAGACGAAGACGGATACACCAAATGCTCGTTTAAGTTGTTTCGCGTGATGCACTTCCATTGTAGTAGCATACATTCTTCATCCTTGTATCTCCAAAGATATGCCTCGCCGTTAAATTAACGGTGTTTCGCAATCAGTTCGATTAAAAGTTTTCAAATTCTTTGGCGTAACGGTCCGCCGTGGATATTTTTAATGGTTCTTCGTCGTAGACATCGAAATTGCTCGTGTCCTCCGGCGTCGGGCACTTCGGTATGAAACTAGGTTGTATTTTCTGATGATATATCTGGTTCCAGTCGGTCGACTGGAACCATCTATGCGCTTTTATGTCCGTGGAACCACCCTTCAAATTCCCGTACCTCCTAGTCAGATCCACTTGCAGTATATTCTTCAAAATATCTTTCAACTCTTCGCCAAAATGATGGGCAAACTTGTATTTACCAGAGACGATCTTCTCGTATATTTTCATTGGGTCTCGCGCGTAAAACGGCGGATAACCAGCGTTCATCTCGTAAATTAAAACACCGAAACTCCACCAATCGACAGACTTGCCGTAGCCTTTCGACAAGATTACTTCCGGCGCGAGATATTCAGGAGTGCCGCACAAGGTCCAGGTTCTACCGTCGATCATCTTGCAGAACCCGAAATCTATCACTCGGAGGTAGCCGGTATTCTGGATTAAAATATTCTCTGGCTTCAAATCTCTATAAACGAGGCTGCAATGGTGAAGGTATTCCAACGCGAGTGCGACCTGGGCAGCGTAGAAACGCGCCAAAGACTCGTCGAATTTTCCCATTCGTCTTAGATGCGTGAACATTTCGCCACCGTTGATATACGGCAGTACCATGTACACGTACGAATTGTCCTTGAAACAGTATTCCATGTAGATGATAAAAGGGAACCTCACGCACTGTAATATCCTCTTCTCGTTGTACGTGTGGTCTACCTGCTTCAACTTTATGAGCTTCGCTTTATCCAGGATCTTCATGGCATAAAACGTGGCCGTTGGTTTATGTCTGACGAGTATGACACGGCCGAACGCTCCAGTACCGATGGTCCGGAATCGTTCGAAATCGTTTATTGTAATATTGTCGCGTTTGTCACTCTTCCACTTCTCCATGAACATCAATTTCAGCTCGTCCAGTATCTTCCCGTATTCTGAGAACGCTAGCTGTTGTTCCTGATTCATCGCTTCGACACAACTTAATATTAGAAATTATTCCAATTTCTCGTATGCGAAAACGTTTCTGGCAGGATAAATAATCGCGGTTATGGTAGTTTCGCCATACGGTTGACGTTAGGCGAGTGTAGGATAGCTTTCGCAACGTTGCCTCCGCGATCGGCAGATTTTGTCGATTTTGCACGTGATTCTCATGATTGGACTACGGACATTTATGCGAATATAATTGAAATTATACGATATGTACGAATATGATAAAAGAAAAAGGAAAGAATTTAATTAAATAAAATTAAAAAAGTAGGATCAGAACAAAAAAATTGTTTCATCTATGAATTAGGAGATCGGATTTTCGTATATTCTGTATATTTTTTTTTTTTTTTTTGTAATTTGTATGAAATTTCGCAGCTCATTTACAACCAAATGATTCTCCTCGACTATAAGGAATCTTGCACTAATATTTATTAATATTCATCATCAGCGGAAATAGGTATTCCGCCGGCGCCAGCTTTGGTCGCGGACTCGCTGACCGCAACATCCCTACGACTCGAATGGAAAGGAATAGACATCGAAAGACGCGGCGGAGGCCTCTCGTACTTAGTGCAATGGAAGTACGAGGAACTGGCTGAAACCTGGCAGTACTGTAGGAATCAATCGTGGGCAGAGAATGACCAGATTTTGGTCGAGAATTTACAGCCTTACACAAAATATAGGGTAAGCTTTGTCACTCGCTTAACCCCGTTAGTGCCCCTTTACGTTGAAGTTTTACAACAACACTATCATTTACCATTTTGGTTGCAGTTTCGCGTAGCATTACTGTTAAAATCGACGCAGCACAATCCGGAGCTAATCGTCTCCGCTCCGAGCGTCGTGATACGAACACTGGCGGCTGGTTTACCAACCTCAGCACCGGTAATTGTAAGAGCGGTAGCGGTAGACAGCTGCCGCGCCTCTGTGTCTTGGGAACCGGGCCCTTTCCCGAATGGGCCACTTTTGTCTTATGTCCTGCGACTGCAAGGGGCTGATCACTCCCAGCTTAAGGTATACGCCACGCCAGAATTTCAATAATGATCGACAATTTGTTTCCTTTTCTTCTAAATAGCGTACTCGCGTGCAGCTACTTTTACTTCACGTTGAGATACATATATGTATATCTTCGTTCTACACGAATATGTTTCCAGAGCCTCGGCTATCTTCTCTAAACTCTACCGTCACTGTTTGTCGGCGCTTTATCTATTTTCTCCATCTCTCTAAAACTATTTGTAGTTGAACAGCACTGTGTGAAATAGCAACTGGTTCTACAACGCTGTCTACCTCTTTCCTCAAGTTACGAAAAGGACAAGCATGTTTGGTACAGATGCACGATTTTCTCTTTTGATTTTTTTTTTTTTTCACGACTGTTTGAAAAGCAATTCTGTTTGCTGGCACGAATAACGCTAATAAACTAGCTTTGAAATACCACGTTCGCGATTTCAAATGACCTGTACATTACCTATTAATTCACCTTTGATCCAGTTAACATCAGTCCGTGAGCTTGTAAGAACCAGAATCTCATGAAACACGTTTCTGGCATGGCGTTTCTTTCCTATTCGCCTACTCTCGGTTACTCAGCGAAGGTTCGAAAGAGATAGATCCTCTAACGGTCCAATCGTATACATTTTACAATCAATCTACAGGATATACCAGCCTCGGAGAATACGGACCACTACATGTTTCAAAATCTCAAGCCGAATAAAAATTATTCCATTAGCGTGACCATGAGGAACGGAGTTGGAGAGGGACCAACTGCAGTAACTTACGTCACGACTACTCCAGAGCCGGCTGGTACGTTTCAACGCGGTGAAAATTAAAATTTCAACAATTTCCCCGAAACGATTGTACCGAGGAAATGCGAACGTTAACGTGATCCATTTGGTATTGCAGTGAAGGACACGCAACAACCCATTTTAATCCTTGGAGGCCAGCACGTTGTTATGAAACAAGATGCGGATATGCTGGACGATCCCAGCGTGGTTTACGAAAATACAAGCACGATTCGGGGAATCGCGATTCACGTGGCTTCCGCCCAATTGTTCATTTCCGATTCCTTGGGATACGTGTATAGAACGTCCATCACAAAACGAACGAAACCGACGGTGATACTTAGTCCAAGTCAGGTGAACTTCAAGCCTCTGAGCTTGTCGGTGGATTGGCTGAACCTTCACTTGTACATTCTGGGCGAAGTGAAACACGCGACGACGGTCTGGCAGATAGCTAGATGCAATCTGGACGGAAGAGGTCTGACAGTGGCCGTGGCTGGGTTTTTAACGCGGCCCACGCACATCGAGGTAGATCCGTACAACGGTTACTTATTCTGGGTGACCAGGGGCGGTTTGTACCGATTGGATCTGGCCGACATAAGCAACGGAGTGAAGCACGAGGTACGGTTTCGAATTTAAGGAACGACACTTGATATGCCAAGCGAGGGAAAAAATTATAAATTATTGCTTGTTGCTTTGATCCAACAACAGGAAAAATACTGCGACACATCTAAATTTACATTATCAAATCAAAGTTAAAGCCTCGATAATTTTAGTTCAATTTTTACAGGTTCAGCCATATTTAATTTTAGAAGATGTTAACTTAGGAGCGTTCACCGTTGATCACACGAACTTTCGCCTGCTAGTGCCTCACCACATCCAGAACACCGTAATATCCGTTTCTCTGGATGGTCGCGAAGTTATAGATCTTCGTGCCAACACGCAGCAACCGAAATTTAAAAATGTAGTTTCCTTGGCTATGGTGAACGATTTGTTTTATTGGACAAACGGGGAAGAAGTGCTGATCGAAGGATATCATTTGGGACAAAACAGATATTTTCATAATGCTTATCCCGACAGGTGAGAATGTTCGTTCTTACTCGAGCAGCGTGAACGTCGATAGACAGGTGCTTCAACAAACTCGTCTCTTTTTTTTTTTTTTTCTTAGATCGAACGGTTCATTTGTCAGTGTGAATGTACTTATGGACGCGAGCCAGCCCGTTCCTGTCCCTGTGAATCCTCCTACTGGAGTGCAAGCTGTCCTTGGTATGGAGAGAGCGAAAGTTTCTTGGCAGGCGCCTCATCTACTGGGCGGTCAGGGGAAAGGTGCCTGGCAGAATTGGTCTTACGAACTGGAGATTAAAGATGAATCTACTGGAGAGACGATCCATCAGAAAGATATCTCTGGCTCGTCTCATACCGTGCACAATCTCCAAGAGAAATCGGAGTACTCGATTAAGGCAGCGGCTTACACGAGCGCTGGTAGAGGACCTTGGTCCACCGAATTCAGGGGTCGAACGTTGAGGTAAATTATGATTAGATTATGAACGTTCATATATTTATGAGAAATTGAAAGTTTCCTAGGTGTTGCAATTCAACATTTAATTAACTTTCTAGACACGGATCACACGCATCGATATTGTGGTCCGCAAACGAAGGCCTCCTAAAAAGCGACGTAACTGGAGAGAACATTGATACTCTGATCTACAAAGCAAGCTTGAAAGAAATAGAAGTTGATTATCATATCGTTGACGTTAGCTGGTACAAGGATGTTCTGTACATCGTTGGAAACAATTCTGCATTATACCGATACAACATTACGAGTCACCAAAAGACGAAAATGAATATTCACTCTGTTGGGAGTATTGCTGTCGATTGGATATCGAAAAAATTGTATTGGGCTAATCCGAAGCAACAAATTGTGAATAAACATTCTTTGTATTTTTAATCGATCCTATTTACTTTAAAAATTTTTAACTACATTTTCCTACTTATGTATATATATTTTTTATTATATATATTTATATATATATATTTTTTTTTTTGCAGATAACAAGAGCAAATTTGAATGGATCTCACCAAGAGCCAATGTCGATTTTGGCCATTGTTAAAGAATTAATAATCGATTCTTTGGAAGCGTATCTGTATTGGTCCACAGGTCACGCGGTCGAAGTAGCCCGTTTAAATGGACAAGACAGAAGATACTATCATTCGGATGAAATATTTAATGGAAAACAAGTGATGGGATTGACATTAGACACGGAAAACAGATATGTTTATTGGATTGTACGAAGCTACGAAAGTGGATCTATCGTCTATCGAGCACCTACATCCGAAAGGATTTCGATGAGTCAAAAAATCGTGCCTGAGAAGGTTTCTACTAATGTTTCTTTTTTTTTTTATAATATTAATACTAGTGATAGCAATGGAATTATTAATTCTGTTTTTTGATATTTTTTTTAAGGTCTCAGCTCTGCAACATCCAAACATGCAAGGCCCTTTGTGTTACTTCTCAGAGCATCTTCTGTGGCTTCAAGACAATCGAAATGCAGTGATAGGCGATTTGTCTGGTCAAAATACGGCCATAATAAATGGTATCACTTTGTTGGGCCTTAACATGGTGGCCGTCATGGATCCGGCGCTTCATCAATACCCAAAGAATCTTACGTCAGAGACTGTAGTTGTACTACCTAATGCGGTCAGTTATAACAGTATTAGAATAGAAGGAACATGGAGGAATTTCAACATATCCTGGGATCCAGTGAAGAATATCAATTATGGAATTGTCTTTTACGAAGTGAAATTCGCTGATTACATCAATACCAATTCGAATCCGGAGATAACGACGGAAACCTCGATGTCGTACAATAATTCCGAACAGATTTTGCCTTACTCGGTTTTGGAAGTGACTGTGAAAGCCTTCACGTATTGGGAAACAGCGCACCATACGAGGAAGATATTGAGGTCGCCACAAAGTGTTCCCACTCAGCCAACGAATACTAGAGCCTTTATAGAATTTCATAAAGAACCTCTGAGCGAAAACATCGATATATTTGCGATATTTAGGTACAATATCGTACCGTATAAAGGAGTTTGTTACTCTTGCCTTTCAATCATTAAATTCACACATTTAGAATGATTAACGATTTCTTTTACAGATGGGACCAACCCGAGTTCGCAAATGGTTTGATCACCGGATACACGGTTCAGTGTTGGTTTAAGGAAAACAACGTCGAGATACAAATCTGCAATCAGTCGCTTATTCCATCTATGTCGTTAGAACACACTGTTCAAGATCTCTTGCCAAATACGACGTATTATTTTCAAGTTCGAGCTCACACAGAAGTTGGCGCTGGACCGTACACCGACGTGACCAACGTTTCGACGACGCACGAAAATCCGGTACCACAATTGCTGGTCGCCACAATGGATGCGGTTCGAATATCCGATTTGGATCAGGAAGTGAACTATACTATTACTCGTCACATCGCGGTTGAAGTGACGTATCTGGCAGCGGAAAGCAAAATTTACTGGATCAACGAGATGCAGGAGCTGGTAACGTCGGATATGAATGGAGCAAATGCTACCAAAATATTGACATTAAATAACAGTGCATTTAGTATAACTGTCGACTGGGTCGCGAGGCATCTTTATTGGTCTGAATCAAGCTATCGAGAAAACGGTGGATGTATTATGAAGTTGGACTTGACCATGTGGCAAGCTAGAAATCTGAAATACAAGAACATCGTTAATACGAGCAGACGTATCGTGAATCTTGATATCTTACCGTCTACAGGGTATCTATCATTTTTACAGTATCTTTTCTCTTATATATTTATATAATATAAATGAAATATATATGAAAAAGATTTATAGATATAGATATTAAATTTATTTTATAATAATCTGACTTAATTTTTTACAGATCGTTGTATTGGATAGAACAAACTAGAAAAGATGGCGGAGTAATAATGAAGTCGAATTTAGACGGGAATGATGTTCAACCATTCTTCAATCATATAGACGATTGTTCCTGCCCTTACAGATCATCTGTGTTTCCTGTGATGACGATCGACAGCACCAATTCGAATCAAAAACCAGTCATGTATTGGGTTTCCTTAGAAGGTCATTTACATAGTGCTGATATCGACGGTTGTAGGTGCAATTTGATAGTAAGCGCGGGCTTCAACAAAGGACTACCGCCAAAATCATTGACCGTTGATAAGATGAACATTTATTGGTCTAACATCCCGGAGGATCAGATTTACTTTGTAAATAAGAAGCATCCCGATGGTGAGAAGATCAAGCACTTCTATTTGCCATCTGTACGCAGTATCAAAGCCCTCGGGAAATCTTTACAAAATTATCCGATTGCAAACTGTTTGATCCCTCGTCAAGCCTCCTACAATGTGGAAGAAATCAGAAAAACAGCAAACACTATTACTGTAAAGCTTCCTGAGCCGGTTCCGCAATTCGGTTGCGAAGAATACAGCTTACCAACGACACTTTACACGATATATGTATCTCAGTGTATAGAAAATGATCCTAACATGTGCGAAAACAGCGACAGGACCAAGTTACAGACTTACGAGAAAAAATATGAAATTAAGAATTTGAAGCCTTTCACGAAATACAGATTGAAACTAGCGTTGAGCAACTATTACGCTGATTTAGAGTCGATGAATTTAGAGTTTGGTTCTGATGTTGTGCTGCGAACTGAAGCTGGCACTCCTACAGCTCCAGAAAACGTAACCGTCGAGGCACTGACACCAACTTTAGCTATTGTCTACTGGACGCCACCGAAAATATTAAACGCTGCCGCTGTACGATATGAGGTGCACTGGAGATTGTTTAGATTAATAAATGGAGCGCGACAGAAGGGAGAACAATTTATAAAGAGTACCGAGCGCACAACTGATGGAAGATTCTTCACTATATTGGAGCCATGGTTACCTAATCAGGAGTATCTAGTATTCGTCCGTGCTTATCCCGCCCACGTTAATGATGTTTATAGTGAAAGTCCTGGACACGTAGTCAAGATGTACCCAGAACCTAATAATTTGACGTTAACTGGATTTAGCGTGAATAGTTTAAATGTATCCTGGGTACCAACAGTCGATTTAATGGTCAAATATACATTAGAGTATACGGATGTTGCTGTGAACGATTGGCAAGCGGCGAACGAATTTAAGGTGAACAAGGACAAAGTGACGTATTTTATTAGGGAACTACAACCACGAACTTTGTACAAATTTCGTCTGCTTTTGAGATATCCGAATTATAAAAAAGACTACGTATGGCCAACAGATGGGAGATTTACGTTTCAAACATCAGGTAATACATTCTGAAAATGTTTTCAATTTTAACTCGATTTTTTAAAGAATTATTCTTTAGAATTATTTATTTCATACTATTTCTAAAACAGGTGATATACCAAGCTCTCCAGGTATGCCAACACTAACGAAACTTCGTAATTCCGTGTACCAGTTGAATTGGGAACCGGCAGAAGCCCACGGTTCACAAATCACGTTGTACCGTGTTGAAGGAATGAAGATCAATGAAATTAACGAGCAAATAGACACTACTGGGAACACAAGCTGGAAATTATATTACAATGGAACGGACAATTATTGGATAATCACAGGAGATATGAGCGACAAGTATCGATTTCGTGTTCAAGCTGAAAATGCGTACGGTTTCGGTAGCTGGAGCAGATCCAGTCCAATCATTGATTTAACGGAAGCTAACGGTGGAATATTAGCGGCACAACAACATCTTGGTTTAGTGTTGGGACTTAGCGTTCCTGTTATCACTATTATGCTCATTTGCTTCTGTTATTTCCTTTGCCGTAAGTGTATGATGATTATAAATAAAGCGTACGTTTTTAATGATTAAAATAATCCTTGTTCAAATAAGCACGCTTCAAGCGGAGTTAACAGAAGTGTAAAGGATAAGTTTTGTAATTCAGCAGTGTATCGGCAACGCAAAGAAGATAAAAAGGCGATTTTACCTCCCTTAGTGAGCGACGTTGAGTTGGCGACACTACGGGAGATACCACGCGGCAATTTCGTTCAATCTAACGCGCTGTACGCGTCTACCTTGCAAAACGATCCGGACGATTCTATGCTTCCTAAGATCAGAAGGGAACAGATCACGTTAGCGAAATTTTTGGGTAGCGGGGCCTTTGGAGAAGTAAGCGGCATAAATAAGAATATCGCAGTAATTATGGAGCTATGTTGTTATTATATGTATCGAAATTTTTCAGGTATTTCAAGGGAACGCGAAGGATTTGGAGAGACCAGGAATTACCCCAGTCGCAATCAAAACGCTTCGAAAGGGAGCTTCGGCGCAGGAAAAGGCAGAGTTTCTTCAGGAAGCTAGACTTATGAGTCATTTTCGACACAAGCACGTATTAAGACTTTTGGGAGTGTGTTTGGATACGGATCCACCGTTACTGGTACTGGAACTAATGGAAGCAGATTTACTGAGTTATTTAAGGGCGAGTCGATCTTTGTATCCATCCGATCCACACGCGCTACGTCTGCAGGATTTGCTTGCTATGTGCGAGGATGTAGCAAGGGGATGCCGTTATTTAGAGGAGCTACATTTTGTACATAGAGATCTCGCATGTAGAAACTGTTTGGTATCTGCCAGAGATCGAGAGAATCGTGTTGTCAAGATTGGTGACTTTGGATTGGCAAGAGATATATATAAGAACGATTACTATCGGAAAGTGAGTATTTTTCTAATTCTAGTATAATAACAATTGTCGTGATGTAAGAATAAAATCAAATATTCAATTTTTGATCATAGGAGGGAGAAGGATTACTTCCTGTTCGATGGATGGCTCCTGAATCATTAGTGGATGGTGTATTCACTTCACAGAGTGATGTCTGGGCATTCGGAGTGTTAATGTGGGAAATTACATCCTTGGGACAACAACCGTATCCTGCCAGAACAAATATCGAAGTGTTACATCACGTACGAGCAGGTGGACGATTACCGAAACCTTTGAACTGTCCATCTGCTTTACATCAACTTATGTTGCGCTGTTGGAGTGTTGCTGATGCCAGACCGAGCTTTAAACTTTGTCTTGAAAATATAGTTAGTCTTCGAAGTACTATAGAGGATGCACAATTGAACCCGGTTCATGCTGATCATTATTTAGCTAGAAGAGGTAAGTTTCAATCATATAGATATTAATATTTGCATTATGTGAATCTTTGGCATGAAACATAAATCTACATTTTCTCAAATGTATTAATTGCCAATTATTAATCGTCAGCAAATACATCTTAGCTCATTAGGATAATTCTTATTGTAGTTTTAGGGATAAGATAAAATCATTTATGACTAAAACTCTCTCTATTGCTTACATATACAGTCATATATTCTTACAACCTATGGTAAAATTTAATTTCTAAACTTATAAGCTAATAAAGCTTAATAGCTGCTTTATCAACTAATAGAATTATTATCAGTTTATTGTCATATTCGTATTTGTTTCAAATGTGATCACATTCGATAATTACAATTCAAACCAGCAAGATGCATCGCCATAAATGTGTTCAATATATAAATTTAATAATTTGCTTCGATACATATTTATCATTGCATGGCTCATGCTTGCAGGCGTCTCTAACATGGCTTACTTTGCTGACGAGAACCAAAATCATAATCACTCAGGTAGGTTTTCATTCAGGTAGGTGAAGATCATTTATGTACGCTGCTTTCTCGATCAATGTTTCTTTCCTTTCCATTCAAATTCGTGATATAATTATTAAATAATTAATTATAATTATCAACTAAGTGAAATTAAGTTGTGAACTGTAATGCAATTGGTTGATTTCTCAGGGAATTCATGGAAATCCAGTAGTTCAGAAGGCAGTCGAGATATGCAACCGTTCCTACAGAATTCCCACAATGCGATATCACAGTCGAATGAAGTACCGAAATATTTAGAAATATTAGCGGATAACGAGGATATTATTCTAAGGCAAAATTCGACAAACGGATACGAAGTGCCTCGATCGATTCATATCTCTGATCAAAATTTAACCAATACAAATAAAGCTAGTACAAATATAGATGTAAAGAACAATTTGCATTCTGACGAACAAAAAGACGTTCTGGCAGATGCTAAAGAACAGGAAAGAAAATGTGATAAGAGATCGTCGATATCTAGTTTGAATTTACCAAAACGTAAAAGAGCATCGATCACGAGTATGATTGAAAAATGTAACACTTTAGATAGTTCGAAATTAACTAATCCTACTATTAAAGCAATTTTGAAAACAGACTCATTTACATCGTTGATTGATCAGAGGAAGAATAAAAGGAACGTGACTGAACGACGAGGATCTGAATTAAGTTTAGAAGGTAGAAGTTCTAGTTCTTTAAGCTCGAATATTAGTTTAGCTCCGCCTACTCGACCTAGTTCATCATTAATTAGTTCACAAAATGTTCTTCCGTTAAAGAACAGCGTTATTGGAGGAACCAGCGAATCAATCGATAATAACGTTATGAAGAATGCATTACCAAAAATTCAAAGGACTCATACCAGTTTGCAAAATGGTACAGCTAATATACCTTTGGTGATAAACAGTGCATTATTGAACTTATTAAGGCAAACTCCGGTTGTCGAAGATAGTAACAATATAGTCACGTATACGAATATCAATACGGATGCTGTGAGAGTAAATGGATCGTGAAGTTAAAGGTGTGATGGATTGATGATGAATTATTTGATGAATCACGTTACAATAACAGAATCGTAATTTCAGTAATAACTCGGTATTGAAACTGGGAATGAGTGTAAAGTTCCATAGCTTTGAACTGCCATATTTACATATGTACATATTTAAGTTTTAATATTTGAAACTTTCACATGAACCGTGGCAGAAAAAGATTTTAGTTGATAATCATACTTGTTGTTTTGCATCTAAGAAATGAGAATAGCTATAGAGTATTATGTGGCGATTAATCTGCGATAGTTTTATACTTGTTGTTGCAATTAATGTATTTATTTAATGACACAAAAGTACGAAATTTTCACCGTTCATTGTACAAATTTCATATTTAGCGATAATACAAAGTACATAGTATGGAAATTGATATTCATATTACACGTAAGGATTTGTTAAGTTTTACATATAAATATAGCGATTCTTTTTAAAACAGTACAATTAAGAATAAATTTTTGCAAATATTAAACTTCATGTGACTGAACTGAGAATTTTCTAAACGTGTATATTCAAATTCCCTTATTGATATTTTATAAATCAATAAAATTTGAAAAGGTTTGTAAATATTTTATTAATATAAATTTGTTATTTTCTTAATCTCAGTCATTCTTTTTTATAAAAGTATTAAAACAATATTGTAAATATTCATCCAATAAAATTAGTAAACAAAATGTAAGATCGTAGTAATAAGTACAAAGACTGGGTGCATATTTTCATACAATTTTCGCATTAAAACAGTTTATAAAATTAATTGGTAAAAAATTGAGAAATTAAAATAAGTACATTAACAAATAGCATTCAATATTTGATTATTAAATATAAGAAAAAAATAATCCCATAATTTTTTGCAAAATATCATAGTCTTCCTCTTTAAAAACATATTTCATTCATACAATGGTTTCCTTTTCCTTCCCTTCATAATTTTTAAGTAAAAATGAATCAAAGTCTATAAATATTTTTAATTATCGTATTGGAAAATATATTTCTAAGTAATCCTATATACATTGTATGAATTCTGTATATTTTATATATATGTGATCATATTGACATGCAAGTGCTGTAATAAAATTACATAAGAAAATATAAAATTGTCTAATTAATCTGAGTAAATAATTAAATAATAATCTGTGTATATTTAAAAAATGATTCATTACAATCTGTTAGATGATATGTATTACAAAGATTACACATTAGCCTAATACTTTGTTCCATCAGTATATTTCATAAATTTCTGTTCTTGAATATTCTGCAGAACAGATTATAATATCATGTATATTCATACAATTTTCTTGAAGATATACCTGAAACAAAGTATATATAAATAACTGCTGACAGAAACAAGAATAGTAAAAAATATGACATATCATGCAATGCAGTATTACTTGTACAATAGCATAGCAGAAATTACACTTAGTGTGCATAATCATCTAAAGAATCATCTTTGCTATGTTCATGTAACAAGACGTATTCTCTAGTACTGTATCCAAACCGTATCACATCTCTTTCTAATAATTCATGATATCTTCTAGGTTCTAATTTCACATTATTTACAAATGTACCATTTGCAGATTCTAAGTCTATAAGGTAAGGACGAACTCTTCTTCCTTCGCAACCTCCTTCTTTTTGGAAAGATACCAAACGATATTGTAAAACCGCGTGTTGCTTAGAGCACGAAGGGTGGTCTAAGGGAATATCAACAATCTTGCGATCTCTGCCCATTAAATAAGCCGACTGTCTGTGGACGTACAAAGTAGGCAATGCTTTTTCTTCTTTGAACGGATATAACCTCCATCTACGTTTTGGTTTCCTCGCATCTGCAGGTTCAGCATATTTAATAACCACGCCATTCACAGTGTTCGCCTCTTCTGTTAATTTCCCGGACAATTCAAAATTTGGTTTTTCCTTTTCCTCTAGCCTTGGTTTACGCTCTGCTTTGTCAGTAGGTTTACCCCATTCTGGCGAACGTTCCCTCTTTACTCTTAGCGCTTTAAAATTATTCTTACTCATAATAATCTTGTTAAACAACGGTAATGTGACACAATTGATTGATTTCCTTGAAGAATTCACGGAAATGCAGCAGTTCGAAAACAGTCGAAATACCCGACCTCGCACGTCTATCGGTATTCGCAATCGGCGAAATGTTTGGAAAATTCAGGTATACAAACAGGTATACGGTCATTGATTACGAATTATGTAAATGGGGAGTTCATATGCTTTTCATGCTTCCTACAATTTGCTATAGCGGACACAACAGTTATATTCAAGTTAATTGACAAAAACAATAAAATTTATTCTTTCAATTACGTACAACTTTTGGATTCAAATTTCGAATCGGTTTGCAAATCAAACATTACTTGAGCCAATACTTTGATTTATTAGATTGAATTCTCAAATTTTTATTTCCTTTTTTTTGTAGGCTAATGGAATATAGGAAGAAAGCTGAGAATTTAATTTTAGAGACACAGTTAGAAAAAATCATAAATAAATCCTCTTAATTAGTTTTTTTTATAAATTAGAATTTAGTCAATTGATGGACCTCGAAATGCTAGCACCGCGTAGCGGTGAAATTGTGGAACTAATCATCATCTCTGTTCTTGTCGCACATTATTGCGTTCCTTGTCTGCGAATGATATTTACGCACCTTTCAAACTCTGGTTGAAACTAAAAAAATAAAAATAAGAATAAAAATTTCAATAGAAGCACATTGCTTCTCCCACAATAGTTCTAGTTTTCTTCGATATGTGGCAGTCTAGTTTATAGAAGAAAGAGCGTAATAATGTATGACAAAGATAGGTATGCATATTGAGCATCAGACAAAGATAGCAGTAGATTTTAATTCCATCGTTTCAACGCTACGTGGCGCTAGCATTTCAGTGTCCATAATTTGATTAAATTTTCATTTGCAAAGAAATTAAATTAAGAAGATTAACGTGTGGACTAGCAATTCTATCTTTCTAACTAGCCTCTCATCTTTCTTACAAATTATTAATCATAGCAATAATTATGTAATTATGAGAAATTTATCATTTGTTTTGAGCCACTTGAATTGGTAGCATGTAATACAAAAATGATAAGGATACAAATGACAAACTCTGGGATATGAAATGCATTGTAATAAGAAAACATGTTTATACTATTTTATCATGTTTTTATAAAACTTTATACTATATTATCTGATATGTCTAGGCAAATAAATTTTGACACATGAATGAATAAATTGTAATATATGTATATTTCAAAAGTGATTTATTACAATCAGTTTATCTTCCTATTTAGATGAAATGTGAAATTTATATATTAATAATATTTCTTTTATTAATGAATTAAAATTTTTATTAGAATAAATACTATAATGGTGTGAATGCTATATATAAGAATTAAATTTTTTTCATAATACAACTTAAAGACAATTATAAACTAGTTCTACAACTAGTCCTAATGGGTAATAACATTGTATACTGTTAATGTATATGATTTTTCTTAAATATGATTCTGAAAAAGAATACAAATGTAAGTAAACTTTAGAAAATATAAAATATTTAAGAAAAATGTTACCTATGCAGTAGTAGCAAGAGTAGTTGTACTTGTAGTACTTGAGGGAACATCATCATCTAATGAATCGTCTTTGCTATGTTCATGTAATAAAACATATTCCCTTGAACTAAATCCAAAACGTATCACATCCCTTTTCAATAATTCGTGGTATTTCCGTGGTTCTAATTTTATGTTATTTACAAATGTACCATTTGCAGATTCCAAGTCTATGAGGTAAGGTCGAATTCTTCTTCCCTCACCTCCACCTTCTTTTTGAAAAGATACTAAACGATATTGTAAAACTGCGTGTTGCTTAGAACATGAAGGATGATCCAAAGGAATATCAGCAACTTTGCGATCTCTGCCCATTAAATAGGCTGATTGTCTGTGGATATACAAAGTTGGCAATGCTTTTTCTCCTTTGAAAGGGTACAATCTCCATCTACGTTTAGGTTTCCTCGCGTCTGCAGGTTCTGCGTATTTAATAACCACGCCATTTACAGTGTTTGTGTCCTCCGTCAATTTTCCAGACAATTCAAAATTTGGTTTCTCTTTTTCTTGTGGCTTTGGTTTAGATTCTGCTTTAACAGTTGCTTTGCCCCATTCTGGAAACGGTTCCTTCTTTACTTTTACTTCTTCAAGATTATTCCTTGCTCCTTTGTTGACATTATCATTTCTCTTATTATATTCAGCAGGATCTTTGTGTTTTCTCATTTTTTCCTCATGATCTCTGTGCCTTGGACGAGATTCTTCTCTTTTTAAAGGCGATCTCTCATATCTTTTTCTATCATATTGCCTCTCCTCTTCCCTCCTCTCATGTCGGCTATCCCTATATAATCTATCCCGTTCGCCTTGCGATCTATCACAATGCACATCATTATTTTCTCTTCTTATGTCTCTGCTAAATTTGTGAACGTCCCTACCTTCTCTCTTGTCTTTGTAACTTTTATTCTTGCTGCTCGATTCCTTTCTGCCGGATCGTCTGTCTTGGCTAGGATGCCTGTGTTTACGTCTTTTCCGTGACTTTTCGTGATAGTTCTCGTCACTACTTTCAGAACTACTGCTAGACATTCTTACGTCTTTATGCAATTTTCTCAATGAAGTGAATCAGTTTTCGAACATCTTGATTTGAAACGATACGACAACGATATAACCTATACTAGTGATAAGACAATTTGTTATAAACACTGAGTTTTGATGTATTAATATGTTAATGTGCACATATAAGAGTGTATACGCTTACGTTTTTTAGTTGATATCGAAATGTATTTTAGACTTCACTTTTTTAATAAAAATGTCAGCTATTTCATTTAATCGCACAAAACGTACTGCCATCATGCGTACCAAACTTAAAATAGTGCGATATCTACATATATTTGCAATATTTCCTTTGTATATAAATACGTTTAGATTGTAACTTTCTAATTATTACAACAATGCCAATATGTCTGTTTATTCATTTCTAATTCTTGCAAAAGTTCATATCTCTACCACAAATTATTTTTATTCAAGTAACTATTGTTGACGTCACTATAAAACAAAATGCAATTAATTATAACTTGCATGCAAATCAGATTTACAAGGATGAATGTCATAATTTTATTAACAGCGATAAAATTAAATTGTACTCGTGTAATTTCACTAATGTTCTGACTAACTTCTAAATGTATAAATTAATTTGAAGTGAATCGAGTTAACTACAACTTCATAATTATCGCTGCAAGTTGAAACGAAATTTAAACTAGCACGGCGTATATTCGAACTTACGATATTCGATTGAAAGGAAGCGAATGTTTTACATGTAAAAAAATATTGCGTTTATTTTGTATAAAAAAGTATAAAATCAGTATATACATAATAATACATAATTAAAGTATCTATGAAGACACTTATACTTTTATGTCCTTTACCTTTTTTAAACTTTACTCCGGTTTCGTTGTAATCTTAAGATATGTGCGACGACAGAAGGTTTTTGTTTGTTACTTTTGGACTTGGCACGCTAAATCTTGTTTTACGTAAATTTCTATCGTGGTATGCCATACTATTCATTCACGTAGTATTTAAAACGATGAAAAAGTCGAATCGGTGAAGGAGTCGGTGTTGTCGGAGTTACTTTCAGCAGCATCTACAAACGCTGTGGATAAATCTCCAGCCAGTTTGCTCACAGTTTGCGAGGTCACATCGTACATGAAGATTTCTTTCTCGCCTTGGTTCGCGTCTTTCGGCCTGTAACAGTGTCGATGAATATTTTTGAAAGCCAAAGGAAAGTGAAGCTCGGCGATTTCGATCATTACTACCGGATGATGTTCGCGGAAGCAGATCGAACAGAACATATCGTGGAAGATTACGATAGACGATTCAGTGAATATCACTCGTTAAAGAATAATAACGCGTGTCGTTTAAAGAAAGTGGACGAGTTAACGAAGGCAAACTTGTATAAATAAGCGCGATTAGTTACGGCATCGGACTCGCGTTTGTTACTTACATGGTTACCAATAAAACCACCGACTGTTTCTGTGGCTCTGTCCGGCTTTCCTGTTCCAACCACTTCTTATAGTTCTCCGCAGTTGGCTTCTTCACCAATTGTTTCAGAGTATCGCCGGCGAGAAACTTGACTGCTTGTACATCGCTGACCCTCCTACCTTGTCTCGACTCAATCTCTTTTTCTTCTTGAAAGTTATAGTCGACGGGCGCCAATACAACCACACTGGAGATCTTCCGACCATTAAGTTGCGGCACGTCCGGAATAGGGAAGGACGCACCACTCACTTTGAGCGGTAAATAACGATTGTATTGGGACTGGTCTTTCGCTCCCACAGTTACAGGATTCAACCTGGTAGCGTCGTCGCGTATGTGCTGATCCGCTAGCGCCTGGCCTTGCTCCGTATTCGGATCGAAGCGTACTACTTTCATCTCCACGCCACCTGGCCGCAAGGTAGCCTGTTCGAACTTAGTCGTGCTACCAGTAGTCGTCTTCTTCGCCAAAATCGACGAAGAAGTGGAAGAGGAAGAGGTCGAGGAAGATACGCTCCCTGCCGTTTTGGGTTTCTTGACGACCGACGGGACCGGTTCGCTGGCAGCTACCGCGGCACCGCCTCCGGCACCGTAGAAATTCGCCAGGGCCTCCGGCGGTAGTTTCTCTATCGGTATGTCGCCAACCTTGTCGTAATCCAGTATTTGTATGTCGGCGTTACCCAAAATACCAGAACTCAGTAGCTGCTCTCTGATATCATCCGGTACCTCGTCCGGAAGATTTGCGATATTTTCTCTAATCTTAGCCTCTTTCTTCGGAGAGAGAGTTGTTATTGGAGCTTCGGTGGTGGTCGTCGTTGTAGTTGTGGTAGTAGTAGTTGTACTTGAAACGAACGGTCTGATGGTTGAGATTGAATTGAAATCTTCGACAGGACTGACCGGAGTCGCATAAATTTTTTGAGAAGGATTCGCGTTATTTCCGGAGAACGACGGACGTCCCCAGATTGAAGATCGTTGAGGAGACGACGGATATCTTTGCTGTTGTTGCGACTGTTGAAGATTTTGCGAGAAAAATCCTTCCTGCTGGCTCTGAATTATTTGCTGCTTCGTATTCACATGTTGTTGTTGATCGTTTATGAATTCACTCGGTGAACTTCTTAAGATATTTGGCGACGGATTCGGCGGTTGAACGGAAACGTATTGACTCTGTAGCGTTTCAGGGAATCCAGTTGGCTGGATCGCTGGATTAGGTGGAAAAGGGCCAGGGTGAAGCGGATTTTCTCGAATTGCGTAATGCTGCTCGAGCTTCGGTACAGCTTTGAAAATTTCTCCTGCTGGCTTTTGAATCTGGGGCAAAATTGGTAGTTGAGGTATATGTTGTATCGGTGGTGCTTGATTATATTTCAATTGAGAACGATACTGTTGCTCCTGTAACAATTTCTGTTCCTGTTCTTGCTTCCTTCTACGTTGCTCGTGTAATCTCTGCTGCTCTTGTAATCTTTGCTGTTCCTGCAACCTCTGATGATCTTGTAACCTTTGTTGCTCCTGTATCCTCTGTTGTTCTTGTATCCTCTGGTGTTCTTGTATCCTTTGCTGTTCCTGTATCCTCTGTTGTTCCTGCAATCTTTGATGATCTTGTTGTCTCTGTTGTTCCTGCTGTCTCTGCTGATCCAATATCCTCTGTTGCTCTAAGAATCGTTGATGCTCCTGAAGCCTTTGCTGCTCGTGCTGCCTCTGATGTTCACGTTGCTTCAATAGTTCCTGTTGACGACGTTGCTCGTGATATCTTTGTTTCTCTAATTCCTGTTGCTTGTACGGGGGCAAAGGCGGTTGCTGCGGTTGTTGCTCCACGTTGAAGGGATTTCCCTGATTCAGTTCCTGTTGACGACGTTGTTCGTGATATCTTTGTTTTTCTAATTCCTGTTGTTTGTACGGGGACAAAGGCGGTTGCTGCGGTTGTTGCTCCACGTTGAAAGGACTACCCTGATTCAGTGGCAAAGGTTGATTCTGTATCTGTACATTTTGATGAGAAACCGATAACGTAGGTGGAAATCCCGGTTGCTGTGGATGGTTGATGCTTACACGATGAGGTGTGCCAAAAGTATTGAATGGCGCTCGTTGTTGTACATCCGGTAAACCCTGAATTGTTATAGGCAACCGATTCAATTGAGGTCTTTGCAAGGGACTTCTTCCTTGCGATGGAGGGGGGAACGACGGCTGTTGCTGCAAGAAATTTAAGGGCGGCTGTTGCTGAAGAGGCTGATGGAGTTGCTGCTGCGGAAAGGAGTTGGCGATTCTCTGTTGTGGAAACGCCGGTGGCACTCTTTGATGGACCGGTTGAATCGGTTGATACGGGCCGTGTTGTCGTTTGGGAGATCCTGGCGGAGTGGAAGTTGGTTTGGCGGTCTGTTGTTGGGTCGGCGGCGCTTCCAAATCGCTACGTTTGTTGTGACTGTTCGGTGGTACTTGTTCGGTGCCGAAGGTGACGCGAATACCACTAGAACCAGAATGGTACACTTCACTATCGGGTCGAATGATAGCTCTCAAAGTCGTAGAAGGTTCTGGCGGTGTTGGTGTCGCCGTGTGAACAGGTTCTTCCGGGTAAGGCGCTGAGTTATCTGGCTTGATCTCCTCATGTTCCTCGACTGGTGTTAGCGCGGGCACGGGTGGATCGTAAACGACTCGGGATTTATCTCCGTAGCCTTTCTTTTTCTCGTATTTCACATAAAACACTTGTACAGGCTCTTTCGTAGGCCTCGGAGGCGGCGGAGGTGGTGGAGGTACCGGTGTCGGCAACGATTCATTAGATTCCTTGATGATAATTTCGATGATCGGTTCCGGTTCCGTCGGGTAATAATTCAACGGGCCCTCCTCATAAAAATCGTCGCTCTTGGAGCTCGCCAGAGGATTGTAAAGCGGATCTCTCTGAGAATACTGAACGATTGGTTCCATTTGAACCGCGTAGGGTGGTGGTCTGGCTCCTCTCCTCGGATAGAATGCAACCTGTTGTCTTTTATCGCGGCTTTTCGAGGAGTCATCTTTGGCAAATGTCGCAACGACGAAGAGCGCTATTATCACGACAACCTGGAAAGAGGAATCTCTATCGGAATGCGTGGAAACAAGGGGAACTAAATGAGAAATATCTGTGTACAAATGTGGAACACATTTGTGGAAACATTGGTCGCACGTGGTTAACCGAGTGACCTGATTAATAAACGAGAAGAAGCATCCTGTAAGACCTTAAAAGGCCAATCGATTGGTATTCTAGCGTCGCCGAATAGACAGTTACTGCTACCCTGATAAGCGATTCCCAGCTGCGATCGTGTTCCCGATATGGCGAAGCCGAGTTACCAGCACGTATCAGACGTAGGATGTTTCTCGCGTTTAAATTGTGCGAATAGAACAGAAATTCTTGTCGCTTGTTTCACATGGCCATAGAGAGAAAATTTAGGTTTTAGATTCAATGACGTGCGCGTTTCACCTCGAGAATTCGGTGACTCTCTTCAGGGACTTCTTAATATTCCTCGAACAAAAAGAAACTCGTACGTACTTGATATACGTACGCGGCTGAAATGAAATTTATTTATGTGGTCTTCGTGTTAAGCGCTGAGTAAATTCAACGATGAAGCACGATACGATCTCATTAGAGCATCAACGTATCTCGTTAGAACATTTTTGTAGAATTAGAAATTCATTTTCTAAAAGAAAAAAGAAGAAAAAAAAGAAAGAGAGAAAGATTACGGATTACTAAAAGAAAAAAAAAAGAAAAAAGAGGATTACTAAAGGATTACTAGAAGAAAAAAAAAAAGAAAAAAAGAAAGAGAGAAAGATTACGTTATGAACTATTAACTGCGTATACATAAACGCGTCGCTAATCCGATATACTTTCCCTTGCTAAGTAGCCAAAGGCGATACGCTGACTGATTACAAATGATAGAACCGTGTCGAACGTTTCCCGTAACTATAAAACGAGACATGGTTATTACGATGAAAGTATAAGCGGGCGCGTTCTCTGAAATTCGTTATTTACATTATTAATACGACCCTCTACGGCGAGGAGTTTCACCGGCTCCCGGGAATATTGTCGAAGAGATACAATCTTTTATATAATTACCAGTTTAAGGAAGCGCATGGCGTGTCCGAATCGGTTACTCGTTGAGCTTTTTTTTTTTTGTCTCGATCGTTCGGAATCACACTTCACCGGCTTCACGTGCTTAACTTTGATCAAGAGCAGCTAATTCGCGTTAGGCAACATGATATCCGTAGGATCGGGCATGCACTGAACGATATTGAATGAAGCTTGGACCCGGAGGCCCGTTTCTCCCTACCTGATGCCACCACCATCGGAATACTTCAAGAAGCTCCTCTCTAATATCGAATACGGTGGGGCACCTTTCTCTGGCTCTGTTGGCTACGTACACTTTACGTGGCTAGTGTAAGGCAGCATTTAAACTGTTCGCGTGCAAGACATACAAACGCGGTTTAAAACGAGAAAAAAAAAAAAGAAAAAGAAAAAAAAAGAGAAAAAAGGAAGGTTTCAGCGCGAAGAGGCAACGACACAGGAGAGGAAAACGGACGAAGTCGTTGTCAACTTTCTTTAAATCCGTCCGTCAATCGAAAGGAAAGGAAGGCGATTATATTAAACGTTCCTTTTCCGTTGACCTCCAAGGTCTATCGAAACCGAAACCTATCTTTTCTGTAGGAGAAGACCGTGTGCGCGATTGGTATTGTACACAGTGAATTATTCGGTGAAAGACTACCATCTCGAGAGCACGGCAACTTACACGTACACTCGCGCGCTCACGCTTACATACACTTATCATTACTTTCGCTAAAAGTTTAAAGCGGTTCCGAGCGAACGATTTCTTTATGAACAAATCATTTCCTGCGTCTGTCTAACGACCTTTCTTTCACGGCGATAAGTAAATTCCCATGGTCACTTTTACTATGTACCAACAGTTATTCTTTGATTCAAGAATTTCTCGACCTTTTTTTTTTATATTTCGATTTCATTTCATTCTGTTTTTTTAACGATATTTCAATTTTATTCAACTGCGATCACTAATATAAAAATAAATAATAATAATTACGCAATTACGTTGCTTAATGAATTAAAAAAATTACAACTCACGTAACTGCTACATACGTATCTTTCATTACGTTTTATATTTTTACTTGTTTTGTTCTTAGCCTTGTTAATAGATTACGTAGTTTTCCTCGCCATAATAGAAACGATCCGAGATTTTCCAACAAGTTTATCCCACGTGAAAAGATCGCGTGCACTCTTTTTCCGTAAATCGTGTTCAGTTTGCTGTGAAAGGCAGAAATCTAGACTACTAGTTAACTGAGGATGACCTGGTAAAACCCTTAGTTGCAAAAGCTTTGATGATGCAAAATTCTCATACTTGCGTAACATGTATTCCAGATTGGAAGCATCATGCAACTGTGATGGATCATTTTATTCTCTATAATCTCCCTCATCTTTATCTTTGAACTTTGATGGTCCAAGGATGCAACAGGATAAAATCGTCCACACTTGTCAAGTTTCGAAAGTTTGTCAATCGATTTTGTAATTAGACAAGGAGCAGTGATCAGAGTACATTGACATTTAACGATTCCAATGGACCAACATCTTGCCATAAGGATGAACTTTTAGCAAATATCCATGTATCGTCGAGATTCGACGTCTCGTTCGTCCTACTTGAAAACTTTCACTTACGTTGGCGTAAGAGATCCAAACAACGACCGAGAGATTCGAATACGATGAGCAAAGAATCGAATGGTCAGTGATTTCTAACCGCGTAAAGTTTTTCGTGAAAAGATTATTTATGTCACGTGGTCAACAAATTTCATATTTTCTGATTTTTATCGAAAGAATAAGATCAAACAATGTGATTTCATAGAATTCACAAATATGAGAAAAACTGTGCAATATTGTTCGAAGTTAATTGTCTGTACTGAAGACGAGCGACAATAGATAAAGATAGATTTATCGTGGCGTTTAGCAATAATTGCAACAGTAGTTGCAATCTGAAACATTTAAGAGTGGATTGCACGAATCTTAGACGCTTGGTTCTCATGAAAGTCCAGGGATACAGAGTAGCAGATGATACAATTCTCTGTCTAAGGCCATACAGTTTGTGAGTATACAGTTCCCGGAGAGTAGTGTGCTCATGAGCAATAACGTAACTGTTGAAGAGTGAAAGTGCGGTAAAGTGGGACATGGCGAGAATAGCATCCGATCTTTTAATTAATAAATAAAGCAAACAAACGGTCCTCATTTCCTTTGCCTTTTGTATTAAAGCGGCGGAAGATGGTCCGTCGTTTCGTAAGACCTTGGTTCGTATATTAAAATTTTATGCGTCTTTGTGAGAAAATTGCTTTCGATTTGGCAGATTGTTTCCGGGGCTCGTTTGCTCGATATATCTTCGTTAGAAGCAAAAATATTAAACTGATTATCTCGCTTTTTTTATGGTTGACAATTTAGCGTTTTTTTTTTATTATCGTTGACTCTTTTAGCGGAGTTTGTTTGGTATATTAGCTATATCATTTGCACTTACATATGCATGCATATCCTCGTAACTGTGTTATATAATTAGATAGGATATGCGGCATTAAACAAAAAGTATCTGTAGCCGGTGTTATATTCATTGCACTTTCTATTTCCATCGTAGAGTACATTTTGAAATCTTATATGGCGTGTTATAAATGACTTAAAATTAAAAACCTTGATTAATGGTTTAAATGGATATAAGAATACGTAATACGTTCACTTTAGATATATATGTATGTGATAAAAATTATTAATCGAGAGTTAATTATTTATAGATAAATTTGAATATTAACAAATGAATTTTTGGAATGACAATTTTATGGTAAAATTAGAACCACGTGGAGCGATCAGTTAAATTTACGCGGCTATTTCACTGCAACAATGGCCGCACCTACAGACATTCGGTGCATATGTAAAGTTTGTACCAGAATTCGTGTCACGATTGACCAAATATTTAGCGTTCTAGATGTATACGGCTGGCTATTGAACTCTTATGTTGTGGTACGTAATATCAAAAATATATCTAGCACCAGCATCTTCTACAGTGTTATATTTGTTTGGATTTATTCGATATATGTCCAAACATTATGACGCGTGTCATTACTTTCATCGAGTGGTAGCTTTAATGGACTGTACAGGTTACTTTCTTCTTTAATGCAGGACTTCTTTCAAGACAAGTTATGGGATAAATTACCGGAAAGTTGGAGATTTGCATTACAAGATACACCTCCTCAAGAATTTGGTAAATGGTTATCAGGAGACATCTCGTGGTAGGTATTGACACTATACTGTTCGAACCTGATGTTTTACAGTGTTCTACAATTGTTTTCAATTGTGTTACAGCACACGTGTATGGCCATTAACATTGCTTGCACTTCGTCAAGTTGCTAATATTTTACAAGTAAATAGAAATCACGAAGACTCAAACAGTATACTAATTTGTGAATTCAATAAAACAAAAATAAACAATAATAATAATGAAACTTTGAGAACTAGTAGAAATTACATTTTCGACAAGTCACATTACCAAAATCATAAATTTAATAATTTGTTTTCAAAGCATATAAAGAAAAAAAAGAGATATGAAATACACGAAATAGCTCAAGTATGCGCAGGCTGTGCCCACGAAGCTAGTTGTAAATGTATTGTTGATATTGGATCTGGAATGGGTCATTTAGCTAGAATCTTAGCATTTCAATATGGATTAAATGTTACTTGCATCGAACAGGATTGTACATTATTGCAACAAGCTAGGTATACAATGTTGTTATGACACGATGCTATTGAAGTTATTGTTGATAATAATTTTGTTACAGAAAATGGGATCAAGAATTATTGATGTCTATAAGAAAGCACATACCCAATTACCACCAAAAGTGCCCTCAACATTTTACAGCTAAATTAGAATCTTCAAGTTTAGTCGAATCAGAATTAACTAGTCAATTAACAGAATTATTTCAGAATGAGTTTGATTTAAGTGAGACAGAAACTGAATTTGGTCTTATAGGACTTCATCCTTGTGGAGATTTAGCTCCTATATTACTCAAGCTTTACTCATCTAGATGTGAAGCCAAATTTATCTGTATTGTAGGATGTTGTTATATGAAACTAACAATACAGTTCGTATGTTTTCTCATTGAATGTTTTTCTTTATGTAGTATAATAATTAATTCTGTAATATGATAATTAATTTTTAGATCAGATATAAGTGGATCGAAGGGTTATCCACTTAGCAAGTACCTGCTAGCATGTAAAAATCACTCGTTAACATATACAGCATTAGAAGTAGCTTGTCATGCTATTGAAAAATATTGTGACAAATTAAAGAACGGAAATTATGAAGATTTAATAGTTAAGTGGAATTAATAAATATATACATGTTTGAATAAATATTGTTAACTGAATTATTTGTTTCAGGTACACACATACAGAGCAGCTTTAGAAACAGTTTTAGTCAAGAAAAATGAAAAGTTACGTCACAGTCAATTTAGAAATGTCAAAGTAACAAAAGGGATGACGTTTGAACAGTTAAGTGACTAATATCTAATAGCCGATAGTCAAATATATAAATGTACAAGTATGTACAAATACATTTAATTATTTCAGGTATTGCCATGCGGCTACTGCAAATTTTGACGCTTATTTGCAGCCGCAAGAATCTGATATTAATAATTTAGAAATAATTAACTTATTAAACCGATGGGAACAAGTCATAGTATTTGGATCGCTTCGAATGATGTTGGCACCATTAGTGGAAACCATTGTGCTTTATGACAGATTCTTATTTCTGTCTGAAAGAAATTTGACACCAACGCTAAAACCAGTGTTCGATAGCAGACTGTCACCACGAAATTTAGTGTTAATGTCTAGGAAAAATAACTAATCCGTTTACAGTTTTGAATTATTTTCCGATAAAACCTACCTCGAACTTTCCTTCAATCACTGTAAGTACCGCGATCGCACTTCCCGCGTCCACGAATTAAAGTCGCCCCGGATTATGATGTGCCTTTGATTGGGCAATACCATTCGGTCGCAGGCGTCGGTAAATAATGTATTTCAGTTTCCAATTTTTCGTTATTTTGCGATAATAAGAATTTAAAAAAAAAAACGACGTTACAAATACTTCAATATTTGTTGCAATTGTTCTTTTGACTTACTATTCAATGGTGATGTCGCACGAATGCACGATGTAAGCAACGACACGCGGACCAATGGGAGAGTTGGATAACAAGCGAATGCGCGTGCGCGCGGTTCCGCCTTAAAGACTCGCCATATCGTTGAAATAGTGGCGTCGGTAGGTAGCGCTGCGGTGGCCGGCTACTTCGTTAAGGGCAGAGACGTTCCTCTCCAGCAACATCGAGATCCAGTTTCCCTTAAGCCGCTCTCGCGCGTTTGTCTGTTCTCGTCGCGTTCGCGTCGTATCCTACCGATTATTTTCTCCTTCCTCCCCCCTCCCCCGCCCGCGCACGAGATCGTCGACACGGTAGAGAACCGCGCGGTATACACACGGACGTGTCGTCGTAGCACCAAGTGCTCCGCTTTTAAAACTAAATTGCCCGGTGCCCGAGCCGTAGGATGGCGTTCAACGGAGACGGACCACACTCCAAGAGGCAGCGACTCGAGGAATCTGGTCACAGGGTGAGTACACTTTATATATATTAGTTTCGGCCGTGGTATTTCTTTTTTCGTCGGGGGAATTTGTCGATCAATTTTTTTCGTCGGATGGATTTTGCCCGTTGTTCGAACAGTTTGGTACACTGACACGGCGAACGCGTGCGTTTCGGCGTGTCGCGTGAGATTTACCGTGAGGCGGCCGCGACACAGCGGAGGGGGGAAAGTCGCCATTTATCCGGTCGCTTTTACCCATATCACCGCCACCGCGTCGAAACAATGGGCGATGCGCGCGCTATCGAAGGAGATTGTCTCGTGTCGTGGTCGTGTCGTGTATAATACGAAACGCACGTTTCCCTGATACGTGGCTCGTGTTTCGGCAGCAACCTGTTATCCCGTACGTGTGCTTGCTCTTTATAATAATCGCGTCTTCGTACGAATCGAGAATTCGTCGACGACGCCGTCGCCACTGTCGTGGAAAGGCTTGCCCTGTTCTATCGTCGTTATTGGCGACGGCTGGTGCGCGAGGATGCACGTTCAAAACAAACCCCCGTCGGCGAACCGGGGTCGATAATTTCCATCGCGTTATCACCGCGAGACGAGGCGTTGTCGCGATGCTCGCCGCCTGCGATTATCTCGAACGGCAGTTTCGTCTTTATACCGTGACCTATGAGATATTCGGAGAAATAGACCAGATAATAACAGCATACTCGAACGCGTTGTGGACTTAGGAGTTTTCGACCGACGGCTCCTATGCATTTGTTATATTGTTTGTTTGGAGCGACGTTTTCGTCCTGAAATCGATCCCTGGGCATTCCGTTAACGTGATATTAACCGAATGTATCCGGCGAGGGTATCGAAGGTACGAGAAAATACATGATACATGTTCATTGTATTTTCGTTGTTTTTGCTATATCGTAAAATACAATTAATTGCCATTTTAGTACATGTATATATGTATATCGAAATGCGTGAACGCAATCTGAAAAACATTTCTTCTCAAAACCACGTACACGTGCTTTGTTCAGCAACAGTCAAGAAAGTTCAAATATATTTTATTTCGGCAAATATGTGTTTAACTGTGGAGAAATGTTTTCAGGATAGTTACCCTTTGCGTATCTACATAATATACTACATTGCGATATATGAAAGGGTAACATTCAAACAATAAACCGCGTTCGCATGAGTCATATTTACAATTGGATTGCATAAATGATAAATTGGAATATGACCATTAAATTGTCTTTGGTTAGCATTCAAAGTTAAGTACGTGTATTTATGGATAAAAATACTGTATCGCGCGTTGTTGTTGCTCGCTTTGTACGCACAACTTTGCATAATATTTGCCTTAAAATATCGTCGAGTGATTAAAAACGTATTAATTAACAACTGTTTATGAGTCTTCTTTTTCTTTTTTTTTTTTTTTTTTTTCAAATCATTTTCCGCTTATTGTTTGGAATGAGAATACGTTTGTTATCATTTTCGCGAATAAGTTTCAAAATTTCGATAGGAAACAAGAATTAAATACGAGAAACAGAATGGGTCATTGTCACGTCAACTACTTCGCGACCTTCGGTTCACGGTTGCTAGCACTGCATGCTGCTGAGAACACATGCCACAGATGATGTAATGGTAGGCGTAATGCGTTACATGTGCATGTATGCCAATCATATTTTCACGGCGTGCGTCGGTGTACCTTGATCGGGATATTGAACTTTATTTTTTATGAACATTTATGTCATTTAATTTATTATTTCATCTAATCAATTGACATTTCACATTATACTGATTTTCGTTTCAAAGTATTTTAATCGGCTGCAATTTCTCTGTTTTATATTTCAAATCATATAATATCAGTCATATTGAAAGATGTAGCCACTGTTAACATAATTTCTTTACCTTCGCCAGAATTTTTTGAATTCATAATAATAATAATAACAACAACATTGTTGTATATCGCCATTGAATAATCTTTCAGTTCTAAATAATATCGGTTCGACAATCTTGCTTTTAACGAATCTCAAAATAGGAGCAACGATATTGCGTAATTTGTGCCATTGATTCTCTTGTTCCTCAAATATGACCTGTAGTCGTTTTTATTAAAATGCTAGATATGTCACGTGACGAGCGCCTTTAGAAAGGATTCCGTTCCATTTGTAAGAAATCGATCTGCGAAAGGTCAACGGTACGTAGTGACTTCATGATAACGAGCAATTCTTGCGGTCAATCCTATAGGTCAGCTTTAAAATATGTATCGACACGTTTCCATTTTGTATCGGTGGTTTTATGATCGATGGTTGGTAACCAGTAATACGCATGAACGTGAAAGTCGCTCGAACGAGGAAACGTTTTCCATTTATGTAGCCCACGGAGCCCAAGGGTTTCCTATTCCCGTTGATCCGCTCTTTTTTTTTGTTAACTTTCTCTCCTTTTGATCCTCTGTCTCCCTTTGACTGATATCTCTCGTTGTTAATGTTGATTTGATCAAATTAACCGCGAGCAAAAATAAAAATCCACGTAGTCGGAATGTCAGTGTAGCCACCTTCGCTTTTGTCCTGCTGTCTTTTGCATCGTACTTCATAATGTATACAGATTCCACTCGATTTCTCGGTTTCTGTTCTATAGACGCGTGTTCTGTTCGCGAGCTCGACTCGATTCCTCGTGTGTCTTCGAGGCAGCGAAGACAAAATATATGTATCAACCGTCTTTACCGCTCGATGATCGGGTATGTTCAGAATCAAAGAGTTTTTATGTTTCCTCGCCATGAAATATTCAACGAAAGAGAAAAAGAGAAAGAAAAGCACGTATGTATGATTCCCTGTCACATTTGCACGCGATTAAATCTCTCTTGATTATCTGGGTTCATCTTGGCCAGAATAACCGAGACTAAAATTCAAACACTCCGATAAAGCACGGGTTACGACGCATGAATAGTTCGAAGGAACCGCTATCTCGATCTTTAGTCAGGTTTCGTCAGTCGGTTTCGTTGTTTTCTTCCAATTGGAATAGTCATTAATCTCGTTACTCGTCTTGCAATCTCGTGAAATTCATTCGAGCATTACCTCCGGAATGAATACGATCAGCACTTCGTGGGACGAAAGTTCTGCCAAATCGATAACGTCAATGCTAAGTGAAGGGTTATTTTGTGTCGAACAGTTTGAAGAACTCGGGTCAATCAATGTGTGACTCACGTTTGACATTTCCACGAACTTAACTGTAATGCGCGTTCATTTCGATGGAAAGTAACTGCATCTGTGTAAATTGCTGCTGTTAATCCATTAAGGACAAACATATTGCGTTGTGCTGATAAAAGAATTCGCTAATACTTTATCTTATCTTCTGCAATTTAATAAAGATTGAAAAAAAAAAATCGAAATATTTATATCAAATTATAGAATCTTTTTGATCTTATGTATATCTATTATTCGAATATTGCATTTATACAACTTATTGTACGAATTATTTCACTGCTTGCTTCCTGATGGGTTAAAAGAGTCTGTCGAGTGGCAAACAGCTCGTACTCACGATCTATCAATTCTGTCGCCAATTATAATTTTTCGAAGACCACGCGAATTTTTTTTTGCGTTCATTCTTAGCGAAATGCTAACCGATCAGGTCTTACTCTCTGCATGCGTTTCAGTTGACGTTCGTTTGAACTTTGCCAACGCAGAGCCAAACCGTCTCTCATACTTACAATTAGCGGCACCATCCGGCTTGGCTCTCTCGGTGTGTCATAACGACCGAAATATCTTTGACTCTTGACTGGTATCCTCGGTACATGCACGTGCTCCTGTAGCTGGAATGTCTGACGAAGTAACTCCGTCATCTCGGCTATGACGTGTCCGTGATAAAAAAGAAGATCGATATCCGTTCCCTGTCAGGCCGTGTAGACACTTGAAAATTGTATCGCGAATGAAATTCATGGACGTCGTTCGAGCGACACCAAGGCTGTTTATGGTCAGCGATGGGCCAATATCCTATGAAACTCTAATGCCTGTTTTACCGACGATTAGGAGATACGATATTTGCCATGCGAACGAAGAACTATGCATATGACTAACTATATGTGTGCGTAATTTCATTTATAACAAAAAGTCCTATGTTCCAATTAGATCTTCAGTGAGAAAATTGCAACAATCCAGTCATTTTCTGAAGAGTAATCTGGGATATATATTTTGAATCTCTTTTATATTATATTTTTATAATACTTCATATTATATTTATCTTTCGTATTATATAAATTGATAGCTGTAGCGTCACGTGCATATTTTATTCAATGTTAATACTTTAATTTCGGAATTCTACGTAATGGAGTATCTCTTCCTGGCAAAGCACGTGCTCCAGAAGTACATGGCGTCGAGTGGTGCTCGAAGAATCATCCGGAATAGAATAATTTGTTTGTAGTACCTCGTGACATATTCTTTCATAACCGCCCGACAGCGTCGAAACACGACGATTCGATTAAATTAGTCCGTTCCATTTGCTCTGGGATCGTGGAATGCAATGTCTTCGTGTGTCGACGATAAATTATCTCCGATATTATATAATGGAATAATACCTGGCATCGATGGATCAGAGTATCGAATGCGGGATAAATATAATTGTCGTCGATCACAATATCATTGTTCCATCAATCACGATTATTACTGGCGAAAATAAACCGCCATCCGACACGTCGCAATAACGCTGAAAAGGCCATTGTTCCGCAGCTACGTTGCAATTTTCGTCATTACATTACTTTCACGCGCGTGCGATGATTACGTTCCAACCGGCAGTGAAATTTAATTTCGCGCTCTCCCGCGTCTCGTGTTCTCTGCCATTAAAATTCTATTTGCAAATCGTAATATTTTAATACAATCGTGTCGGCTTTTTGTCGACGATACGGGCACGGAGCCGTTCCCTTAAATGGAATGTCAATATTTTCGGAACGTCTCGCAGCTTGTTTGACAAATGTTTGTCCTTTAATCGCAAGTTTATGTAATCAACTCGGTCACGAAAGTATTCGAATAACTTCTGATGCTTGCACTAACGCTACAAGATATTTAACGCGGGTATACATTTTATACACAGTGTATATATTCATGTGCATTGATGTATATGCATTCGTGGGGTAAAATGCAGGAATAACTTTCCTCGGAATGTCGGTATGAAACGCAGTCGACAAAACGTTTACCCTCCAAGATTATTTCATCGCGTTCCGACGATTCATTGCGACCGATATCCATCGCGTCACGAGACTCGCCATCAAAAACTAAATATTATTCTCTCGCCAGAGCGTTATTTCTGGAAGAAAGTGCACGTAGCTTTTCTCTCGTACTCTCTTTATTTATAGTTACTTCTCTCCAATATAAATCATATCAATAATAATCATACCGAAACAAAGATTGTATCTGTAAACGTGAGACTTCTTTGTGAAACTGTTAAAAAAAAAAAAAAAAAAAAAAAAAAGAGAAATATTGCGCAAGCTCGCGATGACGTTTTTGACCAAGTCGGAAGAAATGCGCTATATTTCAATGGCTTGTCAACTCTGTATCCAATAAAGAACAGGTTTTTTCTTTTTTATTAATATCGCGTCTCGATAAATTTCGTTCTCTGACCTGTTGTATTTGGGATCCTTTATGTCGCATCGACTCTTTCCCTTTATACGGAAAGGGCTGTGCATTGTACCCCTTTCAAATATTCCGAGCGTTTCCTTGGACGCATTGAGAAAATCGTAGATAATCCATGGATACGTTGCAAGCGCAACGACACGGCGGGACATCATTCATTCGCGATTTCCGACAGTGAATACTGAGTTGAGTAGGATGTTCGAGTTAAAGTAGTCGTAGTCGGGGAAAATTTATTGGACCATCCGCGGTCCTGGGACGTGTGATTATTTGTTCGAGGCGGCAAATTTGTCGGTCTCCCCGTGACAGAGGGGAAGAATATCAATCGCCCTAAGGAATTCTCCTCCGTGAAAACTTACTCCTCCACTAGTCTCCGTGTCCGTATCAGCATCCGCGAGTTAACCGAGCCTTTATTGAAAACTTATCAACTTCTGTTTTCTTGGACGATGTTTCGAGGATTGGCCAAGCCGTGGCCAACGTTTGCCGAACCGATCGTCGATTATTATGATCAATTAAATCAAAGGCGAACTTGGCAGAGAATAATTAACGCGAAGCCGAGCGTTCAATTTTCTGACGACCAACTGGCATTGATTGCGACCATCGAGAGGCTATCGATTTGGTGTAATTAATAGACAACTGTTAAGTACTATGCGGCTTGGAGAGAATCCTAATTACCCAAACTCCAGGAATGTGCTATCGCAAATGTTCGCAATTAGCGCAGCGCAGAACACGAGTCAATTGCCCGTGCACTTTCGTCTTCCCGTTACGTGAAAATCTAGATTTGCTTCATCGGATGCTCTTCAACGATAGAATATTTTGTCCCTTGGCTTTTACTTTTCTTTTTTTTTTTTTTTTGAAATCTGTATATACGTGTGTGTTATCGATTTGCCGAGTCGACGAACACGAAAGATTCTTCGAGACTTTTAATCGCGCAAAAAGCTCGTTTTTCATATGTGAATCGCTTTCCATTTTGCCGGGCAGCTCAAGCTTGCGATACACGAAAGCTCACAACCGAAGTGATCACGCCGTTTCGCGTTTTACGAGAATTCGTTGGTCAGTGTTTTCGTTTGCCTTTGTTCGGTAACGGACGTCGATTTTCAATATATGTATTTTTGCACGTATATACCGGCTTCGCTCCCCAGCCTCCCGCGTTTTTCAATTATCGTGCTCGTATGAAAGCTTCGTTCTATATATCGCGAGCAGAAAGCATTGCATCCTTTCTTAAGAATCCGTATTACGGCTCCATCGTTTATTGGTAGACTACGTTCTCTCCGGTGTGCACGTGTGGCTGAACTTGAAGTAGTAGTCCGCAAGGAAATTGGGTTCCGTGACCAGAGAAAATTGGATTTAACTGGATTGTCGTATGCAGATTTTTACAACTAGCCTTTTTTTGTTTTTGTTGCAAGTGGCCTCGCTCCGACGAACAAACAATTCGTACAATTAGGAGTTTCTCCGTTCTTCGTTTTAAATTCCAGTTTCTTACTAATTTTGTGCTTCAGTCGTTGGCGTGAAATTTCGTACATGGTAGTAGCTTGGTTTCTTCGTCTACGTAGTTTCATCAAAATCGATATGGCAGAGCACCTTATGCACCGGCTTGGTTCTCAGACACGAACCAATTTGCATGGTTCTTCGTTGCTTTCTATTTAATAAAGAGGCTTTATCGGCAGAAATTTTGAACGCTGTCGTGGTAGTAGCTCGTTATCACGTTGTTTACACCCGACTCTGTTGAACGACTCGCGAGGCGCGTGCGACGTCGAGCGGCAAACTCGCGTGAAATTTCACGGCTGCGAGTTAAGCGAGATTAAGGTCGCCGAGGAGTTAGTAAGGTGAGCAAAATGAAATTAGAGCTCGCGAAGATTCGTCGATAAAGGTTGACGGTCTCGCGCGACACTTCCCGCCATGTTCTCCTCCGTTTTGTCAGCAGTTTTGTTCCTCCGCGACGAGAGAATTATAGTAGAGAGATACTACGGCTCTTCCGTTGAAAGAATGATCCATTTCCGATTGGAAACGGGAGTAATGAGAATTTTCAAGGAAAACTTTTGTTTGTTAGTTTTTCTACGAAGTGCAAAATGAAGGCAGATCACAATGGTTACTATCGTTTTGCATAATTGGTGATCGTTGGCGATATGAACAATGTGAGAATTAGAAAAATACGTGTACTGATCATTGTGATTCGTTGATTCCTTTAGATTTTCGTGCGCGTTATCTCGTCGATATTTGGCCCCGGTTCGTGTAAATATTGAGATTTACACTTTGGAGATTTCAATACTCTCGACTGTATTTTGTGAAAATCGACGAATATGATGTTTGACTTTTGCCACGTAAATGTCATGACAAATAAATGAAATTGCATCTCGAGCGACTTTTCTGTTCGTTTTATTGTTTAAACGATCTTTCGGAGTTTCGAATAAAGTATAACTTCCGGTTTATGAATTAGAAGATCCATCAGCATATTTCGTTCGTCTGCGAGCCTGTAGTATTTAATGAAATATAATTCGCGCGATGAAGTCATCGAGTACACACGAGTTTCAGTCACTGGGCAACCAGGAAATTCGAATTCCTCCGTAAATGGATATTTTAACAGTGTGTAATTTCAATGTTCCTGTCGTTTTTCATTTTCTTCGAACGGCTCGAATAATTACAATCGGCTGGCGTGAAAAATTCCGCGTTGGTACTCGCGCTCGTGGAATTCTTCGCGTATGAAGCTGGCAAATTCACCGAAGTGCGAATACACTTCCTCTTAATATTGAACAGTTCGTTGTTTTACGTTCGCCGCAAACGCAGGAACGAAGCTGCTCTCGCGGCTCTGTTGGCTGCGCGCATTGTTCTGCTCTAATAATTGCGTTCACATTCAATTGGTCGGAACGAAAAGGTTCTGCCACGCCGACAATGATTTAGAATGCAGAATCACTTTACTGCAGACGCTGGTTTACTAGATCATTACTTAGTTATTCCCATGACAGGGCATGTCAATTTCACGTCGTTGCGGTATTTCGTTCTCCGAAACTGTTCGACCACGGCTGCGACTATAATTTCCATGCTTCCACGAATTCTGCGTGGAACGATTTTTTTTTTTTTTCACAAAATAACAATGGCAGTAGTATCAATCTATACTACTATGACAATACAGGTTTTCCACATCATAATATTTCACTGCACGAGACTGTTAAAACTTTGTGATTCTACGAACAAGCCTTTGTACATACGAGTCTTTTCAGCAGTCAGATTGTAGTCTATAGGTACTAGATTATGTATTACGACACGTATAGTTACCTTTCCAAGCTTCGTCGTCGAGTTTTACGCGAAAGAAGGTCGCAGAAAAAACTTGTGCCAATCATCTGCATAGTTCCACATTTGCAGTCTAATCGCTGGAAGATATTAGAAAGTATCGAACGAGCCGTTGAATTTTTCTCTTCTCGGACAACTATGTACCGTTGAACGAGAAGGGGGGAGGGATATTAATGCCCGGATACGTGCAGCGAATAATTTTTCGAGATCCCGGAGTACCGTGTCCCGACCGATATTATAATTTCTCCCGGACAAAAAAATTCGATCCCCCCCTCTTCGTCCTTCTCGAGCACTTTAATATCCATTCATACCCCGTTGCAGCGGGGTGCGTTTTCTTCTCCCATTCGTTCGTTCCTAATTTCTTCTTCCGTTTTTTTTTTTTTTTACCGATTGGCGTCTCGCAAAGTCAATTACTCCAACTGCGATCGAACCAGTGTGGTAAATGAATTTTATCAATCAGGCTACGGACGAGCTACGAATTTACGTGTCTTTGTATCACAATATTCGCGAAAGATGAAGTCAACCGTTGAATTTATTTCGCTAGTTTTCAAAACGCTGGCGATTGAGATAGTAAAATCGTGATCATAACCTCAAGCTTGAACGAAGTGCGTTTGAGAAGAATCAGTGTGTCTGTAGGTTTCGTCGTGTGTGAATCATTCGTAGCGTTTCATCCAAAGTACAAAGTTTAAATTCGTCTTAATTTCTGCTATTGACGCTTATTATGCCTCGGCGGGCCAAGTTCTCCTCTCCGCATGCAAAAGACGACCCACGTGCGCGCCAGGCTTACGGGAACTCTAACGCAACTAAATAGATCGTGTAAACAAGATCTTAACTTGTGTATGCAATTCGCTGGAAAATTCATAGGCAACGGGGTTAAGCGTTAAAGCGATTCTCACAGGTCGTGGCTGTGTGCACGCGTACACGTGTACGAGAACCCTTTCCCTCTAGCCTGTGTGTAGAAACGGAATCGCGGTGGCCCAATTATCTTGTCCGCTATGAATTACGCATGGTCTTGCGCCTGCACGCTGGCATCTTTAGCAAGGCCTGATACGGCGAAGCTTTCTCTCTCTGTACCTCTCACCTTAATTTCATCAACCGATATCTGCTCTACGTCGAAGTGATAAAAAAAAAAAAAAAGAAGAAAAAAGAAAAAAAAGATCGAACGGAAATATCGAGGTGCTTGAAAATGTTATTTGCTGGGAAACCGTATAGCTAGAGAACAGAGAGCTCTGGAAAATTAGTGGTTTTCGTAAAGTGCAACCTTGGCGTGGCCGAGACTAATGAACGATAAGAAAACCAAGGCGTAGCTTGGAAACGAATGGACGCGGTATAACCGGCTCTCGTTGCTTCGTCGGTTATTTCTCGTTTGACGTATGGTATACGGTATATTCTGCGAGAAAGTTGGTTCGATGCAGAGAAACGAAGTCATTAACGGGAGCATAAGCATTGTTCTTGCGGTTAATCTCTTTATCAGCACGTGGCTGGCAGCCGGCCAATCGACTTTCTCCTTGACTCCCGCCACGATCTACGACACCCTCGCCTTGTTTTGATTTTACTCGCTTACTACTTTAACGTTTCCGCCTGCTCGGCGAATCGGACGTAGATACTTGCCTATCTCGATGCAACACGAAGGCCGTAGAGCCTCTGTGTGGATAAATATTTTCGTGTGTTTCGTGTGATCGAATAATACGAATGAATCTTTGATTTTGTATTGAAATTATTATGATTCTGGTCATAATATGGCGTGCACGAATTTTTACATATACCACATTTATACTTTATATTATCTAATTTATATAAATATATTTATAAAATATAAAATTCCGACTGGAATTACTCTCTTCAATCGTAAAACAAAATGAGCAAGGTCGTATCGTATCCCGCGGTTTTGAAAACCAAATCCCATCGTCACGGTTGTTTAGCGAAAATTTACGGGAAAATTTATTAGAAAACGGTATTTTACGTATTTTTTTTTTTTCCGTGGCGATCGGGTGTGATCCATTGAGCGTGAAACCACGTGCTTGGCCAGTGGCCAACGCTGAGTTATGTTTATAACAACGTATTACGGATCCTACGTTGGACTCGCCGCGCTTCGTAACGATACTGTGTGCAGCCTTTACGACGATGCGACATGCCGTCAGAAATCTTGGATCTCGTTCCCACCGATTCCCCGTTAGCTTCCTCTTCCACTCTTCTCCTCCCTCCTTCCCTCTTTTTTCCCCATTCTCAACGAGATTTTGCTTGGCCACCTGCCCGCGCCGCCAACTCTTCCTACATTCTCTGTATTCTTCGTGTTCTTTTTTTTTTTTTTTTTTTTTTTTTCGAGGATATTTAGAAACATTTCACGAAATCGGTTCGGTCTGCTTCGTTCGGTTCTTTGTCCGACGCGTTTGGAGGTTGCACGCGGCAGCAGACAGACCGACGCATTTAAACAATGTTATCGGACGGTGGATCGATCGATCGTTTCACGGTGGTGAAGACGAGGGGGCAATAAATCGATTCGGTATCTCCGCCGAGTGCATATAACGTTTAATTCGCCGAATTCGGTGTATTCTTTTCTGAATAATCCACGAAATGCGCTTAAAGTTCACTCGAGCGAGCCGGAGCGTTAATCCTATTAGGGAGGAGATTATTCTCTTAATGTCTCACCTTTCCGAATACTTGGCGCAGTCTGCGCCGATTACCCAAATACCGAGTGGAAGTTGGAAATCATCGGGAGTCTCCACTGTTTTTTTTTTCTTTTTTTTTTTTCTTGTTCCGATGAGAAATGCGAAGTGATTCATTCTCTCACCGTCGTCGAGTCGTCACCGGTGTCCGCCATAAAAAATTGGCGCAAAAGTCGCGATGCAATTCAATCAGCTGTCTCTGTTTGTGACGTTTTAAAAATAGAGATGGGCGGAACAACGATGCGATGTAATTTAAACGACACTTATCGACCGTATTTTCGCGCAAAAGAACAGTTAATTGGGACCGTTCCAACGACGAATGATGAATGTTAATTTACAGTAGGGACTTTGTGCAGTCGCTCAATCATACTATTCTTTTCACCTCTTCTTCTTTTTTAAGTTTTTCCACGTCGATCCCCCCCTTCCCCCCGTATTTCTCGATTCACGACGCTGTGCAGATCATTTTCTATGCAGTGACGCAAGAAGCAAGCTCGTAAAATTTTCTTCCTTCGCGAGGAAAACCAGCGCTTTCATCCTAGAGTATGCGTCAGTTTAGGTCGTAAATTATAAATACGAAACTACTTTTCGCTGTTATCGGAGCAACCGGTTGACGATACAGTTTAACGCGAAAAAGAAATGTGCACAGTCTGGAAATTATAATATTCCGTTCGCTTCCTTTCGAGCGCTACGATCTATCGTACTCAACTTCATCCCGTTTTGCATTAATTCAACATTAAACAAGTCGTCTAGCATCCCCGTACTCACGATGGAACGTATAGTGCTACGTTTCAGATTCTATACTACGTTTCAGATTTTCATCTCGCAAAATGTGATGTACACCTTTTATCTTGCTCGCACTCGCACAAGTTTGAGCAGTAAGTCCATTGTGACATCTGTAACGCGTTCATACGCCATTTATTTACAATTGTCGATCCACTGTGTCCCGCGCGTGTCCTAAGTTTCGCTTTTAAGTTCAAAGCGGCCGTCACGTTATTCTCAGATAATCGATCGAAGCGTGTCCCGTGTACGCTTTAAGGGTGAAGCCTGGACACGCAACACCTACCACCGGCACCTTCAAGTCTCTTGCCGCACTATTTCCGTCGCTTTCGGCGCTAGTTGTAAAAAGACGCGCGAATGCGTATTAATAGACCGTCCCGGAGTTACGCACATCCCCGCGTGACATCGCGTACCATCGAAATTCAGCCAAAACCGCAGCGTGAATTTCTCTTATGCAACCGATCCGACCAATACAGAGAGGAACGATATGCGCAAGGCGAATCAAGGGGGGGTGGGGGGTTGTTTGCGAGCCGAGAACCGCACCCGTGTACAATCTGTGATTGAATCGCAGATTTTCGAAGAATCCTGTTTGCATGCAAACCTAACCCAGCCAAAGAGTTTTCTCTCTGAGCTTCTCCATCCTCCCGTGTTCATCCTCTTACGTATAACATTTGTTATTCTGAACAGCTACGAACGTTGCTGGGCAAAAATTTGAAATCATTTCCCCTTAAATCGCACTCGCGCTCGCAGTTAAATTCGAAATTAATACAGTACGATTGTTGATGGCAGAGAAATTTCCGACGAAAGAGTTCCTCGAACAGATTTCTAAGACTAACTTTTCGAAGATCCTTGACTCTCACGCGGGGGCGTGTAGAGATTTCAAAGTTTCGAATATCTCTCGGACCATCTATGTTATCTGTTTTGCAACGGCAACTGAGTACTGCTTTTAGACAGCATAGATGGTTTCCATACATGGGAACTAACTTTATGGTATTTCTTTTACGACGATAGTTGTTTTCGCGGTTTTTCTACCTGATTTATGGAAACAGTGTCAGAAAGAGTGCACGTGTAGAATTTTCAATGATATATACGGAATTTATTCGTTCCTAAAAGCCAAACATTTCCATTTATATTATAGATGGTCTGGCATCTTTCAACACTGTCGTGAATGAGTATAGTGCCGGTATTTTATTAAAACATGTGATTTACATTTGTTTCAGAATCACGAGTATGGCGGATACGGAGACGAACCGCGACGTAAAAGGTATGTTGCACGCAATTGATATTAATTACCTGCCTCGCAATGTCGTGAATGTTAAAGTAATCAGGGAATTGGGATCTCGGCGCGCAGACGAGAGTATAATCGTTTCGAACATTATATTAATTACAGCAAGCG
The DNA here is from genome assembly GCF_011392965.1 of Frieseomelitta varia. Taxonomy (NCBI): domain Eukaryota; kingdom Metazoa; phylum Arthropoda; class Insecta; order Hymenoptera; family Apidae; genus Frieseomelitta; species Frieseomelitta varia. The sequence continues at coordinate 831,580 of NW_025110353.1, forward strand.
TGTATGTACACACCCGTTCTCTTCGTCCTCATTCGACAATTGTTCTTATAATGTAGCGTTGCGTTGACCCGTTAGCTCGTCTAGCAATTCGTTTCGTTCGACAATGACGCCTCGCTCATGATAAAACTAGCGTTCATTCTATTATCACGTGTGAAATGCATTAACACTAACCGAACCACGCCCGGTCGAAATTTAATTTATAATCGTACGTCCGTTATTACTTTTTTTGTTCATTTACTTTGTGAAAATTCTTATGTCAGTCTGATTAATCAGTTTTCTTTTTTTTATTGAGAAAAATTTATCGTCCGACTCGTTTATCGTGACCGGTCGTTTACATCTTTATATAATGTTCAGGTTAACAAATTTACATCTTTTCATAATGTTCTTTGCTTAGTTTCTGAACTCAATTAATATGTGAATTATAAATGCATGTAATACTAAATTACACGTCGTTAAGTGGCGAGAAAGTACAGCGTAAAATAAAAATCTCATAGATATAGGCACTTTCAAGTTTTCTTCGACAGTCTTGATTTGATCAGTATCGACGCGTGAATTCTACAAGGAAATAACTAGATAACTAAAATATATCAAGACAAGAATTTTTATTTCAACCAGCAGAAAGAAGTTGATCTGCGTGATTAGGTATTACAAAGTGGCGGTATCGTTAGTGTTAACGTCGTATAATGCAGAAACGAGTTGATTAGCTTATCTATAGGAGCGGGAATGTCTATCTACAAAGCGAAAATAGAAATCATTGTTTCGAAATCAGCTTGTGATTCACCGAGTCGCGTTGCACCGTCGCGAAACGTTGCGAGCGTGCCTCTTCATTGAGTTACTCCGTTGGTGCATCTCGTTGGCGAATGAAAATTAACGTGAGAGGAGAATATCGCTTGATATCGAATTCCTGCCGCTCTGAATCAGAGCTTAACGCTCGAGTGAACTTCTTATTATTAGACTTGGCCCGAGTCGGGGCACGCCGGATCAGTCTGAAGTTTCGGTGTCCGTCCTTAATGTTTTAATTCGTTCCTCCTTCGAGTCTTTGACTGACTAAATCTGCATGTCTCGCGGGCAAACGTTACAAATGGACCAACGGCTCGCCTTATTAATTAGTTCGTTGTGCGTCGTGACTCGCTCGCAATCAAACGTTGTTATCTTGTCTACGTTTAAACGTTTCGACGTTCAGAAAGAAGATTCGCGGATTTTCGCGGGAACAAGAGCTCTTCGCGGTTGATCTCCGTGCTCGTGGAAGCGTTAGGGCAAGAATTGTTTTAGTTACGGAGCGGAGAAAGAAACGAGGACCAAGAGAACGAATCTATCCGACGGAACGAGCAACTTTTCTTTTTTTTTTCTTTTTTCACTCGCCTCTTTTCTTTTCTTCATTTGCGTTCGAGCCGGAGGTTTTCGAGGCACAAAGTTTAATCATTTAGAGTAGAAGCAACAGATTCGCCAGAGAATTGGCCACTTTGAATTGCAGAACGAGAGCACCAGGGGTCCTCTCTCTCTCTCTCTCTTTCTCTATCTCTCTTTTCCTTCTTTTTCTTCTCGCGGAAAAATGGGCAGTAAAATTTCCAATTGGTTGCGAAGAGCGGCGGGGGTGAGAGGGAAAGAGAGGAGAGGAAGACCGAAGGGGGAATACATTGGACGTTGGGCATGAAAAATGTATAGCTCTTCGTCAATAGCCGCTTCTGTTTCGTTGTATCGCGCTGAATCTCGGAAGGAAATTACGAGATGGCGATTTTTCCTTCGTTTCTCTTTCCGGATAATCGAATATCCTGGTGCCTGGTGGACCCTACGACTCCCGGGGGCGCGAGCTCTCTCTCTCTCTCTCTCTCTCTCTCTCTGATTTAATAAAAAAATTTCGCCAACTGTGCGCCGGCTGATGTAATTTGACTGCAATTCAACGTGTCGTGCCTCTCTCTCTCACACACCCTAGGTTCTTCCTAAGCCCCGGGAAAAATGCAGAATTTTTCGCCGCTGCCGTGGCACGGCCAACGGGGGCTCGCGTGGCGTGATACAACGCCGAGATATATCAAGTTAGCGTTTCCAACGATTAAATTGTTACCATTACTCAGCGGGTTTATCGCGAAGAAAAATTGCCGCGTGCATGTTTAACGATTAATAAAACACGTGGAACGAAGATTCTGATCGCACGTTCTCTTTCTTTTCGTATTTTCCAGAGAAGACAATAACAAGCCGAACCACGTTCTCCTCTTCACAATTATCAACCCGGTCTACCCCATCACTGTGGTAAGTGTTTCTTTCTTTTCATTTGAGAAAAATTTGTAAAATTTCGCGCATTTCGTTACCCGATGAGAAAGGATATAATCGAGATACAGCAGAAATAACATTATATGTATCGAAGCGTATTATATTGCTCGAAGTGAAACGTGTATCGTTGATGCATCTTGGATTATACAAGAGTTATTCGAAAACCGATATATCAGACGTGTGCATTGCATAAAAAAAGAGAAAAGGAAAAAAGAAAGGCTGTTTCACAGATACACCGAACACCGTCGCTCTCAATAGACGTTAACATGGTTCCGATAGAGATCTCCCAATGCTTTTTCTACATTGGGATCGATGTTGTTGAAATTTTTTCCGATCGAGTAAACTCCCACATCTGGTCCATTTTATTACAACCAACCTCTCGGCCGTAACACAACGATTTTTACACCGGTACTTGCAGCGGATACGCATGGATCCATGTTAATCAAACGCGGTGATGAAACGCGCGCGATGCTTTTGAACTCTCGGGCATATTGTATTTTCTGCGCTGTGATTCACCAAATTGCATTTTGGTTTGGCGCAAATATTTGTAAACGCGCGAACGTGCGCGTTTGGCGTGACGCACGATCAAAAGAACGAGCAAGACGACTTGTTTCGACGACTCTTGACACGATCTACGCCGGACAATCGCGGACGCACTCGACAAATTGCGTAATCGATGACGCGCGTGGGAAAAGAGACAAGAGCGAAGATCGAAAAGCGGAAAAAGCCAAAAACAACGCGATGCGGGGAGGAAAGGGTTATTGTTTGTCGGAGAAAAAAAAAAAAGAAAAAAAGAAAAAGAAGAAGAAAGAAGAAAAAAATGGAAAACCATTGAAAACCGAGAGGCAGGACAAAAGTTGCTGGCACAACGTGAGCACCATACGTTTCGCAGGCCGTCGCACTGCATTTTATTTCTGTTTTGCGCCAATAATAGATGAGCCCTGTCGCTGTTTCTGTCTCACGAACAGTCGATGCCTGCGCGATCTGGCATTGTTCGCACTCCCGTCCATTTACGAGCCTTCGCATAGCTCTCCGGTCACAATGCTTATTTTCTTTTTCCTTCGTTTTTCGGGTTTGCCGTTATCTACACGATGGACGCACTAATTAAAGAACCTTCCAGACCGAATCGAGAGCTTTTACTCGCCGCGTCATCTCGCGGCCCCGTCGTTTTCGTTTCTTTCTCGACTTTCACCTCCCTGCACTGCCCTTTCCTTTGTTTCGCTTGCCTATCCTGTAACGCGACTCAATTTTAATTTAGCCCGAGACGTTGCCTCTCGCAACATTCATCTCGCTACATTTCGATTCGTCTAGCCACGAATTAATGTTGATTTGACGTTAAACCTTGCTGCACGATTTGTTTTTCGTCATTTTATTCAACTTTGAACAACACGGTTAAACGACGAAATGTTAGGATTCCCTGAATTTTTGTCGTTAAACTCTAATGTTCAACGTTCGAAAAAGAATTGTTTTAAGAGGTCGTCGTAGAGGGGAGACTTTAATTTTTAAGATCACGGGTGAACTTAGTCGTAAATAAAATTTTTTCGCGTTCTTTTTTTTTTTTGTTACACGATATTAGAACGTCTTGGGGGGAAAAGACGAATTCAGGTTAGTAGTTTTACCCTTTATAATGAGACCAAATAGATTGTCGTATGATTGTTTGCAAAGTTGTAACAATCTAAAGTGCCGATAATGGTGCAAAAGTGACTCCTCGAATTCGTTTATAGAATACTGTTTGTGATAACAGGGTGATAAAATATTTTTCGAGAAAGCCAAAACGTTCTGCGAAACGTTACATATTTTGCTTCTGTCATATTTCACACATGCAGAAATACTCGATGAGATGTTATTTACGTTAAAATTCCACGTGCGTGTTCAGCTTTGCTCATCACTGTAATTGCAGGCCGGTCACGCAGGATAACTTTCTCTTCGTCTCGAATCGCCCTCGGCCATAATTCACAACGGTGTGATTTAATGACACGTAACGCGGAAGCACGACGACACTCGAGAGACCACTCGTCCGCAGATCTCAAGTCGGAGATTTCCCTCCTCGATATGCGAGCTTTCGGCCTCGCGATTTAATTTAATTAAAAACTTCGGCTCGGAGGGAAAGAACAAAATTTCTTATCCTGGCCGTTGCTGCTCGTCAATTCTTTTTTTTTTTTTCACGTTGCTCCTCGCTTTTCGTAATCCCGCTTGAATGCAGATCCGAACGAAGAAAAGTTGGAGAGAGGATTTCATTTTTCGTAACCTGGACGTTAGATAATAAGCTACGTATAAGATTCTCGAGGAAAGTAAAAACGTTTAGGATCGTTTATTAAAACCTGCCGGCAGCTTCGTTCGAACTTCGACCGACGTCAGTCAGCAATATGGAAAAGCAACAGTACCGAGAAAGGTTTCAAAGACTGAGCGTCTATAATATATAGCGTTTGGATTATCATGGCGTCTCGCCGATAACTCTATCGATATTTTCGCAAGGCGCGGCTAGCGTCGAGCTGTTGGATTCCTCCTTGCACTTGGTTCGTGCGCGATATGCAAATCGTTTTCGATAATTTGGGAACCTTTGGCAACGAGACGCGCCTGTTGCGGTGCTGATAAACGCCGTGTTTGTCAAAACTCGACGTAAATTACCCCTTTAAACACTCGAATTTATTCGCGGTTTCACGAATTTATCCCTCGTTTCCTTCATTTTGTTGCACGATTCGATGGTCTCTTGTACGAGAGAAAACGCGTAGCGGTTGCAGATTTCGCGCTAACATCGAGGAACATTTATCAAAACGTGTGTTGTTCGTCTTTTAACCTTCTAAGGACGGGGTATTTAAATCTCCCTTCGCTAGTGGACGGATTTAAATCGCCAGGCGAAGTTTAGTTTTACATGTTTTCATATAAATTAATTGTAGTTCCTATATTTTCAAAGTTAATCAAATCAAATAAAGACTCAAGCTACTCGAAACAAGAAGAAAGAGACCGTCGATACATCGGATACTCGGCTTTCTCAGATGTTACATAGGTGTCAATATATCGGACGTTAGTATTTAGAAGGTTAAGGCTGTTGCACACTTTTGGACGCACGTGCGTTGGTTCAGGGGGAGCAAAACTTGGAATTTCTCGTTGTGCTCACATATTTCCGGCGTAATTAGAACGAAATAAGCCGACACGTCGTCGCGTTTCATCCCGGAATCTAGCTAAACGCTCGGAATTTGGCGGAGCCGCGCGCGCGTTAAGCCAGTTACACGCGCGACGGTGCCGGGCCGGCCAACGAAATGAATCAGCCGCGTAATATGCGTTTCCACGCTCTTGAATGCAGACGTAACTTTTTCGAGCTCGCGGCGGCGCGTCTGCAGGTGACAAATTTCGAACGCACGTACGGAATAAGCCGGTGCCAGGTTTTCGCCGTCGCTGAAAAGAACGACACCATCAATCACGCGGCTCGCGGTGCGTGCACGCGTATCGAATACAAATTCGCGGACGTGCGCTTCGCGGGACTTACACATTCGCGACAATTCCGAGTATATCTAGCTGTCAGCTGTGTAGTGCAGCTTCTGTGATTGCTGACTTTCTGAATTAGAACGTCGTGCAGATTCGCAACGGTACAGCTCACGACGATTTTCGAATTTCAATTTTTCAAATTTGTCCGTAGCGCTAAAATAATACGACATAGTGTTGTACGTACGTGGATACACCACATGTTTGCCATATAGATTTATGTCATTATTATAACGCGTAGCGAACAATGTTTCAGATGAAGTTGAATGATTTCTAGAGGGCCATATTTTGATGATACTAGTTTTCTTGTAGGTGGACGTGTAGAGGGCATATAAAGATCGTTAACGTTTTTTTAAATTGAATCATTTAACATTTTTTTTTATTGCATCCTGTTGATGCACTTGATATTCTTTACGAAAGTGTATTAATCTATTTATGTTAAAAAATGATTAGTTTAGGAGATATTTTAATTTTAATGTTGCTAGGAAATCATGACCCCTTTGTGAACGTTGTAATGATTTTATTTACAGAAAAGGTTCAATGCGGACGACCATTTACATCACGACATTTCCTCAATCGATGGATTAATAATTTATTCGCATTGTGCGATGTATTTTATTACACTCGGTGATGATACGATCCCTCATATTGGCCATTGTAGTCAGAGGTTCAGTGTACACTTTATTTCCTAACAACATTAAAATTAAAATATCTCCTAAACTAATGATTTTTTTTAACATAAATAGATGAATAATTTTTCGTAAAGAATATCAAGGTGTATCAAAAAATATATGATTCCATTTAAAAAAAACGTTAATGATCTTCATATGTCCTTTACACATCCATCTACAAGAAAACTAGTATTATCAAAATTAATATTATCCCCTATTATCAGCCCCTCTCGAAACCATTCAACTTCATCTGAAACATTTTTCGCTACGCGTTATAATAATGACGTAAATCTAGATGGCAATATGTGGTGACCCACCCTGTATAAGCGTAATACGTACGCGGGTACGGACGTTGATTTTCTCTGATCTTTATCAACGCCGTACGAAATTCTCGGGGAAGTAAACTCCGCGATTAGATTGATTTCACTCATTGTGCCACATTGTGAAGATTATTATAACGTGCCTGCACGGGTACTTTACACACGTTGCGTCTGGCAGGCAGAGAAGCAACGTCGGCTAAGTTGCAACGTAGCTATGAATTTTCACGGACTTTAATTCTGGCAATAATTTATCCACCGGTCCCTGTTGGTGTCAGTAAATTGAGATTAACATCTTTGCCGCGTTCATTGCTAGCTACTTTCGCATCTTCTCTCTTTCTCTCTCCCTCCCTCTCTCTCGGTCGCTCTCGCTTTCTCTTTCTTTCCGTGGCGTGCTTTTATTTCAAATACCGAACAGTATTATTTCGAGCGAGGGAGTTATTTTGGAATGACCAGTGCTTCGTCAAAATTACAGGGAGCTGGTCCGGTGTTCGCGCGTCACCGATACCTCCATCGAATAACTCCGATGAAAATATTTTAATTGACGGTGCTACGATCTGTCGTCGTTGGGCTAAATGCGAATCTGTTGATAGAAAACGCGTTTAACGCGTACCCCGAGAGCGAAAGTAACTAACGGGGAAGTAACATTTGCGCTCTTGCGATCTCTTCCGCGAGAGATTTCAGACTTGTGCCTCTCCCATCTCCACATTTTAACGTCGACCTATCGCGACACGGTAATAACAGCAATCGGCTATCGTCGGTTTATTTGTTACAGAACGATCCAGACGATCCAGCCTCTCTACCGTTTTAACCGCGGTTATATACGTTTTCAACGTGCGTTCAGCTATAGCGATAGTCGCGTTACGTATATTACCCAAACCGTTAAACCCGTTCTCAGCAACGTTCAATTTACCCCGCTATAATTCGCGTGGCGAAATGAAGCTCTAAGCGGGGGACAGGCCGCGTATATCCGAAACCGGCGAGCCACCGCTCCGTGCCAAAGTGACACGAGACCCAGAATTATATTCCCATACGCGGTTGCAAGACGTTCTACGCGCGGCGTTCTCCTACCTGACGTACGTACGTACGTGTTTTACGTGCCCACGACCTACTTCTCTCTACCTTTCGGGAGAAAGGTGATCCCGCGGATTGCCACTTCTTCTTCGGCGTTCACCGCCGATTTCTACTAACAGAGCGCCTAACAGAACTTGCCAGGATCCGTCGAGTGTCTGGCGACGTGACAGCCAACGTCGTTTCCGGTCTCGTTGCGTTGAGCTTCGCGTTGGAAAGAGCAACTTTCAAAATCGTGGTCGGAGAATCTTGGAACAGACAGTCCCTTGACTAACGGTAGTCAAGGCCTTCTACGTACAAGGCCATAAAACAGTTTTCTTTCCATTACGAAATCCAGATTTTTCCTGGAACTACCAAAATGGTCGAAACGAGCAATTTATAGTTTTCGTTGGATATTCTGCAGATGCATTTTCTGCAGAGATTTTCGTATGAAAGCTCGTGTACTTCATTGTATAATAAAGTTTCCTATTTTTTTCTTTTTTTTTACTTTAACATCTCTGTTGGAAATTTGGACGTTTTAATCGTTGGTGGTTCTAGTGTTAAGATAGACACGCTCTGGGTATTCTACTCTTTCCGAGACAAATTTTACACTCTCGTCTATCTACGCGGAGAGTAAAATAAAAAAAGTCAATCACATCATGTGATTAAAAAATTTGCCACTGTGAAAATGAAACGCCTGAACGCTGATAAAAAAAAAAGCCTCGTGGTATCAAAGTGAAATCGTGAATTTGTCAAACAGCGTCCACGATCATTTAAAAAGTGGCAGTGTCGAAACAAGAATGTTTTGTAGCAGACAGTTTATTTGTTTTGCGTCTCGTTTCGAACGGTTTATATTTTATTGAAATTAATCGCGGACAGATTGCCGGACAAACCGTGAGCAATAAAAATCGAACGAGCGTCGTTAGACCAGCGTGTGCGACATTTCTATCTCTCTTTATACGCCGAGCCGTGGGTCACCCCGGTTGTGACGTTCCACCTCGCGGAACCTCTATTTACGCACAATGGAAAATGTTGGAAAGTTGGCGAGAGAGCAAACATACGCTCGTTCAGCAGAGTGCTTTCGGTTGGTAAAAAATTTCCGTGGATATTGCAGCTGGTTCGTCCACCCTCGACCCTCGAAACGTCGTTCGATCTTTAATATTTCTCCTGAAACTCCGCGCAGAGATGACGAAGCAACGCTCGTTTTTTTTTTTAGCTCGCTTCAGGTTCAACTCTGGTTGTCTCGTTGCTCGTGCGATGAAAATTTATTTTCGGCCAACAGACGAAAAAGAGCGTGATACGATCTCGACCTCGCGCTGAATGAAAAAAAAGGATCGAAGCGTTTTTCCTTACCTCGTTCACGTAGGTTCGCTACAATTTCCCGAAAATGGATCCCCGTTGGATCACCGTGATCCGTATCCGGCGACGTTTCTTTCCACGATTTCAATTACGCCCATCCATCGTCGCGGAATCGCTCGAATCGAAGGAATCGCCGGGGGACGTGCATCGACATACGCGATTTATACAAACCTATGTGACATGTTGTCCCTTTTAATCTCGCGTTGGATCACCGTTCAACCAGAGTTGAACAAAGATTTCAAACCAACGTGATTTACGAGCAGTTGCGTGTCCGTTCGTTTAATTTATTCCTTACTCGATGGGACCGAGGTGTAATTCAAATATGACGGATAACGAAGAACAAACGCGACCAAAGGTAGATCCTTCTTTTCGGCAGAAAAATCGTGGAGATCAACGTTAATCAAGATTACACGGTGTTTAATTTGTCTGGAGTTTACTCGCGGGCCAGCCGCGGACTAGACCGTGAGGATCTTTCTCTCTCTCTCCGTCACCTTTTACAAACGACTGTCTTGTATCTTTGTCAGCCAGGGAAATAATTAAACGCGTACAATTAAACCAGATGCATGGCAAACTCGAAAGTGGAGGAGAGCTCGCGATAACGCCAAGAGCACGGAACTTTTGCTGTTGAATCAAATTGTTTTTTCTTCTTCTTCTTGTACATCTTTGTTCTTTCTTCGTCGATGGCCAGCTGACCGAAATAATAAGTTTCAACGAGGGAACGCGATCTTGGTAGGAAGTTGGAAGCAATTTGTCATCCGGCGGGGAATATTTTCCGCAATTAGAAATTTATAAGCTTGTTGGTCTCCGGTTGCTGCACACGTAATCTTATCGGCCTGTTTCAATGCTCGTTCTAGTTGCTCGAGCGCGATCGAGAACTTATAGGATCTAACTATACGCCATTGCCAAGTTTGGCTCGCGTTTAATCGACCCTGTCGTCTTTGGTCTCGCGTTTGGTTCACGACTGCGCAACTTTCCATTCGCGGAATCTAGGATGACGAGCGAAAGAAAGATCTCTGCTTGTTGCCCGACTTGCGGAGATCACTGAAACTCGATGCTTGATTGGAACATACGCCTGACTGATCCCACCTCACGTTCTACTCATTGAAATTGGTGATTTTCGCAAAAATTCAAATCATGCTGGAGTTAACGCCGCAGAAATACGTAAAACATTAATAGAGAATAGGGAGGAAAAGAGAAGAGAAGAAAAGAGGGAGAGTGTGCGTGGTATCAGTAGGAGGAATCGTTGGAAAATTCTCTCCGGTAAAAATCGACTGTACGGTCGATTGCAATTTGAAAGGAAGCGGCGTATTGTGGAAGATCGAGAGCGTTCTCGTGGACTTTCAAAGAATCGAACTTTTGAGGACAGACTTCGGGAGCACTTTAAGAATGTTCCGAGCAAATAGAAAAGGAAAGGAGGGCTTCCGATGTTAGGCACTTCTACTTCCTTTACTCCCACTTGTTTTCTACTTATAAGCTACTTCCCGAAGGGCGATTCTTTCATCTGGCAAACTTATAACGCGGCCATATCGCGCAGTTTCTTTTCTTTTTTTGTTTCTTTCTCTTGTTTGAGAGGGTCAGGGGGCGGCGGAGAGCAGACAGAAACTAGTATTACGTAGACATATTTCTCTGTGACGGTGATATCCTATTACGCGGATGCTCGTTGGAAGTATCCTTAACGCAGGAATTATTCAAGGCTGCGTGTTATGAAATTAGGTACGCGACGATATATCAATTCATTCTATCGCATGAATTTCCCCCGTATCCACGGGTCTCTCGTTTCAGCGCGACCCGCGGACCTCTTAAAAGTTAAACTGATCAACGCGACTGACATTATAATACTGTATGCATAAAACATGCCTGCTGGAACGACATTTAGTATTTCACATTGTTCCTGCAACATTAATGGTATCGGAAATTTCGCGAGTGTGACTCGTCTCATATAAATGTTGTAGTTAACCCAGATACGTCCGTCATTCTCCTAGAGGAATTATCGCAAGATAATTTATATACCTGTTTCGCGTGATTTGAATCCGCAAACGGAGATTTTGTCGCTGAGAAAGATTTTAGGCATCATTGACGATCAATCGATCCTGTCGTCGGTCAACGATGATTCTCAGCCAGTTCAATGTATTAACGGGGTATTCTGGTTATCCAGCTTGTAAAAATCGACTTTTTGGGAAATTTTTTTCTAAGGAAACCATGATACATTTTGGTATGCAGTTTTCACACACAGATTTATTCATATCTTAAAGAGTATTTACAATTGTAATTTTTAACGAAATTAATGAAAAATGTGGAAATTATATAGCCTTATGTAAAGCATGTTTTCAAAAATGGGTTCGAATGGCTGACGTGATTCCGGTCCATCTGGTTATTTGAAACTGAAACACCAAAATGCCTCTTAATGCCTATAAATATGGCTTTCGTACGAACCACGGAAACAGCGAAATTTCGAAAATTAAAAAAATTGCAGCATTTTGAAGTTTAAATATCAATTTTCGTTGTGCTTTTCGACCTTTGGGTGGTAAAAAAAAAAAAAAAAATAGAAAAAAACATTAGATTTTTAAATCCGTGGTTCATGCGAAGATACAACCAGTGAAGATCTCCAAATTTCAATCAGTCAACTAAAATGTGAAATATCCTGTCAGCCAGTTTAAAACATATGAATTTGAGAAAAACACATTTGTAGTTTCTGTTACCCGTTGTACACAGATATTCATACTTACAATCAATCGAGCAATATAAAAAATAGAATATTATAAAATAATATAAATAATAATATTATAAAATGAAATATTTTTTGAGAAAAACACGTTTGAAGCTTGCCTGTTGTACAAAAATATTCATACTTACGTTGCGAGCAGTACACCGTTTCCTTTAAACATCTTTGCTAATTTTACGAATTCAAACAAATCCTTTTACATAGACATTTTAGAAACTTTGAGGAAATGTAAAAAAAATTGATTTTTTTTAAGCCGGATTACCAGAATACCCTCTTCATATAAACGTAGTAGTTGACAGTCGGTCAACTACTACGTTTATATTAAGATGGTATTCTGATAATCCGGCTTAAAAAAAAATCAATTTTTTTTTACATTTCCTCAAAGTTTAGATACGTCTGTCAGTTTCCTACAGGAATTATCGTAAGATAAGTGAGATAATATATTTATATAATACCTATTGTTGCGAAAAATTCGAGCATCATTAACGATCGATCCATCAACACCGGTCAACGATGATTCTCAGCTAGTTCAACGTATTAATTCTAGGACGGTGGTAAACAATGCTCTTGGCCCGTGATTTATCGTTCGAAATCGAAACGTCAATATCAAATCGAGCTTATACGGCGCGCAACTCCAAATTATGCACGGTGTACTCGGACGCGAGGCGCGTTTACGATCAAGATGGATCGTCGTTCGTCGACGTGTGATCGACCAACATGGCGCGCCAACGTATCCGTATCCGGATATCGAGACGTTCTCGGAAGGAATGACTGCGCTTGATCGTTATGACAGACGAGAGCGAGACGCGGATGGCTCGTGATCTCTCTACTCTCCCTTGTGCGAATAGGTAGATGATTAGGGATGGTTGGCACAGAAGGGGCCATTTTCATCGCAACCTGGGAACTGGTTCGCGATAAATTGTCGCGGAAATGGGATAAACGAGTATCCCTCGAAATAATGAAAACGTGGCACGGGGCTTGCCTTTTGACGCGTGCGAATTTATTACACCGGCGATAATGAATTTCCGCAAGCGTCTCTCTCGCCCCCTCGTCCCGTATTCTGCAGCAACGCGACGTTTTTCCACCGAGGTGCAAACGTGTTTTCACCGCGACGTCCTTACTGCTAGGTGCGCCCATAAGCAATCAATTTTTGTTACAGAGCTGACTTGTTAGTAATTCTGCATCGACCGTGACAAGCGAGAGAACATTTTTCTTTGTACTTTTCATACACCTGTTAGCTAATCGCGATGAATTTGAAACTGTCTTATTGCTCTGCTGTAAAATGGCGGACTTTATGCCTCCTGAGAATCATACTCGGGATTTTAGTTTCGTCGTTTGGTATTAGCATTCCAAATTAGCTAGAAAGAAAGGGCAAAAGCTTTGAACAGAAAAGGCGCAAATACAAAATAATTGATTACTTATGGGTACCCCCAGAGATATTTTTGCTCTTCTCTCGCGTGTGTTAATGTTTCAGTCCCGGTTCTCACCGTAAGAAAATGATTCGCATGCGTCACTGGCGTCATGGTGGAATTTTCACGCGCCTAATTACGCGCTGTTGCGCGACCGAACACGCGTCTTCGCGCGATAAGATTCAATTGCGATCGGTCACGCGTCGCGAAACATTTATCTCGCGACCACGGAGGCAATGAACACGGTCATATTGACGATCGTCACGAGACGCGATCAAATCGCGCTATTTTCGCTCTGTCCAAGCGAATTGGAATTAAAGAATCGAATTATTAATACACGAGATGGAACGATTGTCCGCCGGTAGCTGCTTTTCAATGTAACGTAATTGCCGCGCGAGCGTCTCCGCGAAATCGATTAAAAGTGCCGTGCGCGCTCAGAGCGTGGCGTTAATGGTTCACGTCCAATGTCTGGCATTGTTACCTCTGCTCCAGCCGGAGCGTTTTGATTAATGTTGCCGCGGACGTATCGTGATATTCCGCGGGAAGAAGGTTCCCGGAACTGGTCGAGCTATGGACTATTGGCTGGTCGAGCAACAGGAGGGACGAGCAAGGTGGATTTGTAGTGGCGCGCGATTGATTTTCTCTGCCCCGCTGGTAGGTTACGGAGAACGTAACTGCGGAATTGTTTTCGCAGAAGATCGTACTTGGAGAGGAGACGATCGCGAAGGGAAGTAAGAGCCGCGTTCGGTCGCGTCGCGAGATTCTGAATAAAGTGATAGTCGAAGCGAGGCTAAAGTGTTGAGAGTATTGGACGGCGGCCCGCGAGGATATTATTTTTAGACCTGCGAATCCGATAGGAAGAAGAGCACGGTATGCCCATCGATCTATGTTTTACTCGCGCAGAGGTGGAATATTGGTACCTAATTGAAATAGGTTTCGAAAGTATGATCTTTTAATATCTTGCGATTAGTAGACGAAGAGGAATTAACGAAACTGTTACACACGCGTCTATGCTAAACGTTGCTAAACCAGCGAGATCGTTATTAGCCCATTGGTTCACGTGTATGACGATTTATCGAATTTCGATTTAAATATTTATTATTTTCTATTAATATTAATCAGAATACGGAGTATTACATAATGTTATATGGAGAGTTCGCAATCTAATCTGTGTAAGTTATTTTTTGTTAAGAACAATTTGTGCTATGAAACCACCTTCTTTTTTTGACGAAACCTTCACTCATTATGTAGTCACTGTGACATAATTATTACAACATAATACCTAAAGCTATTAAAATTATTAAAATTAACATAATTATTACAACATGATACCTAAAACTATTAGAATTATTATTAACACATTACTGTTTAAATCATTAGAATTAAACTGTCCCATCGTCACGAAATTGCACGACACAAGCAGTTTTTAATAACAAGTCACTCGCACTAGTTGCAATACAAGCTCCGAGCCTTCCGTGTATTAACAAATGTAAGATTTCTAGTCTCTGCTCGCAAATTATCCCGCGATTAATTACAATTCGCGGAATGTTTCGCCTCGCGATGCAAACGGGTTAAATAAAATACAAAACGTCCCAGCAACGACGAACGCTCGGTGGAGGAAGGTAGGAATACTCGAAACGTAATAAGAACGGGGAATTCCGGTGTCGCGTTACGATTCCAGTTTCAGGAAGCGCGGAAATTTCCCCGTGCTTCTTCCCACCCGCGCACTCTGGCGCACATACTCGATAGCGTTCCATTTTAACGACTCTCGAACGGTGACCGAGGTAGTAGGGTGTGGTTGAAGTAGTCGGGAAAAGTGGTAGGCCCTGTTTGAATCCATCAAGCTGTGCTCTTTTTCCGGTTCTAGTCGATAATCGATAGAGAACCCACCCTCTCCCTCCGTTCACCCACGCTCTTTTCTCTTCCACTGTCTTTCGTTATACACCTCGAGGCGGATGGGCACGGAGAAACAGAGATCTGCCCACACACGTACATACATACACACATACTGATGCCGTGGGTGCACCCTTTCCCTCGTGACGATCGGCCAAAACGAGCGGATCGGTCGTAAATTCCAAATTTCGCACGCTTGTTGCGACCGCCATCTTTTTCTTCTTTCTTTCCTCTTTCTGTACCGGAACGGCGGACGGTCAGATTCCGCATCGTTGCATCCTACGAAATTCTGATTCATTGTAGTTTTTCTCACTTTCGATTAACCTCTAAAGTAACTGGCTAGCAACTGGTTCGCGGACCGTAACGAGTGACCAAACCGTACATGATAATTCACACTGGATAGAAATTACTAGGAAGTAATAAATTTATTATTTGTTTTGTCTGGATTGTATATATCAATATACTTAAAGAGAGAATATTGCAATTTTGGGGCAAATGTTCTCGACGTGCGTGACACGTCATTCCAGCGGAAGAGGTTGACCCTTTGGTTACTGTTTGGTGCCTAAGGGCGCTTTTAAAATTTGCCTTCGAAGTATATACTGTTGGCGCCCACAGTCGCTTAACTTACTTCAGCCTGAGGAAACGAGAAGCGTTCGTCGAACCAATAAAGGTGCCTGGCGATGAAATCGATAATAATTGCAGCAAATTTTACTTGGATCAGACGTAAGTGAATTCTGTAATTCAGTAATTACATCTTCCGTTAGTCATATACACTTTCTGAGGAATGCACCCTGATGAAAAATTTCTCGTTGTTCTCAAAGGGAACATACCGAAGAGTAAATCGCCGATTTTGATGAAATTTCGCATAAATGTGGTCTTCGAAAAAATATTTGACCCGTATTTTTTTTTCTTTTTTTTTTTTAATCGGTAATGGTCAATGTTGAACTGGGGTGAAAACTAAACACCTCAAAGTTGGGGGAACGTATTTTGTCAAATATCTCGGAAATGATTGAAGATACTGTTTTTGTGTAAATTGATGAAATCAGTGTTTTTTAAACGACGATTTTAATGGTATATGCCATTTTGCAAAAAAAACCTTTTGTTTAAACAATATTTTATGTTAAAAAAACCGTATTTTTCGTAAGTTGAGTCAGGTTATAGTATGTATTAGGACATGCTGTTGTTTAATACTGTCTAAAGTTTTAGCATCGATCTTCACCAAGAAAAACAAGTCTCTGCTTAGAATTTGCATAAACATCACCAGGTGATGCTACATGCCAGAATTACAAGATCAAAGACTACACGGGGTCTCGGAAATAAGGAAATAACCATTTCGATGGTTTTTTTTCTTTTATTAGAGAGATTTCTTCTCTTTTCCTTTTCCTCAGAGAAATTTCTTCTCTTTTCCTTTTCTTCAGAGAGGTTTCTTCTCATCTCTCTAAGAGCTCGTTTGATTTATGTCGTCTTCGTGGTTCGTGATTTATCCTAGCCTGTCGTGTCGATTAACTTCCACCCCCCCCCCCCCCCCCCCCCCCACCGTTTTCTCGACGCGGGACGCTGATCTGTATCTGTCAAAATTCGATTTCGAACGACGGTGAACACCGGTGAACCGACAACGTACAGATTCAGAGAACCTGCCACCGAAATAGACCGCCAATGAGAATCTGGTGGGGATAGTTGACATCGTGCTATAAATATTGATTTTTCCGGATAGCGGGGCGAAAGTTCGCGACGTATAATGGTGGAAATTCTTGAGCGTGCGGATGGTGAGATGGGAAGGGTAGGAAACGAAGGACGGAGCTCTTCCGCTCTCTCTTCGCGGAGAGGAGCTATCCAGAGATGGCTACCTTTAGGAAGATATATAATCGTTTGAAATTTAGGAGATGGCGATGTTGTGACAGCGCCGGCCGAAATCATGTATCACCGTGTCTCTTGGGTCGTCGAGTCTAAGCTCGTTACATTATCGTGCGATGCGTGCACGTGGCCACGCGTGATCGGTCACAAACGGGTTCGGTTCGTACACCGAGGATTAGCGGGCGAGACATATGGCGCGCATTAGACCGGCCGGTGTCGTGCGATATCGGTGTGCTTCGTATTTTGCGGTTTGAAGCCACGGTATCGAACGGTCCCGCGAGCGCGAGCTTATATCTCGAAATTATGTCTGTCTCCGAGTGAAATGCAATTTTCTGCTTCGGTTCGTTCGCTTTCTGTTCTCTGCATACACACATACGCCCCCGCCCGAAGTACGTTTGAACGTTACAATAATCGAAGGTTTTTGTCTTCTTGTTCTGTTACATGCAAAAATTGTCAAATTTGATTTGTGAAAATGCACGCGTGTTTAACCCCCTTGCGCTGGCAACTGGTTCGCGGACCATAACGAGTGACCGAACCGTGTACGATAATACTCGTCGGGTCTGATATCACTGGATAGAAATTGTCGAGAAGTAATAAATTTATTATTTGTTTTGCCTGATTTGTTTTACTTAAATATACTTAAAACTGAGGAAATATTACAATTTTGGGACAAACGATTCTCGACGTGCGTGGCACGTCATTTCAGCGCAAGTGGTTAAGCACTTTTACGACTTACTCGTCACTTGTTACGCGCCACACGCGTGTCATAAATCGTCGCGCGTTTCTCCAACGGTTGACTCGTGTCACAAATTCCCACTTACAGCGGCTACTTTGTCAATGGATGTTCCGAATCGCGTGCAGTTACAGTCTCCGCGAGCGTATCGTTTTATAGCGTAAAATCACTTACGTACGCATCCCGAGCGCACAAATACTACTCTGTATTTATGCGAGTAAATGTCACTTATCACGTTCTCTGTGTTTGGATGGAAGACCGCGCGTTTAAGTGCGAGCAGGCGCTGTAAAACGGACAGACCAGACGAGGCACTTCTATTTCTATTCTATTCTAAATAAGAATCTTCGTTAGGAATCTCTCCGCCTTGAAGCTATCCGCCCGCGATAGCACATAGGATACGTTTATACTCTCCTTGAACGAAGAACAGGGTTTCGAGAACAGTGTGTTCGGACTTGTTTTCTTCCACAGGCTCGTCTGCAACTTACTGGGATTTTGAACGCACGTGTGTCACGTAACGCGGACCGCTCCACACTCGATCATTTCCATATAGACTAGTTTGGAGTTTGCCGAAGTTTATGCGGACGATTCGGATATGTAAAACTCGGCTAGATGCGACGCTAGGTTTGGACGATACTTTGGAACTTAGTTGCTTCGCGTAGAAATGACTCGTAAATCGGACATTTAGTGAAAATGGTTTCGAAACAAGCAAGCTACGTGAAACTCGGTTACGTGATTCTTACGAGTCGAGTTAACTTTGATGTTAAATAGAACTACCAAAATTGGTCAAAACGACCAATTTATTGTAGAATATTTCATGGAAATTTTATTTATTCGTAATAGTGTATTTTCAGAGACTCAAATGATTTTTAGTAAAATAGAGCCTGTGCTCTTTGTTGTGTTGTTTAATTGTTTCCTTTGAATTGCGAATTTTACGCTTCGGCCGTAGATCTAGCGTTAAGAGGATTTCTAGTGTGTTCAACGCAAATTATTTTGGAACATTGGCTACTTTTTACGTTGTAGACAGGATGTACGGTAGTCCAGAGCTGTTTAAGATGTGCTAGATATGGAGAATTGGTGGAATTAAGTAGAGCGGAATTCGTAATACCTCTAAGCTAGCAGGATGCAAGGACTGTCAATTTCCGTCTAATATCTTGGGGTAGTTGATTCGGAGGTCTGGTACCTACATACCTCGAGTCGAGTCTTATGGCGGCAAAATCATCTGACTCGGGTGTTATGGCAACGGAATTTTCCCGAGTTAAATCTTACGCTGTTTGGACGGCGTATGACTCTTAGATACCATCCAGACTGATTAGACTCGGTTCTCGTAGCTTCAAGGTTAACTCGAGGCTTATTTTAGGAACACAGCGCTGCTCTATGTTAATTGCTTCGTTTTGAAATTGATTTCGTTGAGCAAGCGTTCGGTGTTTGTAAAATAAACGAATAAGGTATCGGTATGTTACTCGTATCCGGGATAGAATGGAGAATTTCTTCTGTTTATGTATTCCACGCCTACGTACGATTGGAGAAACCTATCGTATAATCGAACATACCTATATATAATTGAAGTTCATACTGTAATAAAATATGTTATACAATACTATACTATTTATAACTTTTTGTTTGCACAGTCTACATTTCAGATCAGATCAGAATGGAGAATTCGTTTGATCGAGAATTTCTAACGAACGAAGTTTGACTAAATGGGTGTCCTAGAAACGTGTACAATGTCTGTTGTACCCAAGAAGCCTCACGAATCATATTGTCATTTATTGGCTTTTTAAAAATCCGCGGTACCCTGTTGTTGAATTATATCGTATCAGGGAGTCCGAGAAGAGTACGAAGCTGTTGTGCAAGTTCCGTGTTATCTTTCTTGCCGTATCCCGCGAGCAGGGGGTCGTCGTGATGAAGTTTTGTCGGCATAAGGTCCTTTGTATCGAATTTAAGGAGTCCGGTCTCGTTCCACGAAAACCGGAATTTCTCGTGCCGAGAGTCCTACGAGTCCCGCAATCTTCTCGCATTGTATTCACCAGCTTTCCCATCGCGCGTGTCACACGCCCTGTGAACGTAGTTCTTTCACTTCGAGCGTTCCCCATTATCTCTCGACTTTCCCGTTACCTCGCGGACTTCATAGTGTCCCCCTTCGTCTTCTTCCGAGAACACGCGACGCTTCTCCCTTCGTAAGCCTTCTTTCAACTATAATATGATGCAGGATGAATAGAAAAAAAGGGTTCGTAACTTCTAGGGTAGATAGTAATTGTCGAAACGTGAAAAAAAGTTTTTAGTAAACATGGGTTGAAGAATTAATAGTTTCAAAGTTATAAATAATTTTTTATTTCGGTTGAAAGAACAAATCTCTTCGCTTCGAGTGCTATCATACTGTACGTAAGTAGTCGTTTACATGATAATTCAGAGCCAAGGGCTAACTGGCGGTCCACTACTTTTCTGATCGCTAGCACTATCCCCTCCACTTGCTTAGGGAAATCAACAGACTGAGAGGAGTGGGGAGTGAACGATGCAGTGGAGGGGATAGCTCGCGAGTCGCCAGTTAGCCAGCTCTGTATAATTTCTTCTTTTTCTGATTACAGGAAGTTTTTTTTTACGTATCCTCCTTCCATTTTCATGCATGTTCTCGGCAGCATAACTCTCGAAGCGATAAAGTTCTTAGTAGTTTCAATCGAAACAAACAAATTCGTTTGTAATTTTGAAGCTGTTAATTTTTCGACCCACGTTTATCACGACATTTTTTCGTGTCTCGGCGAGTACTATCCACCTTAGAAGTCACGAACCTTTTTTTCTATTCACCCTGTACAATACCTTTCTTTGTAATATCTCTCGGTATCTCATAATTTCTTGTTACTGTCACCTTGCAAACGTTTTCATTACTCAAATATGACTATCTGTGGATATCTGTTGGTTGAACTGTCAAAACAGAACGACAGTTCGTCGCAACACGCTTTTGTCGTGTCGTGGAGTCTCCGTAAAAAAAATCAGAAGGACCGCAAGTTGCAGAAAAGGGACGTAACGACGCGTTTGGAAGTCGTCGCATCTAATTTTATCACGATGCATGCACCGGTGTCTGATTCGTGTCTGAATTGCGTCCGCGTGCATCCTCGCTGGTGTGTGCACCGACTGCGTGACTGCATACAGATGCGTCTTCGTCCGTTGCGTACGTGTTTCTCAACGGTTCGTGGCAAACACGCGTGTCGTACTACCTGCCGCGTTCCCTCACCACAGTAAATCTTCCTTCGGGCAAACTCCTGGCAGCCGGTCGTGTGGCTGCGTTCGATCTTCTATTCGTCCAATTAAATTGACTCGATCGAAAAATACACGGCTGTAAACGCGAGTTCTGCGATACTAACGGAGATAAAATATTTCCGGCTCAAACGATCGTATCTGTGAGTATAATTATTTAGTTGAATTAAGCAGCACGGAAAAATCAACCATTCACAGTCCAGATGCTTTCGCCTGGTGTGTTCAAATAAGCACGCAATACGAGAGTTCGCGGGAGAGGAGCCGTGTTGCGTGGCTAAATATATGTGTCGGATCGCCAGTAACAGATATCGGAACAAGTGTTTTTATTCTCAACATCGCGTGTGATAAGCGTCTTTAAATAAAGGCTTGTTCGCTTCCGTGTACGCGCGTGGCTTGGTCAAGTTCGTCCTGTTTGCTATGTTTCTACGGTTGGTGTAGGTTTCTCAGTGTCTTTAGCGTTGAAACTCTTCTGTCGGCGTTTCTCTACAATTTCTGTTCGCATTGTTTGTTCGTTTGAGTCTTTGGCAAGGAATCTTTGCGGGATATACGTCTATTTTTAATTTTTTTTTTTTTGGAGTATCTCGTCTCTTCTTCTTTTTCGCTAGTAATTTCTTGCTTTGGTGTTATTTTATGAATTCGTGGTTCTGCAATGTTTTTAACTGCCAGAGAGAGCTAGAGATCTAGTCATAGAGCAGATAAGAAAATTCGATTTTGCAATCAATATTAGCGCTGGTGTTCCATTTAGAAATGTAATTCCTTTGGATCGCGCTCGTTTTCCATTTGCGATAACTCTTCCCCCTTCGCTTCGACAATTTTATCGCGCTGGCCATTCTCGCCGCAAGAAAGCCACATATCGCGTGCCCATTATCTGATATTAACGTACATCGTAGTTGCCAATAACCTGTGGAACGCCCTACGGTAGTGAGTTTTGTTACGGCTGTATTTACGATTAAAGGGAACTTCGTTTCTAACTTATAGATCCTAAAAATCTTATCTTTCTGTGCTGCACGATCTGTTTCCTATCGGACATTGTAAAAATTGCACGTGCACTGTAGACTTGTGTATAACAGTATAAAAAGTATTTCTACCTATCCTCTTATTTTCTGATGGAGAACATTTTCTTTTCATCGAGTTTCCTATTTCATTTTTAAAGTCGAAAAGATCGAATTCGTGAAGTGTCGAAGACTGTACCAAAGTACCAAATAATATGAAATTTATTCTTTACTTTAATTTAATTGGTACATGGATACTATAATAAATACAATATTATCTAAAAATAAAAACCCTTTGCACTCTTTTGTCGAGTGTGATTTGACATCAGCTTTTATTACAACAAGTATATTTTTAAATTGCAAAAAAAAAGTTGAAAAATAATTTGGAGTGCAAGAGGTTAACAGATACTATACTATACTCTGCATTCAAATACTTTTATACTATAAATATTATTATTAATAATAGATACTGTACTATACTCTATTATTAATAACAGATACTGTACTATACTCTGCATTCTGTATTATACTCTGCAAGTACTTTTATATTATAAATATTATTATTAATAGTAGATACTGTACTATACTCTATTATTAATAACAGATACTGTATTCTGCATTCAAATACTTTTATACTATAAATATTATTATTAATAATATACTTTTATACTATAAATATTATTATCAATATATTATTATACAAATACTTTTAAAAATTATATATATTATATTATACTTTTCAAATTTTTCTAAAAAGAAAAGAAAAAAGTTAGTAGAACAGCTTCAGGGAACGATTGTTCATAACGGAGGATTGTTGAATGCGAGTATCAACGTTGCGTCTGAACGGGGCGTCGAATGTTCTTTAAACGTCTCGTTAACGATCCTCGGAACTGTCTCGTTAACATCGTGGAAAATCGTCAAAGTCTAAACGGTATCCGATAACCAAACTAGGGGAGTTACCTCTCCGGGTCTCGCGTTCCGTCTTTCCGGTTCTAACGAGGCCGCGCTGGTCCGTCCCGCGGTGGTCGATAATAAATTTTCCTTCCACGAAAACGAACGGTAGCCACGGTTATCGCGTTGCCTTATTAACGCCCGTTTCATCCCAGTAGGAATGCATGGCCTTCGAAAAGACGAGAGTCTCGTCTTGGCTGCTCGCTGATTTATTCGCGATCTGTTATTTGTCAAAGCGTTAGCTGGAGAGTATTACGAGCAAACGAAGGCGAGAGGCGTTCGTTTCTCTGGCCATTAACGTTGGATCATTTGCCGAGAGCGAGTGATGCGATTCGCTCGGATGGCATCGACCTCAACGCCGACGCGACTCATCGTGCGTCATCCGTTCGTTCGTTCGTTCGTTCGTTCGCGAGTTCTTCTCGCGCGAGCATATGCACATACGTATTACGTTCCTTTGCTTCTTAAATAGACGAGCGATAAATTCAGAGCTCGTCGAACGCGCGCGTCGCGTCGCCTCTCCCACCACGCGTTCGAATTCTTTGGCTGCATCTTCGCTAAAACAGCAACCGAGCATCTTTCTGTTACCAATTGTCGCTGCACGTTTCACAAACATCAGTCATAATCGCTGATTTGTTATTGTTTTTTTTTTGTTTGTCCTGTAGGTATGGAAACGAGCAACAAGTTAACTTTATAATATTATTAATAATACTATTAATTTATTATCGCATATACATGCGACCTTGTGTTCAAACCTTGCCAGTAGTGTATTTTATAAGTAAAGATAGGATTAAAATGTCAGGTGGCGTAAAAGTCCGTAAATGATTCGATGGGTTAGTAGAGGGGAGCCAGTTAAATCATCTTCAGATTTTTATTTGTGTAAAAAATATTTGTTATCGTTGAAAGCAAATATTTACAATAACGGAAACATTTGCTATTTACGCGAAGTGAGTCGATTGGAAAAATCAATTACTGCGTGTGAAGAAATTCGACAGAGTTGATGTAAAAAAATTCGATAAATTTAATAGTACTTCGATAAAGTAACACACGCATAGCTTTGCGTTTTATGCTGTATTTTTTTGTTATAACTTTTTAACGAATTTATGGGCATTTCGCTGCACGATATTTTAATTTCATTTTTACCTGTAGAACACACTGGCAACGTTTGAACTTCGGAACACTTTGTATACACATTCTGCATAAACATTCGTTGGCTAACAACGACTGTTTGACAATTTGACGTGGAATGTTAAAAGAAAAAAAATAAAAAAAGAAACATTTCTCAGTTATTGCTTTAACGAGGATGGCGTTTATTTTTCGTTCGAGGAATAAACGCCAGTTAACCACTTGCCAGTCCCGCAAATTTGACGAAATCGGTCCAAAAAATGTCTACCTTTCATAAATTGGTCGGTTATGTTGTTCTGATGTAAAATGGTAAATGAGTTTTTTTATTTGTAAAAAATGAAAAATAAATATTTTTTCCACGTTTTTTTTATTATTTCATGGTTTTACAAAAATTGATCTGCCTTGTCTAAGCCTTCCATGGTGTTATTGTATTCAATTACAGCTTTTGTTTTATTTTATTTTATTTTTATTACAGATTTATTTCAAAGCCTTTATCAAATGTTTATACAACATTATCTTCTCTTTCACGCCCGAGCTCAGATATAAACACTACGTCGATGGGGTTTATGTTTTAACGACTGTAAGTTATTTATAATTCTCTTTTTCAGAAGACTACGTGAAAGAGACTATATAAAACTCTTACCATGCTACAATACAAGCATGGTAAAAGCTATATGTTTCTGCGTAAACCCGTGATTGTCATAGGCTAGTCAGTGTGCGAGCGTCAGGCTCGCCCTGATTCATCAGTCTTCGAGAATTCGCAATGCTTATCCGTCAGGGACGAAGCAACGGAACTTTTAGAATCGTCGAGTCGCCCCTGAGAAAGATATGCGATGTTGCGCATACCTGTTATGCGCTCCGAGGGAGCAGCTGCCGCACGAGAGCGACATTTTTCGAAATCTTATTCCATTTATTCGAGCGTTGAATGGACGAACGAGCTTCGGAGCTTCGTGGAGGCTGACGTTGATGGGAAACGTATCAACGATGGAGATACTCGCTACCTTTGAGAAACGTTTGTAATAGATGCACGACGGATGTTACTGGTGTAGCTGGCATGTCGCGTATTTGAATGATTTTGACGCTCGTTAGGGTGCCGATTTGGAAACCAGAAACGTCCCGAAGTGTTTCCACGTTCTTTGATTTCAAAAAACATGTATACGACGTCGTTCTAAAGAGTCTTGTTCTCGTTTCTTTGCTATTGAGATTGCAATTATTTAGAATCACAGCGTATTCCAAGAATTCGTTCGTCGATTTGAATTCTTTCAAAAACTGTTTCATTATTGGGAACACGTATACACGCTGTCCAACTGCGAGAAAAAGAAGCTAATTCGACTATTTAAATCTACTCGATATTATCTGTCATTCGTCATTCATTATTGAAACGTTGTTCCAAATAAAAGCAACTTGCCGCTGCGATTTACTGCAATTTTCACAACGATCTACGTTGCTTCTTCTTTTTCTTCCCCCAATCGCCCCGTCATAAGTCATGTATCGTTAATGCGCGCGTTATCTCGAGTCGCATGTCGCGACGAGACTTATTATTAAACGAGTAAGAAGGTCGTTGTTGCTCCATTCAATCACCCTGCGCTTTAATTATTGGACACCCCTCCCGGCGAGCGTTTAATCTTTCAACGCGGAACACCTGATAAATTCATTTCGAGCACGCACTGAATATGCAATACCTGGCTGCGATTTGAATATTTTAACACAGCCATCGGGAGGGGTAACCGGGCTGCTGATACGTGTGGGTATCGTGTCTGGCTCTCCCGAGGAAATTCTACTTACAGGCGATACTCCAGTATCGCCTAAATGGATAAACAAAGGTTTCGTCGCAGGCCAGTTCGATCAGGCGACGAGAAGGGACGACAAGATTCGAGAGGAATTGAGGAGAGAATCGAGTCGAGCGTCTGTCCTTCTATAGATAGAATCTGGTAGAGGGGTGAGGGGGAAGGGAGAAACGTCGTTGCAAGGGTTTCGCATTCTCCACTTTTATTCGAGTGATTGCGCCCCGGGCTGCGAGATGTCGAGGAACGCATCGGGTGTTGTAAAGTACTGTGACGGATGTTTGAGAATGTTCGAGAACGAAGAGATGATAGTGAATAATGGTAAATTCTAAATTAAATCGCAATAAAATCGTTTCTTACTTTAATGTAGCAATTTGGAGGCATATTCTGCGAGTAATTCGTTGTCGAGTAAGAAACGTGAAATTTCGCGAAGGCGCGTGTAATTTCTAGGATAAATTGACGAATTGAACTGTTCGGAACTTGACACGTTTCTTATCAGCGAATTTAGGAAAAACTGTTTTTGGTTTTGATAACGATACGTGTCAACAACGTTGTTGTACGCACGACGTATTCAAATCAAACATTTTACAATGTTTTTGGGACTTTCTTTTACCTCCTTTTACTTTTGCTCATAGAATGGCTTTTTCGATTGCAGTTCAACCGGTTAGTCTCTCTCAAGTCAATGACGCACACGTTGCAACATCGATAAAAGGAACGTGTGAAACAATGTTTTTTTTTTTCATTTTCATTGTCTTCACGACGTAATAGATTATTGTGACACCCTGTATGCGATACCATATGGATTGCATTCACGGATATGCTACATTCTGCGATGGGTGCTTCGCGTTAGCCTTGAACCAGTATGCCGTGAGTTTTCGCGGAGCACATAACTATTTTTTGACGTAGACTGGATGTCGGTGAAGTCACGCGTATATTTGACGCCATCGATTCGCAATGAAAACTCGCGTGATTTGACACAGACATCGAACGACGGAGAACCTGCTGCTAGGAGCAGTTTGATGCTAGTTCACCGCAAAAATTTGCTCGGATATGTGAAAAGTTTCTGTCCGACACGGCTTGGCTCGAATATGTTTTCTCGATGAAACTAGAAGGCTAACTCGAGTTTATCCAGCTAAGGCTCTAAAAATCGTACTGACACGAGCGTGATTCGTTGGGACTACCAAAGTGGTCGAAATGACAAATTTATAATTTTCCATGGGAATGTCACATATTTCTAACGGTATATTTTTAAATGTTCGAGTGATTTTTAATAAAATATACCAGTGAAAGCTTGTGTTCTTTATTCTATTGTTGTATCTTGCACTTTCATTTCTTTGCTACGAGCATTATACTTCACCTAATCTTCATAAAGCTAATTTTCCTTAAATCCGAGTGAGATGAGTCTTTGATTTTGGGATCTGTAGGCCCTACAGGGACGTTTCGATACTCGTACAAGATGCTCGGTTCTTTCAAGTAGCCAATAAGCCAGAATTTCAAACCTTTGGAACAGTTCACTCATTTTCTCTCCTCGAGCGTTCGCTAAACAATTTTTACAAAAATTGCGTCGTATCGAAAAGATATCAACCACGCGTTACGCTCGACTCGTGACATTACGTGGGATTATTCGAAGAACAAGGTGGGCACAATACAACAGAGAGACATGCTTCCTTTTCCGAGACGGTGCACGGGATACATGGAAGTTTGTTTGTCTGGCAAATAATCCGGTAATACTTCTCTTCTTGGCGGAGCAACGGGTTCTTTCTCGAATCGTGAGCACGGCGCGCACAGTCGGGTAAAAGTTGGTCGTCGGTCGGGCAAGTTGTCGCGGGTCTGTGCACGTCTTGCGAGTAATTCAAGGGGCCGGCGACGTTCTTTGTCTTTGCAGTCACTTTTTGCTCCGTAGTTCTGGCCCTGGTTGTTGACGAAAGTATGAATATATTACGCGTCTCTCTCTCCCGGGTTGGATTTATGAACAGCGTGTAATTAATTCCGGACACAAACAGCCCGGGGCTAATAACGAGAAATACCTCCCGGAGAAGTCGCTAGCGTTCTAGCGTGTTCCGGTTTTAAGCGAAAATCCCCCATCCTACGAGATTAATCCCGTTCGAATCGCTCTCCCTTCGCGATACACCACGTATCAACATCGCATTATTACTTAATTCTACCGAGAATTTCATCGCTAGTGCGTATCCCGATGTTTCATGTATTCCAATGAGAATTGATCGTCGTACAGGGTGGAAAGAAAAGTTTGTCCGTGGCGATTATAGATGAATTCTACAGTTTCGAGTTGATGGAAATACGTGTAAAGAATCTGCAAAATTAACCTTGACCTTGAATTTCAAGGTCGAAAAATTTTTTTGTTCCTTGCATTGTATCCTACTCATCACGAAGATAAAACTTTTTCAAGGAACCATAGATCGCAAGCTAATATGTAGTTCTTTTGAAAAATGGCAAAAAATTTCTTAATCGTTCAACATTGCGCACGCGTGCGTTCTAACAGCGACTTTATGATTCTGGACGCGTGGATGTAACGTTTTTATTTCGAATAATGTTAACAGTTAGTTTTATTATTTGATTATTTAGACTCGCACTGATGCTACAACTATGATGAATTAAGTGTTAGTGAAAGTTAAAACGAAAATTAAGTGAAATAGACATCCACGCGTCCAGAAACATAAAGTCGCTGTTAGGACGCTCGCGTTAAGTGATTTTTCAAAAGAGCTATTAGGTTGCGACCTATGGTTCCTTGAAAAAGTTTTACTTTCGTGATGAGTAGAATACAATAAAAAAATTTTTTTTTTTTTTTACTTTGAAAATCGAGATCAATTTTGCGACAGATTCTTTACACGTATTTCCATCAAATCGAAAGTCTAGGATTCATCTACGATTACCACGCCTTTTCTTCCACTCTGTACATTTTTGCAAAGTACATTTCTACATTTTTCAGCCGGGAAATTGCAAATTAAAGAGATACGTTCAGAACTGATCACTCGAGTATCGAACATTCATTTTGTAGTAGGAGAGTGAATACGTATTCTGGATCTAGAAACGTTAACTTCGCAATATTGCCTTCGAATTTTTCTAAAATTTCGTCACGAACAGTTCAATTTCTACGGAGATGACTGTTTCGTACGATTGCGCGCGAAGAAAGAAAGTTCTCCCCCGATTAGAGATTAAGGAGAAAGTCGATGCAGATTCAATATCGGTTGTTCCTCTTGGAACAATACGTCCCCGTCCTTCTTCTCTACTATCTACGTCCTTACTCTTCGGCTAAAGTTTTCTATGGGATTGACACAGTCGCGTCTTATCAATGGCCGCTCTCTCTTTCTCTCTCTCTCCCTCGCTCGGTAATTATCTGCGAAAAGTCTTCGGTGGGAAATTTCCATGAATATGCAAGCGTCGTTCGACGGTATAATCTTCGCGCAGATTACGCACAACACCGGGAGCCGCCGGGACGTCAGATAATGTCCATATTTCTCGGGACGATATCGACAGACGCCGAAGGCGAAAGGAGACGCCTTTAATCTCGTTCGTCGTTCGAACGTTTCGAGAGAACTTCTTCCGGCGTTTTCTTGCTAAACGAGAAGAATCCTAGAGGAGCAACGTCGATCGTGAATTTACACGTACATATGTACAGCGATTCACCAAAGCGAGTTGTATCAAGTGTTCGCCATATGAAACATTCTCAAGTGACGTTTTCGCACCGTCGTGTTTATTTCGGTGAGATTTGAAAGCCTGAAAATGTACAGTGCGGAAAGAAAAGTTTGCCCATGGCTGTCATAGATGAATTCGATTTGATAGGAATATAGTATGTAAAGTATCTGCCGCAAAATTGATCTTGACTCGAATTTCAAGGTCGATAAAATTTTTTTCTCTCTTTTTCTCGCATTGTATTCTACTCATCGCGGAGATAAAACTTTTCCCAAGGAACCACAGTTCACAACTTAATTCACGACCTAAGTTCTTTTTAAAAGTTTTTTAATCATTCAACACTGCAGACGTGCGCGTCCTAACAGCGACTTTACGTGGATGTCTACTTTATGTAATTTTTATATTAGGTTTCACTAATACTTGATTTATCATAGTTGTGAGTTTAAATGATCAAGTGATAAAACTAACTGTTAACATTATTCGAAATATAAATATTGCGTGTACAGGCAGTTGCGCGTCCAGAACTATAAAGTCGCTGTTAGCACGTCCGCAGTTTTAAATGATTAAGAAACTTTTTTCAAAAGAACTACATATTAGGCTGCGACGTATGATTCCTTAGAAAAGTTTTACCTTCGTGATGAGTAGAATGTAATGAAAAGAAGAAAAAAATTTTTTTGACTTTGAAATTCAAGGACAAGGCAGGTTCGTTACATGTTTCTCCATCAAATCAAAGTTGTAGAATTCACCTACGATAGTCACGGACAAACTTTTCCTTCCACCCTGTACAGTGACTCGCCAAAGCGAGTTGTATCAAGTATGCATCACAGTATAAAACATTTTCAAGTGACTTTCCCACCGCCTGTTTATTTCGATGAGATTTGAAACCCCAGTCTGAAAATGTACGTGGAAGTCGCAAGATATTTATCGCAAGCATATATTTAGCAACAGTCTCGTTGCTTTTGGAGTGCACTCCAGTTTGACCGCTAATGAAATTTCAGGATGGTTGAAATACTTTCGTGTAAGCGGCTACATCTCGGTGGTGACACAGATATGAAACAAGACTTCGTTCTCGCGATAGTCCTTGGTTGACAATCGATATATTTGTCGGAAAACCGTCTCTAAGCGGTTTGCAACGAGCACTCGAGCCAGCGGATTAGGTCGGATGAGTTTGAAATCCGGATTTAGGATAGACCTTTCCACGCGCCCACGGATCTACGAACATTAAATCCAGCAGACACGGTTTCTCTCTCGCTCTCTCTCTCTCTCTCTTTTTCGTTTGCGTCCCGCGTATAACAGCCTCCGTTTCATACTGCCCTACAGTTGGAACGCGTTGATGAGTTTATACGACGTAACGATTGCTCCTCGTTGCAACTTGTTGACGAACGTTGTCAGATTGTTTGCTTTAGTCGACAGTTTCGAACTTTTCGAACGTTGACGTTAATTGTCTTTGCAGTAATAAATCGCGCGCTACTTTGGAGAGGGAGAGAGAGAGAGAGAGAGAGAGGGAGACGATGCATTCTTGGCTCGTAACTAACGACTCGTCAGAACGAAATTCCTCGTTCTCGCCCAGGCTCTCGCGTGCAATAACAAGCAGACTGTTCATGGATTCGAATTAAAATTTTTTGACTTTCGAGTCGTCAACGCTGGAATCTTTGGAGCTCGAGGACTTTAAGCTGTCTGAACTGTTACGTCTTACGATCTTACGAAGACCGCACTTGCATATTTGGCTATACACATTCGATAAGCAACTCGAGCCAGACCAGATGTTTCAAATGAACAATTATCTTCGATAGTTAATAATAGAGACAGACCGAGTCACCGACCGAATCTGAGTCTACTAATTCTGATGGAAGATAAAAATTCTGTGTTTGAACTTTAAGAAGCTACAAATCGTCGTAGTTCGAGTACGATGGTCTTTGGAAATTTTACACACGCTTTTTAATCGCACGTACAGCTTCACACACACATACACACACATACATACACATACTCGTTATTAAATTCTGCCGCACGTACGAACGCGACCGCGTGCATCTCAGTATGTACAGCTGGTGTTTCCAGATGACGCGTTTTAATCGCACGTAACTCACTGTACCGCTGCCAGCAGCTTTAGTCCCCGCCGGTTTGCAGTCGAACAAATATTGATTTTTCCAACTTGTTGCAACGGCGAAACCCTATTCCCGTAGAGAAAGAGAGAGGACAACTCTCGAACGTCGTTTAGTCGGGACGAAGTCGCGTTGATCCGCCGCGTCGTTTCGCTTGCTCCCTTGCGCGAGCTTTATTAAAATTGGATCTAGCCGGGCTCCTCCTCCGCGGCGTCGTCGTTCATTAGGATCGAGTACGATTCAATTGCGGCGGTAGCTTTTGTCGACTCGGCTAAATTCGACGACGATCGCGGAGAAAGAAGAAGAGAGAGGGAGATGCATTTAGCGCGATGAGCTTCACTCGGTATCTTTTGATACCGGTCCCATTCGCGATAAGGTAATGCCAGTCCTGAAATATGTAACCACTTTCAGATAAGCCTCGTGTGCATGTGTATCGATAGCAAATGCCGCAACAGAAAGCTTTGGTCGCTGGGGAACCACACACGCGGCAGAAAGGTTCTGGTTATTTCATTTAACCATTTGCACTCCAACTTTTTTTCTCAAGTATATCTCAAACAACAACTTTTTTTTATAGTTCCGCGCATTATGGAAGTTATCTCCGTTTCTGTAGTTGTAACGTCATTACAATTTGTCCAGGTAGAACGATCATATTTTTTTTTTTTTTTTTTACTAATAGTATGTTTTGCAAATAAATTTGTTTGCTGTGTAATCTTCTCGATCAATTCATTTGTACAAAATAAACAAAAGTATTCTACCTTCGGGTTTCGCTTATGCTATTTATCTGTGGATTAGGCACTTTGGACTCCGTTTGAAAAATTAAGCTGTTTAAAAATGCTGTTTTCCTAAAGATTCGTTGCCAGTTGCTAAACAGACAATCTTCATTATTATTATTTTTATCTTCCTCGCTATCACTGGAATCACTTGATATCAGATTGATAGTTTTTTTTCTTTTTTATATTTCGGTGGAATAATATTATTATCGTCGGACTCGGTGTTCGACTCAGTCTCAAAAACAATCATTATCTAAATTATTTTCGTATCGATCAAAAATAAAAAAAATTCATCGTCACTACTATCTTTTCTACCTGTCTTCAAGTAACTCGTTCTCTTATTATATTTTTTGACGTGATGTATAATGTTATTTTTTGATTTATTCAATTAGAGAAACGGCAAAATACGGAATGATTAAATAGAATTTGTTAACAATATTTTTATCTCCGCTCTTGCTACGTCATCAAATATTATCTGTGCCTGAGAGGAGTGTATACAAAGGGTTAATATCTAGATTATAGACAGTTGCTACTTTTTTTCATTCCGAGAAATATTTGACTGTTTCAATTATCATAGAAAATTGAACTAGGCAGAAAATTCGTGTTACCGTTGAGCATCCTTTCACGAAGCTAATCGATCAGAATTATTTTCGTTCATAGTCACTCCTCACATTAAGATTTATAAGGAGAATTAGCAGAGTCTGCAATTCAAATCTCGTATGTGGAGTTCTACTATAGAAAGCGCTTGAACAACATCGACGCACCTACATGCATAAACGAAAGTTATACGCCAGCACCGTGTCTCGTGGTCAGATTCAATATTTCGAGACGTTATTACCAGCGAGAGAAACGAAACAGGATCCCGTCGACTATAAATCGATTGACTCCGGGCACAATGTAAGGCACACAGACACGTGATCACGATCGTGCTGTTGTATTCTTGCGATCGCAGACCTATTGTAAATAAGTCGCGAACAGTGGGTGTTGTTCGCGTAACCTCGTGGCTCGATTCGAGTCACGCGTCCGCGTCGCAGATTTAAAAGTTTCCCTCGGCCATGGATTTCCTTTGGAAATCGTCCGCCTCTGGGAACTCTTCGAGATTGTGCACAGTATATTGCGTGCAGTATCAGCAAATAGTAAATCATTAACACATTGACGACGGTCTGATGAACATGTAGCCTGTGTTTTCTCGTATTTTTTTGAACTATTTAATATATCATTGGAAGGGTTCAAGAGAATGTATAGCATTTAACAAGTTTAATTATTTTATTAATAATTAAAATTATTAATTATTTTTCATTTTATGAGGTAAACTATAAAATATTAAATAAAATGAAAATATTTCTAGTAACGTTTCTTGGTGTGGTATGTTGGGAAGCAATTTACTTACTTGTTGAAAAATTATGTAACATTATAATGTATAATTATATGTTATAATATTAGATAATATAAATTATATATAATGCTGTCTGAATCGTGTTCCCTACAAAATAGCGTTTCCCGTTCGCAACGTTGAAACACGAAAAACGAGAATTCTCGTCTACCGTCCACAATGTGTTAAAATACGAGTTTTCATTCGATGTCGAATAACGAAATGTTCTCTCTCTCTCTCTCTCTCTCTCTCTCTCTCTCTCTCTCCCTCCCTCCTATCATTTTTCGTCATATCATCAGCGTTCCGAAAAAAATTGATACAAAACGACACAAAGAAAGAGAGAGAGAAAGAGAGAGACCCAAAGAGAAAATCAAAGTGCAAGGGCACTTCCGAAAGAAGGAAATGCACGCAAGAACGAAAGAAACGAGAGAAGGAGGAGCAAGGTGCAGTAAAAAAGCAGCTGTGCAAGGACTATATCATGGCCGTGGCGGTCAGGTCGATCGTCGGAACTCGCTGTTACACCAGTGTCTACGTCTCTCTACGGTCGAGAGGATCCTTTATCGCGTTTCCGTGGTAGGTAACCAGCCGTTGGCAATCGACTTCTTCGCGAGCCAGGCGAACGTGTGTGTGTGTGTGTGTGTGTGTGTGTGTGTGTGTGTGTGTGTGTTCACCCACACAGGAGGCGACGATTAAGGTCAGGCCGGGGCGCTCGTCTGTACGACGAGTCGTTGTCGCGCGGCGATCTCTCTGCGGGAGTCTCGATGGAATTAGGGGGAAAAGCCAGGGGTAGTAGAAACCAGGCGGTTTTGCCTCGGTTGGTCGAGGAGCCTATACGCTTCGCGGCTCTTCTCAAAGTTGGTAGGCACCCGTTGGTGTGTGTTACGTTGTTCCGCCGCTGGTTAGGACAATGAGGAGAAAACTCGACCGTGTGCGAGCTCGTGCCCGCAGCCCACCGGTTAAACGGCCGGCATAGCCGTTTCGTTCTGCGAATGGTAATGAGCAACGCGGCAAAAGAACACGGCTCTTTCGTTCCTTTTTCTCGCCTCTTTTTTTTTTCCTTTCCTTCTTGTTTTATTCTTTTTCTTTTTTCCTACAACGTTCATTTTTGGAACGAATGACGTGTGCGCGAGCTGGGTCAAACGTTAGAGCGGTCTAGCTCCCGAGCTTCCAGGACCTCCGCCGACTCGAGATTAAAGGCCAACAGTTGTTGTCGAAGCGCGAACAAAATCGTTTTATCCTTTTTATTCGGGAAAAATTGGTGGCTTTCGTTTTGAGGAGAAACGGAGCTTCGAGGTGTTAGGTTAGGTTACGTTTGACAGAGATGAGAGAGCTTCGGGATCGTGGAACGTGCCAGTGATCGTTTCTTTTGTCGTTTCGTATCGACTGTCTCAATAAAATTGCGATCAGCTCTCTGTTTTCTCTGACAAATGTGTAATTCGCAGATAGAACCCTCGTATTTTCCTCTGTAGTTTTCTTCATCAGGAGTATTTCTTTTATCACTTACGGAAATGGCAAGAAGATGATCTACGAGCTTCGTTTGTTTTTCGCGCGACAGCCCTCCTCTCGTTCTCTTTTCTCGCGAGAGATCGTTGCGTGAATCGTTGTACCTTCTCTCGTTGTTCTCTTTAACGACGATCGCGCGAAACGAGAGCGCGCCCCGGCTCCCGAGGCTCGTCGTTCTCTCCTCGTCGGAATAATACCGACACGTCTGCTTTTGAATTTTCGCGAGCGGTACAAAGTAATCTCGCGCTGCGAGGGAAATTTTACTCGGGAATTAGAGGACAGGTCGCGGCTTTCAGCGAGCTTGCGCGTACGTTCTCTCTCTCTCTCTCTTTCGGAAGTTTGCTTGGCAATGCGTTCCGCCGTTTCGCACCGTTTCGACGAGTTTCGAGGCTAACCGAGCCGCAAGAAAAAAGAAAATATATATATATATATATATCAAGTTAAAAATACCACACTGTCGGCGGAGTAGCAACTACTTCACTACCTCTCGTCTTTGTTTTCTTCTGCCGCGAAAATTCCAGGCTCTCGTTAGTCCGGAATCGATGAGATCAAAGAACACCTTGTGTTTGCAGTGAAAACAACTCGCGCTCGTTAATAAATACGTGGAGAAGCCGCGGTTCAGTCCTCTCTTTCTTCTTTCCTTTGGCTCTTCTCCGGTGAGTGTCGGAAAAAGCTCGTCATTGTTTCACCCATCTCGTCCGTGAACAGCCTCGCTTCAATTTTCCAATGGTATTCGTGAATGAAGATTAAAGCGGGAAAACCCGATGTCATAATCATTTGCAATCAAACATGAATATCCACGAAATAGTTAACGGTGGAAACGATTTAAATTGTCGAAGCCATGTGAAGAATATTTATAAATACCGCGACTCTCTCAAAGTTGCCGAATGAAAATAAAGAAGTAAGATTCAAAATTGCCAAGATTCTGTCGAACACGAAACAAGAGTCATTGACAACTGTTCTTCTATAAAACTCGGGGAAATACATTTGGCTGAAAAATGTGTACCGTTTTTCAAACGGAATCGTTTAATTGGTGGAAAAGGAACGGAGTTCGATTTACGGTGCATTCGTCGGTGGTCGATTTATCGAGGAATATTCACGCGGCGTGGAATCTACGGCACCTCGGCGTTCTGTTTTTTCTTTTTAACCTCTCTCGTGCTTCTTCATTGATGTACCCCCGGTGGAAGATGTACGGGTCCCTTCAGTTTCACAGAAACGGCGAGCTCGGATGATTAAAGACTTCATAGAAATTACGGAGCACGTCCAGTTGTCGCGGTTTTCGCAGCTGCGCGTACCTATATATCCATGTACCCTTTGATGCTTCGCTCTTTCTCTTTCCCGCCTTGTCCGAGGTTAACCTACCTACCAGTTGCGTTTGTATCAGTCGCACGGTCAAAGCGGAGGAAGATTAGGGGAGGGAAAGGGAGAAGAAGCAAGCCGAAGGTGACTGGTACGTGAGGTAGGTCAAACTCGTGGGCTCGCGTGGCGCGGAATAGAAATGAGGAACGAAGAATTGAAGATCTCTTTCTCTCTCTCGTGCATCGATTACTCACCTTCAGCGTTCTCGAGAATTGTGAGAGCTTTCTTAAAAGCTGCGGCCCCGGAGGAAGAAAAAAAAAAAAAAAAAAAAAAAAAAAAAAATACTGGCCTCGGCGAAAGCTTTTTCCATTAATCAAAACAGTCTGCTTGCGTAATTGTTTAATACATTTAGCGCTAGAGAGTCGAGTTCAACTCATTCTTTTCGCAGTAAAGTGTGGTGGTATTAATACGGCTGGTATTACGGCAGTGTCAGAGAATTACTCACGGATGTTTGTGTTTCCTTTTAATAATCTCGGCTTGACGTTTCGGGATAATTTGTCACCGATATTTATATCGAGACGAAAAAGAGACGAAAGACAAATGCTAGGAGGGTAGGTCAGTTACAGGCGCTCCACTCGTGGAAAGAAGGAGGATAAATTTCCTCTCAAATCTTCGTCTCTCCGTTTCTTTTCTTTCAGTACTCGCGAATCATCTAACTGACTACGAAAAAAAAAAAAAAAAAAACGTCACCTCTCAAGGTACAGACGCGTGCAAGTGTTTTCCGCCCAATTGTCAAAAAATTTCAGGTATCTAACGTGTAACTCGCGCGGTACATCGAGACAATTTTCACCGTTGCGTTTCTCATCGATTGGCATACAGCAAGTTTCTGCATTTTCCACCGTTGAAATTTCCCTCGAGAAATGAAAGGAGAACGCCGAGATCCGTCTTTGAAGACTCGTAACGGCGCTCGTTCCTTTTCTTATCTCCTACGCGCTAACGCAAATGCGCGCGTAATGGACGCAACGGGAAATAAAAGAAGTAAAAGAAAAAAAAGAAAAATGAGCCGTGTGGTACGAATATTAATCGCAACGCGAGCAAAAAGCAGTTATCTTACTGTATACAGGGTGAGTACACCACATATTGCCATCTAGATTTACGTCATTATTATAACGCGTAGCGAAAAACGTTTCAGATAAAGTTGAATCGGTTTTGAGAAGGGTACATTTTTGACGATACTAGTTTTCTTGTAGGTGGACGTGTAGAAAATGGAATCATATATTTTTTATTGCATCAGTTGATGCACCTTGATATTCTTTACGAAAATCTATTGATCTATTTATGTTAAGAAATGATTAGTTTAGAAGATATTTTAATTTTAATGTTGCTAGGAAATCACGACCCCTTTGTTAACGTTGTCATGATTTTATTTACAGAAAAGGTTCAATGCGACGACCATTTACATCACGACATTTTCTCAATCGGTGGATTAATAATTCACTCGTATTGTGTGATGTATCTGGTGTTATTTTATTACACTCGGTGATGATACGATCCCTCATATTGGCCGTAGTAGTCGGAGGCTCAGCGTAACACCTTATTTCCTAACAACATTAAAGTTAAAATATCTCCTAAACTAATGATTTTTTTTAAACATAAATAGATGAATACTTTTTCGTAAAGAATATCAAGGTGCATCAACTGATGCAATAAAAAATATATGAGTCAATTTTAAAAAACGTTAATGATCTTCATATGTCCTCTATACGTCCACAAGGAAACTAATATCGTCAAAAATGTGTCCCTCTCGAAACCGATTCAACCTCATCCGAAACATTTTTCGCTACGCGTAACAATAATGACGCGACTCTAGATGGCAATATGCGATGACCCATCCTGTATATGTACATAGAGTGTGGATGCGCGACGAAGTAGAGAGGGAGAGCGTGTCTGGTCGGGCATTCAATTTGCCCTTTCGATCCGATGCCTCGCAGTCGCGAGCGTGTCACGCTTATTAGATCGCTTCTAGCCTGGCTCCAGGCTCCTTCTTCCGGTGTGTATCAGCCAAATGAATACTCAGACGAATACTCGGGGGCGAACGCTCGGTCGGTTGCATGTACACACAGACGAAGAGTGTCCGTAGAGTGGGAACCGTACTCGAGGGAAATACCGTACGTTTCCTGGTATTTCCGTGCACAAAGGGAAGCCGTCTTCGCGCGAACCGTCTTGGAGCGAAACACAGTTTCCCGGACAGTGTCGAGGCAAATTGACGTCGTAATTGTGACGCTTCATCACTTTTTCACGGGCTTGGTAGCCGACTGAATGAGATTGGGATGAGATTCCGGGAGAGTGCCGGGATCGAGGAGCACGAGGGGCTCCTAATAATAGAAAAGGCTTGGCCAAGGGGCATCAATCGAGGGAAGGCTCAGCCACCAAAAGCCCCTGGATCTTATTTAATTCATCGGTGCTCTCCGTGCTCTCGCGGCGGCTTAACGCGATTAATCTCGGCCCAATTTTAATAAAATTCGATCAACGTCGGGGGAGGGGGAGGGGGGGGGTTGATATTAATCGGAATGAACAGCAACAACGTGTGCATACTCTTCCGTGAAATACGTGTGTGTCGCGCCTCCTGGAGGTGTTTCTCCTCCGAGGATTTTGTTTTTCTCGTAAATCCTCCATTTCCTGGGTGGAGAGGCGAACCGTGTGTATGTGTCTATCATTTCACGGCGAGCTCGGCTGTACGTGTGGTTGTAAATTCTTTATTAGATATTTGGGGAAACGTGGCGCGAGCCTCTTGCCTTATGGATCGATTTATTCTTTTTTTTAAGCGCGTCGAGCGATGTTTCACTCGATACCGACTATATTTATCACGCAGTGGTCGTAAATTCTATCGACTTGGGCTTCTATAAATTGGCGTCGGTCCCTGAACGACGGTGCGATTCAATTTAGCCGGTTCCCGACTGATTTTAGCCACTCTAGCCGAACGAATCGCCGGGCTGACCGTTGTTACCGCCGCTGATGCCGAATCAGTGGCGCAGCTAAATCCTACGACAATCCTAAATGGCGCTCTCTAATCCTGACGATACACCGAGTCGACGAGTGCCGAGACAGCGGCGGCGCAACTTCTGAAACTGAAGTATACGCTCTCTTTTTTTTTTACTCTACTCTACTCTACTCTCGGAACAAATTTCTACGGCAGAGTGTCTTTTTCTCGAAGAATAACGTCACTATGACCACTAATAAAGGAGTACACGTATTCCTTAATCTCGCCGACTATTCAAACAAGCACGAGGTCTTCATTAAAGTCTCTCCTTGGTCCGGCCGTCTCTCTTTCCTTTGACGTTCCCTCCTCCCCCCGGTCCCATTCGCCGTCTTTCACTGTAATCGGCCATCTTTCTGATTAGACCACTTGCAGCGATCCACCGAGCCCAAGGATCGAGCTTCTTCCCTCCTCCACCTTTATCTTTGTCAGTCATTCCTTTCACCGTTTCGCGAAAAGGAGAGATTTTTATTAAACGATCCCGCGACACCGATTCCATTAGCGTATCTGCCCGTTGGATACGTCCGTTTCTTCCCTCCGACGCGCGACGAAATATCGCGCCACAGAGCGGAACAAAAGGGGGACGGTCGACGGGATTACCTATATTCTTATCGCGATTCCCGGTCGTATCGTTTAAGGCGAGAGAAAGGCCAGGGTGATGCCTGCCTTTGTTAAAGATCGACGGACGGGGGTGAGAAATAGAGGGGATAGGGGGGTGGTGCGAGGTAAGAAACGCGGTCGTATTGAATCTCTACGCCGGGCGCGTTGTACGCGGCCGCGGATGCAACAAAAGATCTGGTATTCGAGTTTCGGACGGTACAAAGGAGCTTTACTTTCTTCGCTCCAGATGGAAACGCCCGGATAATTAAGTCCGAGCCGGTGAATGCGTGCGTTTCACAGATGCAAACACCGTGTTGTTATCCCCTCCCCCTCCAACGCTTTCACGCGCTCGCGCGAGCCATCCCACGATTCTAATGAATCGTCCATTACGTTACGCCGGTTTGCATTGTTACACACTCGTTTAGGTTTGTTCGTCTTTGCAAATACACCGATTAACTCCTTCTTGCGGCCGACTCGCTGATTTTTTTGGATTGAGACGCGATCGCGGTGGTGTTCTTTGGAAATTCGCGTACTCGAGGAAAGACGGAGGCAGTGACAATTTAAGTATTTTTTAAGTAGGAACGTATAATACATATTTTCGATTTTTTTTTTGTGGTGGTTCTGGGAATTATTTACTCCACCGTCTTTTTTTGTAAACATCGAACGATCATAATTTATAAGTTGAAATCGAAATATTTTATTTAATCAGAATGTCTCGGAGGATTAAACAACTGCTCGTTCCATTTGTCTCGCTCCACGATCCACGATATACACAGGGTGTTTCACGACTGGTGGTCAATCGATTCTGCATGTAAAATTTCCTCGCCTAAAGCCTCGTTCTCGAGAACCTCAAGTTTGAAAGTTTTATCGAGTGCACTTGAATTTAGCTAATCACTAGACGTGACGAGAAAAATTAATCGACCAGGCGGTTGCTCGACGTGCGAGAGCAAGTGAAAAAACGTAGAATAAAATTTTTCTTCAAGATCGAGATTGTAAGGTTCACCAGGCACG
Source organism: Frieseomelitta varia (assembly GCF_011392965.1). Lineage (NCBI taxonomy): Eukaryota > Metazoa > Arthropoda > Insecta > Hymenoptera > Apidae > Frieseomelitta > Frieseomelitta varia. The sequence continues at coordinate 872,788 of NW_025110353.1, forward strand.
CACTTAAGATAATTTTTAACGAAACATATTCGAAGTTTATTTTCTTGCAAACGACCCCTTGAACGATAAAAAATTTCATATAATCCACCTACCTATATATTTTTTTTATGGAACATTCTCGTGTCCATTATCAGATATAGCTCATAAATTTTCAAACTTGTGCGGAATCATCTCCCGATTGATTGACCACGAGTTGTGGAACATTCTGTATTTCTAGAATACGATGGATCTCTCCGGTAGAGAGAGAGAGAGAGAGAGATATTGATGATGACCATTTAAGCAGTATTTCCGAATTGAATCAGATAGCTCTCCATTTTCCTTCCGCTGACGATCACGGTTACCGTCGAGCCACGTCGATTCAGCGAGAAAGCGGAATAACAAATGCGCGTTATTTTCCCGCAGCGCTGTGTCCGGATTTCGTGAAACGCGGGAGGAAAAGTATAGGTCACGATGGCTGAGTTATCCTTCCCCTTCTCTGGAAATTGATGACACCACGATTCTCCAAGTTCGTCGGTCGCGACGAGATCTCCGGATGCTGAGTAGCTTTGCTGGTTAAAGGAATTTCCTCGGTCGGTCGTTCTTCGTTCCGAGGAATCGCCGAGCGTTCTCATTTGGTGTTATTCGGCGAACAGCTCGCGAATAGAAACCGCGAACACCGTGAATACAGACGACGAACGTTCGAAAGTTTTTGTCAACGAAATTTTCGTTCGTTCGGGCGAAAAACTATTGCGAGCTTGTAAATCGAGAATTTTCTTTTCGATATCAACCTTTCATTTGTTGGTTTCTACTTTGTAGCGATCGTAATCTTGCGGTCGACGACGCAAGTTATCGTGTCGTGATAAACGATACCAATTGATCCCGCTTCTTTATCTTCGTTGACATCTCCTAAGTTGTAATTCGACCGTTCGGAACGTTCGTTATTTTCCATTTGACCAACTTTATAATCTGGTGGAATTGTAGTTCTGTAATTGATTGAGACTGAACCGCAGCAAAGAAAAAGATCATGTTCTTTTCAATTGTCGAAACTCGTCTACTTTTCAAGTCTTGATTTATTTCATGCTCGCGACAGATTTGCTGGTGGTTTATTTACAAATTATTCGCGAGTTTCGTACACGATAGTAGTTCTCAAACCGTTCAAGACCATAGAGAAGAAAGACGAGTAGTTTTGGTTTCATTTGAATATCATGTTCTTCGTCGTCGATAAAGCGGAACGTGGTACGATCGTTCGTGAATCGACTCTCGGGCACGAGACATCCTCGCGGAAGAACTCGCAGCTTAAAAGTATACTTGGCAAGGCGCCACGCTACGTCATCACTCGTATCGTTGGATCCTGAGTTCACTAGCGTGCGGCTACAGGTAAACACCCACCTGATCCCAAAAGCGTTTTCAATTATCGGTCTCGTTTCGACGAGGAATAGTGTCAACCAGTTTCATTCAGTACCACACTCGATTTCCTTCGCACTCGACCGAGTCACTTCGAACCGCCTTCGAATCCTTCTCGTAATTTTCTCCTCGTTTTATGACGCTTCAATCCCGGGACAGTCGCAGTCATCGTTTACGATTTTCGTCTAGAACAAAGTTTCTTTCTTCAGATGTCCTTCCTTCGTTCTAGATAAAATCTTTACGGATTTTGTTTATCTGCAACGGTTGCAACCTTCGTTAGATAAGCGAATAAAGCGAGATATATATAACAGACAGGACGTAACTTGTGGGACCCACTTCGGGAGTTGATTGTACGCCTAAAAATAATGAAAAAAAAATCATATAAATATATGTCCTATCTGTCTTCGTTTATGAGATATAATGAATCTTCTGTTTTAATTACTTTTACAAAAGATGCTCGAAATGACCAGCTTGCATTTGAAGACAAGCCTGCACGCGTTTTGTCATACATTTGGTAACTCTCTCTATCGTTCCTGGTGTTTCTCGAATTTGTCGGAAGCCTTGCTCCATTCTATTTCGTAGTATTTCAGCATGTTCAATCGATGTTGCGTATACGATATAGATTTTAAATGTCCCCACAAATGAAAATCTAACGGATTCAAATCCGGAGAACGAGCAGGCCATTCAATAGGACCTCCACGACCAATCCATTTATTTGCAAAGTGTTGATTTAAAAATTGCCTAGCCACTCGGCTAAAATGCGGCG